>NC_066584.1:109635542-110235542 GCF_024323335.1 Lathyrus oleraceus | reverse complement strand
GAGAAAAGTGAAAATTCCTTTAGTGGTGGTTATGGATAGAATTATGCAGCATTTCAGGTCGAATCAGGGTGTGAAATGAGAGCTTACATGCCATGTATTTATAGCCAAAGTCATGCTGAAAGTGTGATTTCAAATTTGCATGAATGGAGAGGGCCTTCATGCATGGGCCTGTACAGGCGCATGGAGGGCCCAATTCCACTTGATTTGGAAAGCTGAGATCACAAATGAATGAAATGGACGTGCAACATGGATGTAATCAGCTCATGCATGGCAATTGAATCAAGTTTCTCAAAAATGCACTAAAAGTTCTCCTCTTCGAAAATGATGTTTGCCAAATCCAAATATGGTCATGTGAGTAATGGTTGGAAAGGTTTTGATGTGAGGAACAATTGTTATGTTGGGAAAAAATCCATTTAGAGTGTGGAAATTTATGAAATTTCAGTTTAAAGTGTGATGTGCAAAACATGTCAAGGCAAAGTTTCCAAATTTGGCCAATGTTCAAGCCCTTATGTTTTGATGATGCAAGCCTCAAATTAAAAAACCTCCAACATCAAAGTTATAGATATGTTCAAGGAAATCAAAATGGACTTACATTTTGCATCATTTGTATTTTTGATGAAAGAGTTATGGGCACTTGAAGTTGGACTTTTTTGACTTTTAATGCCTTTGGTCAAAAAGGACCTATAATGTCTTGCATTATCAAATGTATTTCCTTTGAGAGTTTGAAATTTTTTTCAACACAACATTTGAAGTAGACATCTTAAGCTTTCCAATGCATTTGATCCCACCTCAAAATCATAAAAAATGAATGAGTTATGTCTTTGGGACGTTGACCCAAAATTAGGGTTTCAGTCCAAATGACCTATAATGTATTGGAATGACAAATGGCCTTCCAAGCTTCAAATCAATTTTTGTTGAACATGAAAGTTGTTCATATTGTCCTTAAGCACATTGTTTATTTTGGAACCAACTCTATTTGACCAACACATAAAAAGTTAGGTCTCAGTGCATTTCAAAATAGTCAGATGAATTGACTGATCAACTTCTCAAGTCCATGACTCATATCTTGAGGAATTGATGATTGAGGATACTCAAATAAGTTCAAATATGCATGAAATGATGAATTAAAGAACTTCCCTTGATTTAATTTGATCATGGGCTGAGGTTGATTCATGAGCAAGGCATTATGGTGCACAGATGAATTAGGGTTTCTTTGGGGAACCAACCTCAAATCCTTTGACTTGCTTTGACCAAAATGATGAATTGAGATGCTAGGGAGGCATATTTGATGGATGAGAGATTTGGGAACCATTACCATGCTTTCTATCATCTCTTCTTGACCATGTCTTTGTACCAATGATCTCCTTGAAGCTTTAGACCTTGTGATTGCTCAAGCTACAAACAAAAGATGCTAGTGACATATTTTTGTGTTTTTGGTTAGTAAACAAAATAAGAAAAGCAATGATATACAATTCAAGCATGCTTGGTGATCTCAAACCACTCACAAGGAGTCCCACCCAAAGGCAAGGGGAACCAAGATGCTAATGATCCTTGAGGCAATGCCCAATGCAATGTTATAATGCCATGAGGGATCTTAGGGACAAAATTAGGGTCTTACAGTCAATATCCTACAAATCAAGGATCTCCCCAATATCAACAACGGATTCCACCTCAGCATCCATACAAATGGCAGGATTTTCCACATCGACAGTGTCAACATGCTTAACCAAGGCCAAGAAAGCCAGAAAGACACATTGATCTGCTTCCAATGCCATACAGTCAAATACTTCCATAGTTAATTAAGAGAGGACTGATAGTTCCAAAGGAGCTAAAACTAGTAAGTCCTCCATATCCACCAGGCTTTAACGCCAATGCTAGATGTGACTTCCATGTTGGGGCACAAGGGCATTCAATTGAAGACTGCAAAGTGTTCAAGAGTAAGGTACAAACCCTACTTGATTCCAAGATGTTTTCCTTTGCGCCTCGAAGCTTGCAAGTCAATAATACTTCTTCGCCTAGCTATGCGGGTCCATCAGTCCAAACTGTGGAAGAGATTTCTGAGAATAGATCTGAAGATGATTATCATGCTAGTCTCAATGAGCAGAACTACCACTATTCTGAATGAAGTTAGCCCAGCAGTGAACCAGACACGAGAGAGCTTCCTCTGCACTGGCAATCATTTGGATATTTCTAGCATTTCATTTGTTTTGTTCTTTGCATGTTAAAGTATTTATCTGCTTTCAAGAATTGTTGATTTCCTTTAATGGTAATATTAGTGAAATGATTATGCATGTTTTGAACGAACCCTTTCGTATTCACTCATCTTTTCCATCTACATAAAAAATATATATATTTCTCCCATTCACTCATCAAAATTGTCGTTTTAGCAAAAATTGAAGGGAGGATGACGAAAAAAAATACCCATAATAGCTGATTGTATGCTTTCCGATAAAATCCTACTGATGATGTACAGGCATTGTTTCAAATCCCCAAACACTGGAGAGATAAGGAATTAATCCCTAGTCAACCACTTCGAGCCTAGAAGTAGGAGTTTCTTTCGGATCTATAAAACCCTTACACATAACCTGGGAAAGGGTAGTGTTCAATTAATCTGACTACGCATTCAAATTTCAAGATGAAACATCCCGTCTGAGGATCAACCACATGATATTCTTCGCACACATCCTAAAGTGTCGAAGGAACCTTGAAAAATCTAAAAGTTATGACGGTTGTTACTCAATGACCAATGACTTGGCAGTCACATTCTAAAAAAGGGGAATCAATGAAAAAGCCCGCTAAGTCGATACCCCAAAAGGAGACTTAGGCAAAAACCGGGGCAATCCCGATGGACTAAAGCTTCAAAAAGCGGTCCATGCAAAAGTTAGGGATCAAAACAAAAATCAAAGGAGGTCACGAAAACCCTCAACAAAATAAAAACAAGATTTAGTGACCACCATATCAAGAATCAAAGGGTCACCAACATCCATGAAGAGCAAAATAAAGTGTTTGTCATTTCAAGAGATCTTACACCTGCAAACTCTCTTAAAAGTTGAATGTGTAGGGTGAATTAACTGAGCGTAGGACTGGAGTTTATCAAGAAGAAGGGTGGGTACAGAAACAATTTTGAGCCTCATATCCTTTGTTTCGGTAACCGTGAACCAGGGCATGTTACAACCCTTAAAAGACCTAATTGAAGCAGGGTTGATTCTGAAAGCATACTACAACAAGGTTGCGTAAACTGACTCCTAAAAATTTGCTAATCTTTTACTTTGGTACAATTTTCTTGTTGTATCCTTAGCATTGTTAAATCATCATTGCGTTTGGATTAAAATGGTTCATTCGCCACACACTATCACATCATTTCAATAATAATTCTTTTCAAAACCTGCATGAGTATCGCATTAAAATTACCATTTCTGAATAAACAATTTTAACTGCAAGTCAGTACTTGACGTCAGGGAAATTTCAACAAAGAGCAATCAGAGAAGCTTGACCATTTATCAGAAATAAGACTACCTCCGAACCTACGAATATGGGGCATGCCACCTAAACATCAGTTGATCATAGGAAGATTACTCCAAGAATTAGCCAGTCTTAAACAATCTCTAAACATTTTTTAATCAGGGGCAAGTCATTTCAAGAATCATTTGATCCAGAGTAAATCATATCAGAATTCTATTAACTGTGGAAGATCACCTAGAGGTTAGGTTGGCCAGGGGCAAACCCCTTCAATGTTCAGTCAGGGTGAGTTAAGTCGCTTCAACGCTCATACTGGGGCAAGCTACCTCAAAAGTTTAGAAAAGTAAACCACTCCGAGAGTCGGTTAATCAAGGAAAAATATTTCCATGACTTTAAATTTTGGGGCAAGCCATCTCCAAATTATGGTACAATTGCTTTCGAAATCCTTTCGAGGTAAACGTCCGCAAAGACCCAACAAACTGAGGCAAGATGAGCCACATAGGAGCAAGTCCTCTCCATGTTTTCAAGCTGGTCAATCAAAAAGCTTGGTCGCACGTCAGCAACCATAGAGTTCGAGACAAGTGTCGGGGAATCATGATATCATCCCATAAAACAACCATCTGGAAGACAGAAGCCTTTCTGCAAAGAACCTTCTCTTCTAATACCCACGCGGGGGCATTTTGAAAACCTGCAAATCATTAAATAAATCATCCTCATGCATTATTCATGTCACTTTGCTCTAAGATAAAACCATGCATATCATAAAATTCATCGGGTCTAACCCCATAACATGAACCTGGCATCAAAAAGCCTTGAAACACAAAATCTGACACCAAAGCCCAACATCGCTTGGCCATTTCAAAGTCCAGTTCTCGTCTAGCAATTTATTTCAAAGCCCAGTTCCCGTCTGGCAACTTATTTCAAAAGCCCAGTTCCTGTTTGGTAAACCTTTTTCAAAAAAAAACAGTTCCCGTCTGGCAATTTATTTCAAAGCCTAGTTCCCGTCTGGCAATTTATTTCGAAGTCCAGTTCTCGTCTGGAAACTTATTCCAAAGTCCATTTCCCGTCTGGCAAACTATATCAAAAATCAGTTCTTGTACGACAAATCATTTGACAAATACCAGTTCTTGTCTGGTAAATTATCTCTTAATACTAGTTCTCGTTTGGTAAATTATCTCTTAATACCAGTTCTCGTCTAGTAAATTATCTCTTAATACCAGTTCTCGTCTAGTAGGTCACCTATTTCGATACCAGTTCTCGTCTGGTAGCCTACTTTAAAAATCATTTCCTGTCTGACAAACAAAAACAAATTCAGTCCCATCTGACATTTCAATTATTTTCACCAGTTCGCGTCTTGTAACATATCCTTCAATTGTTGTCCTAATTTGGCAGTTTAATCTCCTTCACCAGTTCTCATCTGGCAGTTCCCATTTAAAGTCCAACCTCGTTGACAATCAAGAATTAAATCCTACAAAAATATCCAATTACCCAGTTGCATTCCCACATGCATCACACGAATCATCCATACATGGTTTTCCTACCAAACAGAAAATTAAAAAACACAGTCGTACCAGTCATCAACATACTCATGCATAATACTCCCACAAAATGGGAATTTCAATAAGATAAAAATCATTCGCATTCCTACATCCACAGCCAAATATCCCCAGCAAATTGCATACTTGCATACATCCAATGCACCATCCCATGCATGGAATTCCCAACTAAAGTGGAACATCATACAAAAATCAAATATAAAATATCAGGATCAAAGGTCATTCATGTGTATCTTGGACATTTCTCATTTCCAAATGAAGTTATTACCCTACATATGCTCGTGGGATTATTTCTCAGCAAATCATTTTTCAACTTTATGATTAATAATTATATTCCCAGCATTTTTCTTTACAATCATTGCTCCCCAAGCAGAGGTTACCCTAAAAAGTCTCTTGTAAGCTTTTCCCCCTGCAGAGCATTTCTAGTAAATCTCCCTCAAAAAGGAGTCCTTTCTTAAATATTTCCCCCAACGGACGAGTATTCGAGATACTACTTCATTTATCTAGAGAATCTCATTTTACTGTTTGAGATGCTGCTTCATCAATGTGAAGAGTCTCATTTCAGATTTGTTTTAGAGATACTGCTCTAATATCCTCGGAGAGTCTTAGATTCAATTAAGGTATCTTTCCCTTGCTGGAATATCTTAATTCTATCATATAAGATGCTTCTTCGACTCGATACAGAGAATCTCATTTTTACTGTTTGAGATGTTGCTTCATCAATATGAAGACTCTCATTTTCAGATTTTTTTAGAGATACTGCTCTAATATCCTCGGAGAGTCTTAGATTCAATTAAGGTATCTTTCCCTTGTTAGAACATTTTAATTATATCATATAAGATGTTGTTTCGACTCGATACAGAGAATCTCATTTTTACTATTTGAGATGCTGCTTCATCAATATGAAGAGTCTCATTTTCAGATTTTTTTTAGAGATACTGCTCTAATATCCTCGGAGAGTCTTAGATTCAATTAAGGTATCTTTCTCTTGCTGGAACATCTTAAATCTATCATATAAGATGTTGTTTCGACTCAATATAGAGAATCTCATATTTACTGTTTGAGATGTTGCTTCATCAATATGAAGAGTCTCATTTTCAGATTTTTTTAGAGATACTACTTTAATATCCTCGGAGAATCTTAGATTCAATTAAGGTATCTTTCCCTTGCTGGAACATCTTAATTCTATCATATAAGATGATGCTTCGACTCGATACAGAGAATCTCATTTTTACTGTTTGAGATGCTACTTCATCAATATGAAGAGTCTCATTTTCAGATTTTTTTAGAGATACTGCTCTAATATCCTCGGAGAGTCTTAGATTCAATTAAGGTATCTTTCCCCTGCTGGAATATCTTAATTCTATCATATAAGATGTTACTTCGACTCGATACAGATAATCTCATTTTTACTATTTGAGATGCTGCTTCATCAATATGAAGAGTCTCATTTTCAGATTTTTTTAGAGATACTGCTCTAATATCCTCAGAGAGTCTTAGATTCAATTAAGGTATCTTTCCCTTGCTGGAACATCTTAATTGTATCATATAAGATGCTGCTTTGACTCGATACAGAGAATCTCATTTTTACTGTTTGAGATATTGCTTCATCAATATGAAGAGACTCACTTCAGATTCTTTTTTAGAGATACTGCTCTAATATCCTCGGAGAGTCTTAGATTCAATTAAGGTATTTTTCCCCTGCTGGAATATCTTAATTCTATCAGATAAGATGCTGTTTTAACTCGATACAGAGAATCTCACTTTTACTGTTTGAGATGCTGCTTCATCAATGTGAAGTGTCTCATTTCAGATTTTTTTTAGAGATACTGCTTTAATATCCTCGGAGAGTCTTAGATTCAATTAAGGTATTTTTCCCTTGCTGGAACATCTTAATTCTATCATATAAGATGCTGTTTCGATTCGATACAGAGAATCTCATTTTGCTGTTTGAGATTGCTGCTTCATTAATCTGAAGAGTCTCATTCGATTTTTAGAGGTATTCCTCTAAGTATCCTCGGAGAATCTTAGATACGGTTGAGGTATCACTCCCTTGTGTTCTCAAACGCCTTCACAACCACCACTTCACCTCCGATCACACGCACCGCCGACGAACACAAACGCTCCTCCACCATTAAAGCCAACCACCCTTTCGTGTTCCTCGACCACACCCTCAATCGCCGCATCCACCTACACAACCGCCATAGCCGCCAACATTTTCACTTATGATTTCCGCCACTGAGAACCCTCTCTGTCCGGCGACGCCTCAACCGCTTCGAAATCCACCGCCGCCAAGACGCATAAACCCAACGCGTCTTCATCCTCAATCGCTCGATCTGTTTCATTCTCGCCAAGCTTCGGCGCCGTCAACGCCAACACCGCCACATATCCACTTCTCAATCTCCATAAATTTCCGCCCACATCGCGAAATTACCTCACTCGCTACAGTTCTCTTCCACATTCAGATTCCAAATCACAACAATATGTCATAGATGGTTCACGCTCAATAAATCGATTCTGAATCGATATGGCTGCCAACACAATAAAAACGAGAAACCTAGGTAACATTCAATCTCCGATTGGTTCTTTCCATTTGCATTTGTGTTGCGATTTCAGTTGTGATTCACGAATTCTCAGTGATTTTGGTATCATTATGTTCAACATATTACCAGCTGTCTCGGGCTTTTGACTCTGTTTTAAATTTATAACATTGTTGAATAATGGTTGATGTGTCTGTGCTTGCGTATTCGGTAATAATCTAAATAGAGACTCAGTTTTGCACAGTTTGATGTTTCATATGTTTTAATACTTTCGACTTGTTTGTTGCTGCAAATGTTATAATGATATATGTATTGCGTGAGCTGCTATGTTGGATTTGTAATTTATTCGATTCAATTCCGCATTCTTATTAAGCTCTTGTTATTGGACTCGTAGTAATATAATGAGTTGATTTGTAAATATCTACTGCTGCTATTTTTTTTCTAGAAACAAAACAAACGCGTCACATATATCTTGTTCATAACAGAAAAGTTTACAAGGGTTACATTCCTTTACAAATTAAATTCTAATGTAATAATAGCCTGCAATGTAAGTTGTACTCTTCTCAGTAGCATAATGTAAAAATTGAATGACGAGGGAGTACAAGTTTAGTACATCTTTTTTAATTATAATATTATCCACTAAGCTAACCTTAATAGCTATTTTGGTATAATAATTAAGTTCTAAGCACACTGTCATGGTAATTCGGTTTGTTCCATTTTTATTATTACAAATGTTCATCTTGAAATATATGCCTGAAATGGTCACAATAAATAAACATGTCAATCTTTAATTATTACTTGTTTACATATGTTGTCTTTAGATTAGAATTGAAATATGATTAGAACAACATTATAAATTTGTGCTGCTAATATTTAATTTCCCTATGTAAATCGGAGTTTTTATCTACAGATTCAGCATCTTTATGTCGTTACTCCACCAAATTCTCAATAAATCAAAAGAATATTTTCGCCGCGTTTGGATTTCGTGAATAACATTGATCATTGTTATCCCGTACAAATCGGTTTGAGCACACCGATTCCATTGAATAAATCAACATTGTCACTTATTTTCATTTGTTTTTTTTAAAATAATAATTAATTGAACTTTTGTTTGATTAATTCATTTTAATTAATTAATCTTAATTAACTTAATTATTTGGGATAATTAAATAATTTTGATAATTAATCTTAATTAATTCAATTAATCGACTTAACCAAATTCTGATAAATTTATAACTGAAGGTTGATCGATTTCTTTTCCATTATTATTTCATAATTCAAAATTGATTCCATTTAATTTCATCATCAATCCACAACCACAAATAAATCGTGCAACTCTCGATTCAATGCCGAGATCATCCTTCCATACCCTTGTAAGTCGATTGCTTTTAAGCATCACCATCAACCTCACATAGCTTTCTCTTGGGCTTTCTTACAATGATACATATTCGATTTTATTTAATTGAGTAGAAGAACAAGACACTAAAATAAAAATCATTTCATTCATCAACACTAAATTAAAACATCGATCCAATATCGAGTATTTTTTAATGCCCAATCACGATCAAATACCATTTCATTTGGGAAATGAAAAGGGGGATGGTTTTGAGTTTTTAACTCCTCTCTTCGATTATTTGAATAGGAGTTCTCTTACTCGGTTAGTCAAATGGTCGTCACTTCTACCCACCTAAGCACAAACAAATCGAATCATTTTATAATAAGAAACGAAAAGGGAGATGATTTTGAGTCTTCAATTTTTCTCCTCGATTATTTGAATACAAGTTCTCTTACTTGGTTAGTCAAATAATTGTTGTTCCTTTACAAACTTCCAAACCCCGATTAAACCAAAACACATTTACAATAACGAAATGAAAAAAAGGAGATGACGTTGAGTCTTCAACTTCTCTCTCCAATTGTTTGAATACGAGTTCTTTTACTCGGTCAGTCGAACAATTGTCATTTTTTCCGCAAATTAATAAATTAATCAAAACTATATGAAAAGGGAGATGGTCTTGAGTCTTCGATTCCTCTCCTCAAATGCTTGGATATAAGTTGTGTTACTTATTCATTCAAGTACTTGTCATTTATTATACATCAACCATACACAAACCTATTTTCATAATCACTCAGATGAAAAAGAAAGTGGTCTAGAGTCTTCTATTCCCTTTCCCGATTATTGGGATACGAGTTGTCTTACTCGGTTATCCGAGTATTCATCATCCATTCAAAATACATTAATCATCATTAAAATCCTTTTACAATTAAGGATGAAAAAGAAAGCGGTCTAGAGTCTTCTATTCCCTTTCCCGGTTATTGGGATACGAGTTGTCTTACTCGACTATCCGAGTAATCGTCATCCAACCAAAAATATCTCAACCAATCAAAATATCCAATATACTAATCTAACTTGTCACCCTCGTGTGATCAAAACTCTTTTCAGAAAGAACACCGTTTAATCCTTTCTAATGCGCACAACAAACTAGTGCTTAAGCCTCCGCCGAGAGTAGACAAGCCAGCGTTTAGCCTTTAGAACGCGATCTAAGCAGTTGTTCACTAAAAGACATCAACCAACCGTAGTTCCTCGAACTACGAATGCTCTGATTTCCTTATTACACCATAAGGATACGTAGGCAGGAGATTGTTGTATCTTCGCGAGCACACTAATAAAAAACCTCCCCTTTCCCTTTCTGAGGTTCTCATCCATTTCAATTTCTAATATTTTATAACCCAAAGATAACAAACAAACATAAATTAACACTTGAAACGAACATTAGAACTAAAAGGTTCCCGTTGAGTACAACGGACGTAAGGGGTGCTAATACCTTCCCCTTACGTAATCCACTCCCGAACCCGAATATGGTTACGACGACCATTATTCCATTTCCTAAAGGTTTTATCGATATTTTCCTATCCCTTCATTGGGATGAATAAAGTTCGGTGGCAACTCTATTCGAACGTAAATTTTTCCACGACCATCGCGAGGGATCGTATTTTTTCGAGATGCGACACCCACCAGATGTTTTTAGGGGTTTTCTTGTTATTAGGTATTTTAAGGTCCTTAGACCACAAACAATACCAAAACACACAAACAATATATATACAATCACAAGATATGCCTCAAATGAGCAAAGTGAAAATGACATAATCATAAACAAGTTATATGAAATGTAAGTGGCAATTAATGATAAATGACTGAATTTTAAATTGCATAATAGTAAATGACTTGAAAGTAAAGCAATATTAACAAGAGTTAGTCAAATGTTAGTCAAAATTTAGTCAAGTTTTAATGGTGATTTTAATTGATTAAGTCATTCTTTGGAGAACACTCAACCATTCATTCACAAGTATGAATTCTTAAACCAAGACATCTTCCATGAGAAGGGCTCCAACTTGGATAATTCAACAAGTATGCCACTAGCTCCCATGAAAGGAAAAAAGTTTAGGTCTTTACACAATGCCATGAAGAATGGGATAGTTACAATCTTACTTACTAGAATGCTCTGCCTTGAGGGTCAAATTTAGCCCTATGGTAAGCAATTGTAATTGGACTTATGTAGAAGTCATAACTATCTGAGGCAGGGCAATAAAAATATAGGTGTTAATGCATCTTAGAGATTTGGTATGAAGAACCAAACTCCTAAAACATACCACACACTAAAAGAAAAGTCAAGAGGGAGTGACCTATCTCAGTCATACTTGTATTGATTCATCTGACACAAGGTCATTGATGAATCAATTAGCCTTTGAACATTCTAGATTTCATTGGTCAAATGATAGAACGGGGAAGAATAGGGATGAAGATGATGAGGGAATGGCAGATAGAAACACAAATTGATCATGGGAGGACTTTCATCAAATCAAAACCATTCATTCAATTTGGGAGATGAAATGTACATTTCATCAATCCCCTAAATCCAATGGTTTTGATCTAACAAAAGTCAAATCAACCTTGACCAAGGCCCGAATAGAAAGTCAAACATCACAAGACCCGAAAAATGGCTGAACAATATTTTCAAGCATTTAATCAATTAAAAAACAATTAAAAAACGAATTAAAATACATTTTAATTTGGTTAAAACCTAAAATCCCTTTAAAACACCAAATAAATGGCCAAGGGGTTTATCCTAGGTCAAACAAGGTCAAAGGACCTTAGACAAAAAAATTCACTATATTTAAAAATTCAGAAGTATTTTTAAACAATTAAAAATATGTACAAAAATATTTTATTCATGAAAAATATCAAAATTAAAGCAAAAAATCATTTTAATTCAAAATATGGAAAAGAAAAATATTTAAATATTTTTGGTGAAAGTCCCATATTTTTTGGATTAAAAATGAAATTAATATGAATTAAACAAAATAAAGGGATTAAATGGAAAATCAGAAAATAAAAAGAAATTCAAAAAAACAAGGGCCACCAGATCAACCTCATTAATTGAGGTGACATATCTGATGGCCACGCATGCGCATTCCACCATACGCCTTGCAGGCTTGGTAATTAAAAGGAAAGGCCAGAATTAAAACATTTTGGATGGATCAAATGATTGAGAACACGCAACCACAACACCGGATCTAGAGCTCCGGTGAGCCTCACCGGATTGGATGACCAACAACCATCACCAGAATGAAAAACAAGGATATGATTTTGAAGGAAAAATGCTTAGGAGCTCGAATCTGGCCTCAGTTCTCTCAAATTCCAAGTATATTGAAAGATATAGGGATTTGAATTTTGAGGATCATGATCTGAGTAGCTTCGATTTGACCTCAAAGCAACTCAATCTTGTTACCTACATTGGTAGGACTTCATCAAACTAAAAATCAATCAAAATGGATGAGAAATAAGAGAGAATCGGAAAAGAAAAGTTTATGAAATTTCACCTTCGAGGAGCTTCAAATTGGCTTGATCTTGCTTCCAATTTGGCTTGGCTGGACTCTAGAAGCTTGCAGAAGATAATTTGGATGGTTAAAAAGCTTGGACTCTTGAAGTTTCAATTCTAAAACAGAATGAGAATTGAAACTCGATTTCTCAAGAAATCTTCAAGATTATCCTTTCAATGGGGTTTGGGAGAGAATGGGAATGAAGCTTGGGAAAGAGGGATCCATTTCTAAGCTTAAGGCACTTGTATTTATAGGTTTTCTCATTGCTTTTTGCACACTTCAAAAATTGGCCAAAATTGGAAAGGTGAGATGCATGATTGCATGGGCGTGTGATAGGCCCATGAAATGATGTAATTCAGTCCAAAAGTGATCATGAGCAATGCTGAAAGTGTAACATGAAGCCATGGATTTGAAATTGAAAAGTGGTAATGAGATTCATCCAAATGGAACCATGAAGAGTAACCATGCGCAAGTCATTCAAACCTTAGCCAAATGAAGTGATTTTGGACTTTTTGGAAAGGTTATATCATGGGGAAGAACTTTCATGTTTAACACTTTTCCATTTGAATCTTAGATCATGATTAATTTTTGAGGTAGAAGTTTGGAAAATCAAACATAATTGAAATTTTTCTAAGTACCAAGTCAAATGTTCAATTCTTCCACCTTGAATTAGCTTTTGCCATGAGCTTCAAATGGAAAACATTCCTTCACCAAAGTTGTATCTCTTTAAAACCTCTTAAATTTGGTCACAAATTGGACCTCATTTTGATTTGGCATGAGGGAGGTATGCATTTTAGAAGTTGAGAAAAATTGCTTGTTCAATGATAATGACCCAAAATGACCTATAATGTGTCCTCTTGGAAAATGCCCTTGCAAGTTGAATTTTAAGTTTATCAAAGAATAAAAGTTGGATAGCACATATTTAAATTGATCATCAAACTTGGATGGCCTTCATCACATAAAAATTGAGCAAGTTATGGTCCTTGGAAGTTGACCTCCTAACTAGGGCACATACAAAATGACCTATAATCTTTCACCATAAGAAATGAATTTCCAAGAAAACATAGCTCTTGACCTCAACATGAAAGTTGTTTGGAATGACATAAGGAGTAAATTTGATCTTGGAATCATTTTAATATGATAAAAAGTGTAGGAGATAGGGTCTAATGAACCCCATTTTGACCAGTTGACTTTCTCTGGTCAACCACCATGAACCAACTTGAAAACTTGAAGTTTTCTTGATATTTTGGACTCATGGAGGATCATATATGCATAATATGATGTATAATGAAGTATCCCTTGATATATTTGATCAAATGTTGAAGAAACTTGCTAAGGAAGTCACACAAGATACCCAGATTAATTAGGGCTTCCAAGGCAAACAAGCTTCAAACTCTTGATGAATTCTTGAACAAAATTATAAATACAGATCATGAGGACCCATATATGATGTATAGAACAAATGTGAACCATATTTTGATTGATATCCTTGTATTGAGGGTCTCAAACCCTAGTTGTGAGCTTGATGAGGCATTGGTGGATGCATACACTACCTACAAAAGAAACAAAGCTATACATAGACATATTTTTTGGTATTTGGGTTAGTAAAATAATGAAAAAAAAAAGTATGATACAATCAAATGTGCTTGGTGATCTCTCCTAATGCAAACCCAATGAATGAGGGGTAAGGAAGATGCCAATGTGTGATCCCAAAGCCAATGCAAATGATGAGATAGCATGAGGGATCTTAGGTTCAAAATTGGGATCTCACACAGAGAAGACCATCCTCAACATTAGTAGATAGCACATATAAAATTCTTCCAAAACGGTCTCTAAAACCATTAGGATCATCCACAAAAGATGCTAGCTTCCTTAATTCTATTGAGATCGGAACATCTGAAACTATATTTCCAAGTATTCCTTCTTCCAATATCCATGACCAAAATATTTGTGATGTTTGCAACAAGAGTTTCTAAGTTCCTTAAAAATTAAGTAAAATTATTATGAATTCCATGAGTGCATGATGCAACAATGACAAACAAGGTCACACAAAGCAGACGAACAAGGTTCAAAGGTTCGGAGTCACAAGCATGGAGCCAAGGGTAAGAACTAACCCACAATGTATGTACTAAGGATATAATCACCTGTAGAACAAGGTCCTAAAAAGCTCCCAGAGTCATAATTCCATCTTTTGGATATTATCGGTTTATACAACTACTCGTCAACCAATAATATTCTCAAGAGAAACACGTCCGAGTGTAGCATCGTGTAACAACTAATTCAAGTCTACACCTGAATAGCCACCACACTGCATCCTAAAAGTCCAAGATGGGTTAAGGTTTCTAAGGTCCTCAACTTATAGGGCTCCCAGGTCAGAAAAGGTAATGCCAACTACGACTACTCGTGTGACATCGGTAATCCCAATGGGGCCTCCACTGAGTGGGGGATCTCAAGTCAGCTTATTAAGGATTAACTCCACGTAAGCCAAACATGACTATACCACCCTCCTATCATATGAGTTCTCAAGTCCGGGTATAGGACCTATCTCACCACACAGAGATCACCAAGCACCAGATAGAACAAACAATAACAAACAGCGGCAAACATAATATATGCACAAAAATAAAGATGGGCTTAACCCACTAGGGGTTACTCCTGAGCAGAGTCGCCACTTTTCTGTAGCGGTAAAAATTTTGAGATTAAGCTATTGATTAACATAACTCGCAAAGCAAGAGTCGCCACCGCACTTTTATTGTTTCCAAAGGGAAAGGGAAAAAGTACGAACAAAACCCAAAGAAGTTTTAAAATAAAATTAATAAAAAAAGAGAACAAGGGCCCAGAGGTTAGTTATGTAAAGGGAAGGTATTAGCACCTTAAACATCAATGATACTCCATAGCAACCTCTTTGAAAATGTGCCTTTTGGTTTGAAAAATGGGTATTGTTTGTTAAAAGATTTAGAGGGATGGGAAAAGAAGAATTTTTATTATGTTTGGTGTTTTCCAAGACATTGAAAGTCTCATGCCTACATACCAACAAAGTGCAATGGATGATCAAAACCTAGTAGTTCATGGTAAAAATAATAAAAGGAGTTTGTTTTTATTCATTTTTATGGAAAATACATTTGTTCATTTTAAGGAGAATACTCAGCTAGTCACCCACAAGTATGAGAACTTTGCATCATCATGAGAAAGGCTCCAACTTGGATAAGGATCAAAAAGTATGCCACTAGCTCCCACAAATGGAAAAGAATTATCATCAATACTACGGAAATAAGAAAATTATAACTCAACTATGGAAATTACTCATGTTTAATGCCTCGAGAAAAAGTTTAAAAAGGAAAAAGTACACAAAATGGTTTGAATGAGTTAGGAATTTTTTAGTCTTTTAAAATTGGTATAAGCATGCTTAAGATGGATTGACGTTTATTGGGAAAAAGGTTTTGAAAATCACTTGACAAAAGTCAAGGTTTATTGAAAAGGTGGTTCAAGTTAAAAACAAGAAGTTTTTGAAAAAAAAGAGAAGATTTTGAAAATTAAAGAAGGGGAAGGAGAAGAAGAGACTATCCTAAAGCAGTAAAGTAAAAGCTAAAGAAGAAAGATCTAACCAAGAGATAGCAAGCTTTATGACATAAGTCAAGCAAGAATTTCCCTCCTTTGGATTAAGCCTCAAGAAAGCAAAATAAGCAAATATTAATCTATGTGTCAGATGAAACCAAAGTAACCAAGCCAAGTCTTCACAGAGAAGTCCAAAGTCAAAGGTATCAGATGGATTCCAAGGTCTTAATTGACAAGTTCCAAAGAAAGGGTCAAGATCACAATTCTAAGTCCATAACTCCACAATGATACCAAGGATAGTAACCACAAGTCCATGAGTTAGGAGAAATAAGTTTCATTTTATTAGTATCTTCTTTGCAATAATATAAAGAAAGGTCCAAATGGACAAAGAACAAAATGACATAAACACAAATAATATGATATGAAATGTTAAACATAAAGCATAAAGTAAATGACGTAAAAAATAAAGGCATAAAGGTAAATGACTTTGAAGTAAAGGTTAATATAAGTAAAATGTTAGTAAAAGACGTTAGTGAAGATAAAAAAATGTTTGGTTATTTTTTGGAGAACACTCAACAATCCACTCACAAGAATGAAAATATGAACCTATACATCATTTATGAGAAGGGCTTCAACTTGGATAAAATTAACAAGTATGCCACTAGCTCTCACAAATGGAAAAGGAACAACATTTTCACACAATACCATGAGGAATAGGAGACTTACAATCTCACTTATAAAAATGTCATTCCCTTTGGGACAAATTTTATGTTATGTTAAGTAATCGTAATTGGACTTATGTAGAAGTCACAACTATCTGAGGTCGGTCAATAATAATATTTGTGTTAATACATGCTAGAGAAATGACATGTAAATCATCCTCCTAAAGTTATGCCATACAATAAAAGAAAAAAGGGGATGATCAAGCACAAAGGCTAGGAGGATGGTCCATTAATTCAATCCATATTTCATGACACTTAGGACAAACTTATGCGTCAATCCAAAGTACCTTAAATGATTCATGATCACTTAGAAGGTAGATTTGAAATTAGAACACAGGATCCAGTTTGAATTTAACTAATAAAAACATTCCAAAATACCAACATGCCTGGTCCAAACTCAGACCACCTGAGAAATACTTCGGTCATCTTCTTCGGTGAGCTCTCACCGGAGTTTCATCATTTGGTAACTTCAAGACACGAGACCACCACCATTGTCATCCTCTTCTCATCCCGAATTCAACCTTATGCCTCAAATTCATTTATGTGAACTGGGCAAAGGGAATTTCATAGAAGTTTTAAAAACAAGCATGCAACAAAAAAGAAAATTAAAAGATGAACACGATCAAGCAACACCAGATAAGTTAGGGGAAATCATTAGAGAGTGCATGACTACAGTGTGGTAACTTATTTGAGTTCAAATGATGCTCATAACTACCTTGTCCAAATGATGATCAAAAGTTGATGAAGTTCGATCTGGTTATAGCACTTTAGAAGGTCTCAGAGCTTGGGAATTGTTGCAAATGTTTCAGAGGATGCCGATAGAGCTAATAGAATCAAGAAAATGGATTGAAACAGGCTGAAACTCAAAACACGATAGTTGAATTTTCTAGAAAAACTTCAAGTTATAGCAGGGGTTTCTTGGCTCTCTAAAGCTTGGAAATGAATGTAATACCTTCCTCTATTTATAGGGAATGTGTTTGGATCCAAATACGTGTGGAATGATGTTGAATTCGTGCAAAACAAATTTGATCCAAATGTGTGAAAAGCGTGACTTGAAACTCATCAAAACTCAGCCAAATGATGCATTTTAAGTGCCAATTAACTTCTGGAGACTTGATTAAACATGTTTAGGACCAAAACACTTGCTAATTTGGCTTAGAATTGAGTTTAGTCATTATCAAATTTTAGGCAATGGTGATTTCTTCAGTTTCAAGTCACCATGTTCAACTCAATGGGGCATCATACTCAAGAGGCTTTTTGATCCCATTCTTTTTGCATTGTGTTAACATCATGGCCAAGATTATAATGAGCCAAGAAAGGTTGAATTTGGATGTTTGAGCACAAAGTTATGGTGTGTTGAAGTTGGCATAAATTACTGGTTCCATAACTTAGAAAAGTTTGAGTGCTTCATGGCTGAAAATGACCTATAATGTCCGAATGAATTCCATGGCCTTCAAAGCATATTTTTGTTGGTGTAAGCATTAGAGGCCAATACTTTAGGTACTTGTTTATTTATTAATAATAAAAGGATTTTTATTTATTATGTTTGTTTAATAAAGTCCCTAGAATAGCTAGTCTATTTAATGTAGCATGTGTGACTTAATCATGAGATCCCATTAAACATAAGGACATTATTCTTAAAGTATTCGTAGGCGGGCTTTATTGTGAAGTGGGATAACATTAAAGCATTAAGACTATTATGTATATAGACTGATGATCACATCTCATGGATCATGGATAAGGAGTTATCAAGTCTTAAACATAGGTATGAATATTAGGAATAATATTTATACTGAATTGACCCACTATGAGAATACTACATATAGGATGTTATGCAAAGTATCATAAGTTATTCTCATGGTGATAGTGGTGTATACCACCCTTCGACCTAAAACAACTATGGACCCTAGATTTAGAGTCGAGTGTTTTATTGTTGATCAAACATTATCCATAACTGGATTACCATAAAGACAGTTGATGGATACTCCATGGAGCATAACTGGATTACCATAAAGACAGTTGATGGATACTACATAAGGGCCCAATATTGAACTGGACAAGGATGACATGATCTATGCCTTGTGTTCAATATATACATAAGGGCAAAAAGGGTAATTGTATACATAAGTACTATCATAAAAAGGGATTTGTTAGATCATATGACATTTTCGTGTCTTGGGTAGCAGTGATGTGTTACTAGATACCGCTCACTGTTTATTATGTTAAATATGTGATTTAATATAATTGCCAATGTCATGAAAACCTACAGGGTCACACACAAAAGGACGGATTGATGAGAGATAAAGTAAATAAGGAACACCGTAACGTACGGTGCACTTAAGTGAATTGTAGAACATCGTAAGGTACGATGCACTTAAGTAGAATAACAAATGTGGTAAGGTACCACGCACTTAAGTGATTTTCGGTATACCATAAGATATGGCCCACATACACTTAAGTGGGCTTTTTAGATTGCAGCCCAGAAAAGTGGTTCTTTAAATAGAACCCTTGTGCAGAAGCATTTCACTTGATGAAATTTAGTCTCTCTCTCTCTCTCTCTCTCTCTCTCTCTCTCTCTCTATATATATATATATATATATATATATATATATATATATATATATATATATATATATATATATATATATATATATATATATCACTCTAAGTCTTTATTTGTAGCAGCTAGCACTGAGACTGGAGGAATTCGTTCGTGTGGACTGAGTAGTGGCGTTGTCACCATTCAACGCTCGTGATCACTCCTTAGATCTGCATCAAAGGTTTCAATCGCCACAAGAGGTAACAGTTTCTATCACTGATCATTCCCATTTGTAAGGATCACTAAAGGAAAAAATTTAATTTCCGTTGTGTTTTGAATCGCAATTTTCCTTCAGTGGTATTAGAGCCACTTATGAAACCATGCATCTGATAGTTATTTATTTTATGTATTAATACGATTCAAAGACAGAATGAATTAAATAATACATGAGTAATTAAATTTGGCATCATGTGTGTATGATTTGGATTATTGATGTTGACTATGCTTCGGAATCTGACGTTAGTATGGTGAAGCAGCGATACATTGATCGCCCATAGGTTACATAAACGAGATCGATCAATTTATATATATGATATAAGTAATTCTGATACAAAATATGGTATATATGATATACTATTTCTATTTCATTCATTCAAACACTTTTTGATTGTTATTCTTTTGAGCGATCAATGGTCATTTGCTTCGGAATCCAACATTAGTATGGTGAAGCAATGACGTGTTGATCAATCATACTGAATTATCAATCGATATGTATTTGACGGTATGAAATTATTGCATTAGGGTTCATGACGGTTCAAGGGTTATGTTGTCAAAGAGTTATGTGATTAGGGTTGTGACTGCACAAAAGTTGTGCTTTAAAGTATCAGGTGTTGATGCGAAAAACGACGTCGGTTTCAAATGAATTGTTCATTAAAATTTTGCGTCGGGGCGCTGGCCCTTGACCCCCGTCCGCTAAAGTGATTTTCCTTATACCATAAGATATAGGCCACATACACTTAAGTGGAATTTTTAGTTTGCATCCCACACAAGTGGTTCTATAAATAGAACCCTTGTGCAAAAGCATTTCACTTGATGAAATTTCATTTTCTCTCTCTCTCTCTCTCTCTCTCATTTTCTCTCTCTCTCTCTCTCTCTCTCTCTCTCTCTCTCTCTCTCTCTCTCTCTCTCTCTCTCTCTCTCTCTCTCTCTCTCTCTCTCTCTCTCTCTCTCTCACACTCAAAGCCTTCATTCCTAAAAGCTAACACTGAGACTGAAGGAATCTGTTCGTGTGGACTGAGTAGAGGCGTTGTCACCATTAAACGGTCTTGGTCACTCCTTAGATCTACATCATAGGTTTCAATCTCCACAAGAGGTAACGGTTTCTATCACTGATCATGCCCATTCATAAGGATCACTTAAGGAAAAAAATTTATTTCCGTCGCGTTTTGGATTGCAATTTTCCTTCAATTTTGACCTTGATCTTTGAATAAAACTTGTAGAGGGCATTACCAATGACATTGTGCAAAAAGAATCAGCTCCATATGTTGAAAATTGAAGAAGTTATGATCTTTAAAAGTTGGCAAAAAGTCACTTGAAAATAGGTCAAATTTCACTAAGTCCACAAATAACCTATAATGTCTTCAAACTTTTGATGATCCTCCAAGCATAATTGGCTCTTATAATTTAAAGATAAGGTGTGGAGGATGTTGATAAGAGTTATATGCAAAAAGGGGAATTCAAAAATTTTGAGAATTGAAGGAGTTATGATCTTTGGAACTTTGACTTCAAAATATTTTTAGGTCAAACCCCTTTGTACAAGCTTCTGCACTTGGACTTTTCTTGCACTTCAAAGCCAACAGGTGATCATATGAACTCAAGATAAGGTGTCCTTGATGGTCTCTTAGTTATATTTCTCAAAGGTTGAAGTTACTTGTTGAAAAAGGCATGGCAATAAACTCATGAATCTTTGACTTTTCTTGAGAAGTAAGCCACCAAACTCTGAGATGCTCTTGATTTAAGAATCCCTACCTTGCACAATAAACTTAAGGGAAACAATAAATATTTTTGATATTTAGATTAGTGGTTAGATAGGAAATGAACAAATAAACACATTGGTAAAACAAAGGGGTGCTTTGTGATCCCTGCAAGAAGCAAACTCAAAGATGGTTAAGGGAAGGGCCAAGATGTGACCTTGTTTGTATGCAAAAAATGCAAATGAGATATGGGATCTTAGGGTTAAAAATTAGGGTATGACATTAGCCATCGGTCCTGCTTCTTCTACTCATTCTTACACTTCAACTCCTATGAACAAAAATTGTCATATTCACTAGATTTTTTTAACTTTTCAAAAATCAAGTTAATTTATTTGGTGGACTCTCTTAGTTTCACCTCAACATCCTCCACATTCTCTATCACCTCTTTTGAAACCTATATTGCACAATATTGTTCTTTTTGAAGTTGGTTGGAGACAAGAAGATGAGACTCATCCATTTTTTAGAAGGTTTCTAAATTTACTTTCAAGAAGCCCTTTTTTTAACTGCAACCTTTCCTTGTCTGCCGTAAACTCCCTGTTTGTAGTAAACATAAAATCAGTCACGATCATGGGTTTTTCAATATATGACATATACTGAGCGAGGTCTTTTTGATGACCAGTAAACCTTATCGCAACTATGTGGCACATATTAACATATGGAACCAAAACTCATAGTTTCTGCGGAGAAGAATGACATAGTTGTCTCATGGCTAACATTAACTTCTCATCCTTTTGATGGCTTCCACCAGACCTTAAAGTAATTTATTTCCTTTTATGGGGAATGACCCACCTCGGGGAATTGGTTGAATATAATAGATATATTAAAAAGTTGGTTTATCCATACGAAATGAGAAACCACTGACTTCTGGAGGAGGGTTGGTGTGTGTAGCGGTAAATTCATGACCATCGAGCCATGGATAAACTTGACGTCAATAAAACCAGAGTCGCCACCGCGTTGTTATTGTTTCCAAAGGAAAAGGGAAAAAGTACGAACAAAATCCAAAGATAAGAAGTTTTCAAATAAAAACTAATAAAAGGTCAGATATTACAGGTAAGGGGGTTGGTTACACAAAGGGAAGGTGTTAGCACCCAAAGGTTTCCTAGGTACTCCTAGGGAGCCCTTTTTGTGTACAAGTGATTTGGTCTAAATGATGTTTGATAAAATTTAGAGTGGGAGATGAGAAAAGAATTCATTAATTATATATTTGTGTTTGACAATACCTTCGATCTTGTGCCTACGTACCAACATAAAAATGAGGGATCAAAATCTCGGAGTTCGTGGTAAAATTTTCAAAGAAAGTTGGTGAATTGCTTTTAACAAAAGTTTGATAAGGATGAACAAAAGACCAAAGTTTTGAATGAGGTTGTTAATTCTTTTTGTATTTTTTAAATTAAAGTCAATATTGTTAGATTCACTCACAAGTTTGATTAAGAAAAAGTTTTTTTTTAATTCATTGGCATAAGGCCAAAGTTTCAAATCCTTAAAACATGTCTAAGTTTGAAATCACAAGCAAAGAAGGTTTGGAAAAAAGGGAGAGAATTTTGAAATTTAAAAAGTGGGAGGAGATGAAAGGACTATCCTAGACAAGAATTTAAAAGTTGAGAGTTGAAAAGATCTGACCAATGGGATGCAATCCAACAGACAAGAATGTAACATAGAAACCCTTTTTCTTTGGACTTTAGCAGGCAACAAGCATAAGCAATATCCAACAAACTCAAATGTAGGCCATGGCATCAAATAAAGATATCCAGAATATCCAAGCAAGCAACTCCAATAGCTAGGAGTATTCAACTTCTTCCAATGCATCAGATGAAATATTCCTTGATCAACTCAGAATAATCATCAAACATCATTAATAATAATAATAGTATAACAAGTAAGCATAAAGTCAAAGGGACAAATGAGTCAAAGTCAATCAAGGTCTTGCATCAGATGAAAGGTACATACAAGGATAACTCAGTCTCAGATAGTGGCATTGGCCAAATCCTCAAAGCATATGGAAGTTGCCTATCCTAAGTCCAAAAGTTCAGATCAAGTCCAACAATCAACCATTATGTTTTTTAGGGTTTTGTTTGTTATTATTTGTTTTAAGGTCCTAAGACCATAAAAAGAAACAAAATAAACAAATAATATATACAATCACTGGATATGGCTCAAGTGAACAAAGTGAAAAGAATTTAAACATAAACAAGTTGCATGAAAATGCAAATGGTAGATGAATGGTAAATATACTTAAATTTAAATTGCATTAAGTAAATGACTTGAAAGTAAAACCAAAAATGAATAAAACTTAGTCAAGTGTTAGTCAAATGTTAGTCAAAAGTTAGTGATGAGTTTTAATTTGTTAAGTCATTCTTTGGAAAACACTCAACCATTCATTCACAAGTACGGATCCTTGAACCAAGACATCATCCATGAGAAGGGCTCCAACTTGGATAATTCAACAAGTATGCCACTAGCTCTTGATCGGGAAAATAGCAAGTGTACTATTTTCCCGATGTGGTAATAATAGGGATGTTTCCCAAAAATCGATCTCGAGGATAGCACAGTAATATACGTGTATATTGTTACTCAATTGAACAAAACTAATAGTTGGGGTTTTGTAAAAAATCACTGTAAGAGAAAGTAAAACAGAATAAATCTTTTCACAATTTTTAATAATATACCAAGGTTGGTGTATGAAAATCTCCTGTAATGGCCCTTGAGTGTATATCTCCTTAATAATGAACGTTGTTTCAATTACCGGATCTTAAGATTGTTTCCCCCTAAGACCTCAGAGGGAAACCTTTGGTCATTCAATCTAACCTCTAAGTCCTTAGGGGATTATGATGAAACCAAGCAATTACAATTTAATCAAGAATAAACCGGTAACCATAAGGTATCCCTAGCCCTATGTGATATCTACTATAGTTTCACTATACAAAAACCTTAACAATTGCAATCCTGCTAATTGTTAACCATACAACAATCTTAATTTTTTTTATAAAGAAAGCATTACAAACATTGCACAGTGAAATTAAAAAAAAACATCATATATTGAGGAAATTATTTATTCAAAGTCATTACACAATCAATTTAGGGACACCCCCTGGCATTGGGGGGGGTTAGCCTCTCATATTATTCAAATAAGATACAAAATAAAAATGATACATTAAAAAAGTATGGTAATTCTATTGTTCTTCAATCGCATCCGCTCTTGAAGGATCTCCGTTCTTTGCCGTTTTTGATCGCTTCAATCTTTATTGTCTCTAATCTGTAATCGTCCAAAAAGTCCCCTTCTCCGTATTAAAAAATCCCCTAAATAGTTCCTGATCACTAATTTGATGTAGCAAATGTTCAAAATGCCCTCTGGGATCAACCGTGCCAAAATACAACAAAAAATGGAAAATGAGGTGTCCAAGCCAACACTAGTCGTGGCAGGCAACACGACAGGCCGTGTTGGCTGTCTAGCATCCATGGCTTGACACACCCCTTTAGGGAGGCTGACACAGGCCGTCTCAACTGACACGGGCACCCGTGTCAGCTCCCTATTTTAGTGCCCTGGCTTTCCTCTCCTGACACGGGCTGTGTTGGGCAACATGGGTGATCGTGTCAGGGCTACTGTGTTGTCTAATTTCCTCTATCGACGGGCCCGAAATGTCTGATTCCCTTGGCGATCCCTCCGGTATTCTTGCTTACACCTAAAACCAGCAAAACTACCATAAAGAGACATAAAATGGAGTATAATAATGAAAACCAAATATAATCAACAACTTGAAATAACAATGCAAAACATCTAATTTACTAAACAGAACGATAAAATAGGTAGACTAATGTGTTACCGACGTCGTGAAATTGTGCCGAATGAGTGTCAGAAAATAAGTAGAATTGGAGACTGATCAGCTCTCATGAAAGGAAAAAAGGTCAAGTCTCCACACAATGCCATGAAGAATGGGAGACTTACAATCTCACTTACTAGAATGTTATGCCTTCTTGATCAAATTTAGCTTTATGTTAAACAATCGTAATTGGACTTATGTAGAAGTCACAACTATTTAAGACCCGACAATAAAAATATAGGTGTTAATGCATGTTAGAGATTTGGTACAAAGAACCAAACTCCTAAAACATACCACACACTAAAAGAAATGAGGGAAGGACATATCTCAGTCTAGCTCATGTTGATTCATCTGACACAAGGTCATTGATGAATCAACTAGCATTAGAAATAAAGATATTTCATTGGTCAATGATGGATTGGGGAAGAATAGGGATGAAGAGGGATGAGGGAAGGGGAAATAGAATCCCAATTGATCACATGAGCAAATTCATTTGATCAATACTATCCATTCATTTTGGGAGATCAAATGCACATTTCATCAATCCCATAAATCCAATAGTATTGGTCAAACAAAAGTCAAATCAATCATGATCAAGGCCAAACAGAAATTCAAACATCACAAGACCATAAAAATGGCTCCACATAATTTTCAAGCATTTATTCAATTAAAAAATCAATTTAAAAATGAATTAAAATGCACTTTAATTTGGACAAAACCTCAAATCCCTTCAAAACACCAAATAAATGGACAAGGGATTTATCCTAGGTCAAACAATGTCAAAGGACCTTAGACAAAAAATTTCATGATTTTTGGAAAGTCAGAAGTATTTTAGAACAATTAAAAAATGCACAAAAACATTTAATTCATGAAAAATATCAAAATTAGTCCAAAAAATAATTTTAATTCAAAATATGAAAGATAAAAATATTTAAATATTTTTGGTGAAAGTCCCATATTTTTTGGATTAAAAATGAAATTTTTATGAATAAAACAAAATAGAAGCAATAAAAAGAAAATCAGAAAATACAAAAAAAAACAAGGGCCATCAGATCTCCCTCATTAATTGAGGTGGCAAATTTGATGGCCAAGTGTATGCTATCCATGATGCGCTTCAGTCAACACGCCACACACATAGTAATATGAACCAAAGGCTATAATTAAAACATTTGAAACAAATCAGAAGGTTAGGAAGGTGTCAACGCACCACCGGAGCCCTAGCTCCGGTCTTCTTCTCCGGTGGACCTCACTGGACTGGTCCACCACTAATCTTCACTAAAATAAAAAGTGAGTACACTATTTTAAAGAAAAAATGCTCAGGAGCTCGAATATGGCCTCAATATCTTCCAATTCCTAGTATATTGAAATACATGGATTTGAAATTTGAGGAACATGATCTGAGTTGCTTCGATTTGACCTCAAAGCAACTCAATCTTGTTGCCTACATTGGCAGGTCTTTAGACAACCAACAATCAATTAAAATAGTTGAGAAATGAGGGAGAATCGAAGAAGAGAAGATTGAGAAAGTTCACCTTCGGGTAGCTTCAATTGAGCTTGATCTTGATCTGAATCCACTTGGTTCTTCCTCCTCTTGCTTGCAGTGACCAATTAAGAAGAAAAAGGCAATGACTCCTTGGAGTTTGAATCTCAAAAAAGAAGGAATAATTAAAACTCAATTTCAAATAAACCTTCAAGGAATTATATGGAGTAAGGTTCATAAATGGTTTGGCAAGGCTTGGGCAATGTGTGTCTGAAGTTTTGAGGTAATGCACTTGTTTATATAGGCAAAGGAAATGCTTTCTACACCATATGATTTTTTGTGAAAATAAGAAAGTTTGGTTGCATGGATGCATTGGAATGTATAAGGCCCATTGAATGATGTCAAATGATCCAACATTCTGTGCTAATCAACCTGAAACGATATCATGTGGTCATGCATTATGGAAAAGAAATTTGAACATATATCTTACCAAATGAAGTCTTATAAAGAACCCATGTGCAGGTCCTTCAATTCTTATCCAAATGAAGTATTCTTGCATGTTTTGGAAAGGTGACATCAAGGGGAACAAATTTTATGTTGAAAACTTTTTCATTTGAAGCTTGGATCATGGTGAATTTTGAGACGGAATTTTGAGAAATCAAACATGATTAAAAAATTTCTAAGTCCCAAGTCAAATGACCACTTCTTCTACCTTAAATAATGTTTTCTATGAGCTTTCAATAGAAATGGTTCCTTCACCAAAGTTGTATCTCTTTCAATAATTCGATATCATTTGGATTTGGCATGAGCGAGTTATGCATTTTAGAAGTTGAGAAAAATTGCTTGTTCAATGGTAATAGCCCAAAATGACTTATAATGTTTCCTCTTGGCATATGTCATTTCAAGTAGAATCTGACATTTATCAAAGAATAAAAGTTTTAGAATACATCTTAAAATTGATCATGAAACTTGGATGGACTTCATATCATACAAATTGAGCAAGTTATGGTCCTTGGAAGTTGACCTCCTAACTCGGGCACAGACAAAATGACCTATAATCTTTCACCATAAACAAATAATTTTTCAAGAAAAATTAGCTCTTTATTCCAACATTAAAGTTGTTTGGAATGTCATAAGAAGTAACTTTTACTATTAGAATAATTTTAATATGAAAAATATTGTAGGAGATAGGGTCTAGGGAACCCTAATTTTGACCAGTTGCTTTCTCTGGTCAACTTCTTTGAACTAACTTGCAAACTTGAAGTTCCCTTGATATTTGGGACTCATGGAGGATCATATATGCATAAGATGATGTAAAATGAAGTATCCATTGATATCTTTGACCAATTGTTGAAGAAACTTGGTGAGGAAGTCACACAAGTTACCCAGATGAATTAGGGCTTCCAAGGGAAACAAGCTTCAAACTCTTGATGAATTCTTGATCAAAATGATAAATAAAGAATGTGGGGATCCATATATGATGGATAGAACTAATGTGAACCATAGTTGGATTGATCTCTTTGCATTTAGGGTCTCAAACCCTAGTTGTGAGCTTGATAGGGCATTGGTGGACACACACACTACCTACAAAAGAAACAAAGACATACATAGACATATTTTTGGTATTTGGGTTAGTAAACAAAGAAAAATAAAGTATGATACAATCAAATATGCTTGGTGATCTCTCCCAATACAAACCCAATGAATGAGGGGTAAGGAGGATGCCAAGGTGTGATCCCGAAGTCAGTGCAAATGATGAGATACCATGAGGGATCTTAGGGTCAAAATTGGGGTCCTACAGTGATAGTAGCGTTCAAATTCATAGCGTCAGAGGGTGGTGGAAGAAAGAATATGACTTAGTGTGAATTTGATTTCTTCCTGCGTCTCCACTTTTCATGTTAGGGTTTACACTTTTGACTTCAAGAGGTTCTCAGCAGTATATGACATTGAGTGTACCTGAAATCATACAACAAATGTGGGATTCCAAGAAGGGCATGTTTGTATGCATCACAATGTTGTTTTGCTTCAAGATTTTTGTTTTCTTTTGTTTTTTCATTGTAATGATTATGGATTTGGTTTGTTTTTTTATTTGACGGTGGGTTTTTTAGAAACGTTAGATGAATGACTTGATGAAAAAATCGTTTTATTGTTTATGCGCAAAGTTGAATATGAAAAACTTATGAATTCTTATAATAACAAAGTAAGCATATCTCATGCTTTTAGTTTTCCTTATTTTGTTCTTTGATTGTATTGTTTATGCGCTTAACTTTCTTTAATGTTGATAAGCGGAAAGTTTAGTCAAGGATGATGATGAGGAATCAGAGAAGTCCAAATCTAAAGTCCAAATCTTAAGAGAGGATGGTACTGCTGCTGATAATCAGCTAGCCATGTCAACATTTTCTGAATCGTGATTCTCCGATTCAATGCTTCATAAGGAGGTACCGTGAAACTTCTGAATATCTATTGTACTATGGATTGGTGCTATGTAAGTTTGCTTCAATGCTGATGATGTTGCAAATTTACTCAATTGCTTTAATTCTTAATGATATGTTTCGGTAACATGAGATTACTTTTAGAATTGATTACACCGTGCCATCAATAAACCGAGAGTTTGGAACAATTTTTCTCGGTGACAAAAATGGACTATATTCCCACAGTGCCCCATAGTTGAAATGTTTTACCCACAATGCCCCATTCTGGAAAAAAAATCCCAGAATGCCCCACTTTCCTTTTTGGCCTCGTCCAATGAATGGGCAAGAGGATGAAGCGCTGACATTGATGAGTAGGCTCGGCCATTGGTTGGCCGAGCTAATGAAGGAGGCTTTTTTTTATTATTATTTTAAATACTATTATATAATTAAATAACCTTATTAAAATTATTATTAAATAGTTTTCTAATTAATTCTATATTTAAACAATAAAAATGATTTTTTTTAAATAATAATAATATTTTTGTAAAATACTAATAATAGTTTTCTAATATTGTTTATTTAAAATAGTAATAATAAAATGATTTTTTTAAAATATTAATAATAGAAATGATTTATTTTTTTAAAATATTAATAATACAACTATAAATATTATAATGAGGCATATAATGAATTGTAATGATTACTAAATATTTTATTGATATAATGGAAAAAATATATTTTATTTATAGTGACCGACTGTTCCACATCTTGTGCCAACTTTTTTCCGTTTTCCCTTGCCCAAGTCTTCTTGTCTTTGTCTTGCGGGAGACGGAGATGAGTCGGAAGATAATTCTTCATGGGCCTCTTGTTGTTGATCTTGTTGTTGACTTTGATGTTGTTGTGATATGTTTGAAGGCATATCCATACCTTCGAGTTCTTGAATGCAAAAAGAAGGGATATTCATTAGATGGTCATCAATGAGGTCAAAGTTGGGTAGTGAATGTGTGAGTTGTGTGTAGGTGCTGGGTTGGGTGTGTTGGATAGGAGGATAGTAGACATCATCATCATCAGAGTTGTATGTAGGAGTGGGTTGTACGAATGTGGTGTTAAATGTTTGGGGTTGAGAATGAGGGTTTGAGTATTCAAAGTTGGGTTGAGGAATTGGAGTGTATTGTATGGGTGGGCGTACGTTGGTTTGTTGTTGACATTGCTGGTTGTAAAAGTAGTTTGTTTGAGGGAATGGAGTTTGGGGATTATGGTGTTGGGTTGAGGTGGAATAAATGGTGTGTTGTTGGGTGGTATGGGTGTGTTGGTAAGTTTGTTGAGCTGATGATGATGGTTGGGCCCCAAATGTGGATGTGTATGTGGGGGAATGTCTTAGTGTGGGGGTGATGTTGTTTGTTGGGTTGAAGAAGCTACATGTTGACGGGGATCAGTCAAAAATTATGTTAGAGCAACGTGCATAAAAGGAATTGATAAAAACCAATTCATGTATTCTCTACCCGGTTTAGACTCACCAATTACCGAGTTACCTTGTAACACCAAATGCCTTCTCCTTTTCCATTCTTTTAGCTCTTCTTTGTTTAAATCTTGCCAATGTTTGTCCCAAGCTTGGACCATAATCATAGTACGGTGTTCACTTAGACATCTTGGATGAGACGGTATTTGTTGTTCAAATCCAAATTATAGTTTGACCCGATCCGTCTGATGCATCTCAATGGTAAAGAAACATACTACATATGTCGTTACACTCCAAACTCGGTTGTCACTGTAATCAGGCACTGGATATTGTATGTACGGCCTCCATATAAAATGTTAAAAGAAATATAACTATTAGAATGTATAAAATAAATTTAGATAAGTTGAATATTATAATTAATCATTGTTACATTGTTTTCTTCCATGTGTTCAATTGCAACACGGTACCCCCGTAGATGATGACGAGGATTGCTTCCGTAAATCATACCTCATTTGCACCATCTTGCATATTTAAAAAAATACCTTAAAGCGATGTATAATTAATTTTTAGAAATATAAGTTGCATTTAAATGAAAATTGGTACCTTAATGCATAAGGATGTGACAGAACCTCGTTACTAACCGGGGATAACAAGGGTATGCGTGTGAATGCCCATACAGTTAGTAATACAACACAGCCTCATATGCTCTTGACTCCTTTATGGGCTGCCTTGCACATATGTCTATATAGTTTCGCCAGACAAGAAGAACCCCAATTGTATGTGTTACATTTTTCTAGGTCTCCTACTAAAGGTAACCAAGAAGAATGCAATAAATTGTGACTCTTATCTGGTATTAAAAAAGTAGCGATTAAAAGTAAAATATAAACTTTTGAATGAAGAATATTTTCCGCCTCGGTCGGGTTAGGGTTATTTTTCAGTTGTGTTAATACGGCTTCTAACCAAACAATTTTGACCGAAGCCCCATTTTTATCTGAAGCTGTTGGTTCGACGCCCAAATTCTCCATGTAAACATCATTAGTTACAATTGTTGGGCCATTAACAGCTTTACCATTAATTCAGAGACCGAGTAACATACTCGCATCCTCTAGTGTGATAGTACATTCACCCGTTGGTAAATGAAATGTATGCGTCTCGAGTCTCCATCTCTCTAACAATGCAACAATTAATTTAGAATCTACTTTTAGACTTGCTATCTTGGCTACATGTGCAAAACCGGCCAGTTCCAAATACGGTATTATAACCGCACTTGGTTGAATGTATGTATGTGAATGGACCCGGAACCTACTGTCTTCTTGAAATTCAAATAAAAATGGTAATAAATATTTGATGTGATATTTACATATTGAATTTTTGAAATAGATTTGAAAGAGACTTACGTATTCGGCAATGTTTGTCGTCGTCCCGCGGTGTGATTCGCCCATCCACAACAAAGACATTTTGGAATAGAAAAGAGTGAATATTTGAAGAGAGTAAATATTTGAAGAGACTAAATATTTATGAAATAGAAATTGAAGGAAGATGATGAGAAAGAATTATAGAGGAATGGTTTATTTATAGTGGTAAAAAATATTAAATATATAGGTGAGAATTGTATAGGTTGATTGGACTAATAAGGGAATGCATACACACAAAAATTGTGTTGAATTTGCAAGGAATCCCTGCAAGAACGATTCCCATGCTGATTGGAAATTACACTGCAAAATAGCATGCGTGCAGACTCGCCCCTTTGATGGCTGAGTTAACCCCTGTAACGTGTTGCCTCGTCCAATGGAATGACGAGCTTAGCCATGTAACGTGTTGCCTTGTCCAATGAATGGGCGAGCTTATTCTTCTAGGGTTATGACTCGTCCAATGAACGGGCGAGCTTATTCATCTAGGGTTTTCACGTTTTCTCTCTCTTCCAATTGAAGGACGAGCTGCATGTGATATTTCTTCAGGGTTTGGTTTACTAGGATTTTGTTTTGTTGACTATAAATTGCATTTATATCTTCATTCATTCTCATCAAATCAAATCTACTACATTAATATCTTTACTTATTTTCATCAAACCAAATATTCTACATTCATATCTCATTCATCAAACCAAATATTATTCATATCTTCATTCATTCTCATCAAACCAAATCTATTACATTTATATCTTTACTTATTTTCATCAAACAAAATATTCTACATTCATATCTCCTTCATCAAACCAAATATCCTACATTCATATCTCCTTCATCAAACCAAATATCCTACATTCATGGCTCAAAGAAATTTAATTGTGTTTATCCATTCCAACGGGACCCTTTTCACAGATGCAAATGAGGGATTCTCATTTTGCAATACGAATTTGCATTTGTTCAAAATCCACATCATCTTTGACTTCTATCATTTAAAAGACCGTATTGAAAAAAAGTTACAAAGTTGTGTTGAAGACATCATTTATCGCCATCCATTAATTAATGGAGACGATAATACCGTCTTTTACATAATGACACCCATTGAGACTGACGAAGATGTCAAGTCGATGTTTCAATGTCATATAACATTTTCTCAATTACCCACCATTGAGATATATGTTCGTCTAGTCGAAAATCTTGAAGAACAACCGACTCACAATGAAAATCTCAGTTATCCAACACAATCTATACAGTCACACGAGTACGGAATGAGTCAAGCCATTGACGAAGAACCGACTCAAAATAATGAACCTTTCATACCAAATGAAGAGGTAGGCTAGAATAGTGAGGATGATCTTGAAGAGGTTCGATTTGAAGATCTATTTGGTGTTAGCGATGACGATGGAAATGAAGACGTCTTCGACACACCGACTGTTGCACTAAGAGCGCAACCAATTAGTTTGTACAACCCACCTATGCATATGCAAAATATAAGTTTGGATGATGCTGAACCAATCTCCGTTTTCGGAAGTTTCATACCAACCCACAATGCTGACGAAATAGAGGAGGGCATCGAGTATGAAAATAAGGAAGAGTGTGTTCTGGCGTTGCAACAATGGCATATAAAATGTAGTCTAGATTTTTCTATGACTAAATCTGACAATGTACGTTATGTCATTAAATGTAGAAATTCAACATGCAATTTCAAATGCAGGGTCTCTTTGCGTAAGGGCAACTCAAGTGGAGAGTTGGTAAGTCTGGTGGGCCTCATACGTGCACAACCACTTCCATGTCATAAGACCATACAAAACTCAATTCAGAAATGATTAGTAAGAGCATAATGGAGCTTGTAAATTGGGACACTTCTCTTAAGGTGAAGGTTATCATCGCTCATGTTGCTAAGAAATACAGGTATATCATATCCTACAAAAGGCCTGAATTGCAAAGTGTGAGGCAATTGAGTCGCTGTATGGAAATTGGGAGACATCTTACAATGATCTGCCGCAGTGGATACTGGTAATGAAAACATATCTACCAGGTATCATTATAGAATTGCAATCCTTACCTGTGATTTCAAATGATGGTTCACACTTGGGTGACCAAAGGATATTCCATCGTCTTTTTGGAGCATTTCGACCATGTATATGTGGTTTCGCGTATTGTAAACCTATTGTGCAGGTTGATGGAACATGGTTGTATGGTAAGTAAAGAGGGACTCTGTTGATGGTTGTGGCACAGGATGGAAACGGAAACATTTTTCCGATAGCGTTCGCATTGGTTGAAAGTGAGACAAAGGAAGCTTGGAGTTTCTTTCTTAAGAATTTAAGAATACACGTTACTCCCCAAGCAAATATGTGTCTAATATCAGACATGCATGAATCGATAAAGAGTGCATATAACAATCCAGAAAATGGATGGCAGTATCTTCCATCATCACATGTCTATTGCATTAGACACATCGCGCAAAACTTCATGCGCGAGATTAAAGACAAGGATCTGCGCAAAATAGTTGTTAACATGGGTTATGCGTTAACAGAGGCGAAATTTAACTACTATCGGGGGGAAATCCAAAGAAAAAACAACGACGCTTTATAATGGATAGACAACATCCCTCGGGAGAAGTGGGCAAGGGCATTTGACGGAGGGCAACGCTGGGGTCACATGATAACTAACCTAGCAGAAGTAATGAACTTGGTGCTCAAAGAAACCCGAAACCTTCCAATCACTACATTGGTCAAATCTACGTACTATCGATTAGGATCACTATTTGGTAGAAAAGGCCATCAATGGACAAAAATGTTAGCCTCTGGGCAGGTTTTCACTGATAACTGCAACAAGGGGATGACTGAGGAAGTCATGAAAGCTAACACACATAACGTCATGCAGCTGGATCGCGAGAGATTTTATTTCATGGTCCAAGAGAAGATTAGTCATAATGACGGTCGACCAACCGGAACATTCAGCGTTGATCTGAGGAAACAACATTGTGATTGTGGGAAATTTCAAGCATTTCACTTACCTTGCTCCCATGTAATCGCAGCATGTTCGAGCATACACCAGGACTACTCTATTCACATTCCAGACGTCTTCAAAATTCTTAACGTGTTCAAGGTCTATAAGGAGAGTTTCCTAGGACTTCCCCATGAGGAGAATTGGCCACAATATGAAGGATTTACTCTTTATCACGACGACTCTATGAGAAGGAGGAAGAAAGGGCGCCCAAACAGCATCAGGATTAGAACCGAGATGGACGACGTTGAGAAGGAAAAGAGAAGGTGTGGAATTTGCCGTGAAATAGGACACATGGTAGGAAATGTTATTTAATAATTAGAAAGTTATTTAATAATAATTTTATTAAGATTATTTTATTATATAATTGTATTTTAAATAAATAAATAAAAAAAACTCCTTCATGCGCTCACCCATTGGTTGGCCGAGCCTACCCAGACTTTTCAACGTTTCATGCTCTCGCCCATTCATTGGACGAGACTCAAAAAAAAAGTGGGGCATTCTGGAATTTTTTTTCAGAATTGAGTATTGTTGGAATAAATTTTTAACTTTGGGGCACTGTGGACAAAAAGTCGACAAAAATGTTTCACTGCTGCTCCAAAAACTGAGGTATGCTGGTTTTGGTGTATACTTTCACCAAATAATTATATAATCTGGCTTTGGTGTTTATTAACTTGTTTATTTGGTTTAGGTCCCACAAGAAGAAACATTCCAATTATGCACCTGAAGCCGGCGCGAGATATAAGGGGATTTATAGAATTGAGAAATGTTTGCGCAAAGTTGGACATCAAATAACTATGATTCATATTTCTAATAATCTCTTATTGCATTAATTTAGCTAAGTGTACTAAGGTAAAGCTAATTTATTATAATGCCCTGGCCACAATAGCCACATGATTTATTTCTTGTTTTAGCTTCTCCCTTTTGACTGTGCCATTACCTTTTGTTGTATGGTTCGGGCGTATATCAAAGCCTATGATGCAGCTATGCATATATAATTGAAACAAAAAAGTCATCTCTATCTTTTCTGGAGATGATTCTCTAATGTATGAGTGGTAATAATTTTCTGTCCTTTTTGGTTTTATGTTTGATTTAAGATCTCTTTGTTGTTAGTTTGTGCCATGCAATCCCACACCGATGTAACTCAAAGATTTGTTGTTCTCTGCCTATGAATTCCACCCGATTTGCACCGTAGAAACCTTTGATTGCTTTCGTCACTTTGTCAATTTTCTATTGCACGCCTACAAAAATATACAGAACCTCTAAGTCTATAATAGTGATCGAGAACTAAGCGTCGATTTTGTAATGATTCCGTTTCTAATTTAGAATTACTTTATTTTTCTAAGTACATATTTACGTTAGAAAAAACATAATGCAAAAAATTCTATTTTTTTTCTAAAATTATTATAATGGTGTGTTTGAACGCAATTAAGTTTTTTTTAAGGAATTTAAAATTTTTAAAAATTAAAAAATTTAATTAAAGTTTATTCATTTTTAAATTTTCTTGTTTAAATAGAATAGTAAAATTATTCATTGTTAATTTTTTAAATTTCAATTTTTTGCGCCAAATTAAATATATAAGAAATAGGGACAAGTTTCTATTTTAAAATTTTTAAAGAGAATAATTTACAAATTTTGAAAATTATTAACAACTAAGTTATATATCTTTTTTTTTAATTTTAAGAGTTAATTTGTAAATTTTGGATAATATGAGAAACAATTTACCAAATTTTAAATAATAATAATATTCAGTTTGATATTTATATTCTACGAGGAATTTTAATTCTTTGATTTTAGATATTTTTTCTAAATCATTAAATTCTTTTGACTGCCTATTTCTTAGGGAGTCGTGACCCAGACTTCCTGGACAAGTGGTTATAGAATATGCACAAGTAACCCCCATGTTTCTCATTAGGGTGAGTAGACATCATGGATGGGGTTATATATGGACGTCATACTCTGTGGTGGTCGCCTTCTAGGGCTTTTACAAATATATCACTACACAATAACTCAAGCATAAGAGTTTGGCAAAAGACAAAGTTCTTTAGACTTATAATCTTTTTTGGTTAAATCATATAGTTGACGACGATAGAGTATATCAAGTAAGGGTGAGTCTCTCAATTATGGGTGAGTCACTCGGTTAGGGGTGAGTCCCTTAGTTAGGGGTGAGTCCCTAAGTTAGGGGTGAGTCCCTTAGTTATGGGTGAGTCCTTCGATTAGGGATGAGTCCCCCAGTTAGGGCGAGTCGTCACCCCCTGCTAGGTGTAGTCAAAGTAGCTTATGTGTCAACTAGGGAATGTATAACATCATTCAAATGATTTAGAGACGTCAAAATGTTAGTCAGTTACGAAAGCTTGATTGTTTCGTAGGAAAAGAGCATGCACGACATTTTACGCTACTCGTGATGATTTTCTTGGGGAAACTCATTCTAGTTTCTTATCTTACACATGTATGCAATGCGTGGAACCCTTTCCACTTCCTACAACAGTTTATCTATTTAGCCAGGTATGTTGCCTATTGTAAGACCCCAATTTTGTCCCTAAGATCCCTCATGGCATCATATCATAGCATTGCATAGCCTCAAGGATCTTTGAGCATCTTGCCTTCCTTTCCCTTTGGGTTGGGATCTCCTGTGAGGGTTTGAGATCACCAGGCATTGCTTGCATTTAATATCATTGCTTTTCTTGTTTTAATCACTAACCAAAAGTACCAAAATTATGTCATCTAACATTTGTTTTGTTGTCTGAGCAATCATCAAGTCAGGCAATTCAAGGAATTCCTTTGTACAAGAGGTGATGGTATTTTCTTGAGAAGAGGACCACATGATCATTATATTGAGCTTATATGAGCTAGAGGTTCATTTTGAAGCAAATTCCCCAAGTGGTTGAGGCTCAAATTCATCAGGCATTGTCAAGGTCATCTGAGGACCATATAATCAAATGTGCAGTCAATTGAAGGCTTTGAGGTGTGGGAAATGGTTTGAGACATCCCATTCATGTCCAAACAAGGCTTATTCATCATGTCAAACATTTATCTTGAAGATTTTGAAGTCATATCAAAAGTTTCCCAAAATGGAAAGTGACCTGTAATTTCAAGTTTCCAAAAATGGCAAGTTTTTGATCCACATTCAACTTAACTTTCCAACATCAAAGAAGATTCAAATGGGTTTTTGGTCAACATGAAACTTGAAGATCTTTCTCTCCTCTTTTCAAAAAGTCCTATATCATGATCATCTGATAATTGGTTGAGAAGTTATGAACAAATGATTGCAAAGTATGCATGGAACTTCAAAGTGCCATAACTTTTGATCCAAAACTCCAAATTGAACCACTCTTTTTGCAAAATGCTCCTTGTGACCAAGAGATTACAAATCAATCATTGCCTTGCATGAAAAAAGCTCACATGATCAAGTGTCCAAACATGAGCATTTTGGAGGGAAAATGGAGAATTCAAAATTGGTGAATCACACAAGCCAAATACCATTTCTATCTTGCTTATTGGATGATTTTGAGTGGACACTACGCCAAAAAGGTTTTTTAACAGCGCATCTTAGACAGCGCTTTTAAAAGAAAGCGCTGTCTAAGGTTAAAATAAAAATAAAACACGGAAAATGTTCTAAAAAAATAATGAAAGCGCTGTCTAAGGGGTGGTCTTAGACAGCGCTTTTAGAAAGCGCTGTCTAAGACCCCCCCTTAGACAGCGCTTTTAGAAAGCGCTTTTAAATATAGACCTTAGTCAGCGCTTTTGAGAAAGCGCTGTTTAAAGTCTTTCAATTAAAAAAAAAATTAAAACCAAAAGCGCTGTCTAAGGTGGGGGTTTAGAAAGCGCTTTTGGAAAGCGCTGTCTAAGGCATATCTTAGAAAGCGCTTTCCACAAAAGCGCTGTCTAAGGTCTAATTAAAATTAAATTTCAGACTTCTATTTTCGTTCTCAGTTCTTTTGTTTTCCCTCCTGCGATTAAACCCCTTCATCTCCTTCTTTCTTTCTCTATTCTCCTTCTAATATTAGGCCATATTATCACCTCCATATTATCTTCTCTTATCACCTCCACCGATGTTTATCTTTCCAATCGATCTACCACTACCATCGCCAAACCAACTGAGGAAAACCCTCTCGAAACCCTAGATACCACCTCACCCAAACCCCTATCAGATTCAATCTCCAACGACAAAGATGCGAACAATAAGAAAACCAATGAAACACTTGCTGAAACCAAAATCGACGCTCCACTTTCCGATCTTTAAATTTAGATGTGTCGCGCAAAGCCGTATGGTATTTGCGTCCAGTTTTATGAGAAAGAGAAAAGTAATTCACGAGACGAAAGATATAATCTTGAGTTTAGGGTTTGTTTTGTTTCAGGATTGGTACTGAATTTAGGGTTTGTTTTGATCGCATATTTGGTACTACTTTTGTCTTACTTCTTCTGATGAAGTATGTAAGAATACTGATAGTTCTTGAGAAAAAGGAAGATCGTAAAGTGTAAGATATTAAAGGTGGTAAGGTATACTGTTACTTATACTAATATATTTTCTACATATGTTCATATTATGGCCATGTTTTGAAATGAAATATGATGCCATATCATTATAGTTTATGATAACAATATAACTATTTTTTGAACCATGTTTCTACATATGTTCATATTATGGGCATGTTCATTAATTATGATATCGACATATAGCTTTACAAGGAACGACACCTCTTTTTGTAGGAGTACTAATTGCTAATGCTTATGCCTTTTACAGTCTCTCTTTTTCAGAAGGATATGAAAAATTAGCCAGAGCAAGAAGAGAAGGCACACCCATGGACACTACAAATCCACCTTTGGCTGGTGCTGATGATTTTGATATGTTTGCTAATGATGATGAGTATGCAGCCACTGAACCATCTTCAGCTGAAAATACTGCACTTAGTGAACCACCATTAGATATGTAGATGTTTTTTGTTTTGAACGCAGATAATATGTCACTAACCTCTTAATGTTCTCCCTCCCTATTGTTATACTTCACATGTTCTGTCAACGCATAGCAAAATTGTATGCAACCAGCCAACACTTGGCATTTTTAACGTTGCTTATAAGCTACGAAGTTGAATAAACATCCTAGATCTAATACATGACTAAGTTGAAGAAACGTTGATTGAACATACAGTGGCGACGATGGACTAAGATGTTAAACTCATTATACAACTTGTGAAGTTTTTTTCTCTTATAGAGCAAAAGATATGATGAATTACATTACAACCTTCAAGGAGGCCATAATCTGATATCTATAGAAGAACACATGTTGTTATCAGTGATATTAAAATTTTTTAGTAGGGAATACTTTTCTGTATCTATGAAATTAAGCTTATGTGTTGATTTTCTCTTTTTTTAGTAGGGAAACACTGGAGAAACGTCGGCTTGGCCTTTAACTGCATATTTCTTCTGTTTGGATCTGTTATCCAACTTATAGCTTGTGCAAGGTATCTATCCTTACTTTTTATTATTATTTGCTACATACACGAGACACGACACTAACACTGATACGTAGACATTGATAATAACTTACCTAAGACTTACACAATTTCAGCATTTGATAGACTTTTATTCTAAGGTCGGTGTTATGGAAATTAAATTACTTGTTGAAGCAAGTAAACAACACATCACATGCATCTATGTGATTCATTGGGTTTAAGTAATGAATATGAATATTATCTTAATGGATTAAGTAATGTTGTCTGTTTGTTTCAGCAATATATATTACATAAATGATAATCTGGACAAGAGGACTTGGACATACATATTCGGAGCATGTTGTGCAACCACTGTCTTTATTCCCTCATTTCACAACTACAGAATCTGGTCCTTTTTGGGTCTTGTTATGACCACTTACACTGCTTGGTATCTAACAATTGCTGCAATCCTTCACGGTCAGGTAATTAATTAATTCATATATAATTATCAGAATCTTAATTATGTACAATATTTTAAGAGTAACATTAGCAATGTTAATTAACTAATGACAAGGTTTTGGATTATATGTTGTTGTTATTATTTAGATGGAAGGAGTTAAGCACTCGGGTCCAAATAAAATGGTGCTATATTTTACTGGGGCCACAAACATTCTCTACACATTTGGGGGCCATGCCGTTACTGTGTAAGACAATCTCAGACATTTATTTAGATTCGTGTCCTTTACGTTTTCACCCCTCAGAGTAGTACTATAGTTGGTAGAGGTTAATTGATTAGTTAGTAATTAACTAAGTCATTAATTAAGATAGTACTATTAGAACAATATCAAAATAACAATTTGGACTTAAAAGTCATTTTGATTGTGACTCCACCTTAACTTCTATAGACATAATCTGAACATGGATCTAATCACATTACATATGTACTTCATTTTAATTCTCTCACTTTCTTTTTGAATATAAATTGTAATTCTATTTCGCATATGATGGAAAAAACAGTGACAAAATATTTACTGAAAAATATAGTAACTTTTTAACCCCAAAATACCCTTGTTAGGCGTGGGAGGCAAAAAGTGTCTCTTTTCTAGAGAATCCATGAGTTTTCTTTTAGCATTTAGCTAGAAAGCCAAGGTTCTTTCTTTCAAATGGTTCTATCATGCTTTTATGCTTTTATGCCTTTTATCATGAGGAAGACCCTCATACCCTCGTAGATACATGCATCCACCTTTTCACACTAAATAGTGATATTTATTTTCATGAGAACCATTATTCATGGTAGCTATAGTCTTAGAAAATGAAGGAAATTAATTAATGCTAATAAATAGTATTGATTGGTACAGGGAAATCATGCACGCTATGTGGAAGCCACAAAAGTTCAAAGCCATATATTTAATGGCTACCCTTTATGTTCTGACACTGACCCTTCCATCAGCAGCAGCAGTTTATTGGGCATTTGGTGACATGCTTCTAAATCACTCTAATGCTTTGATGAATTCAAGTGTGCATTTTATACAAAGGATCAAGTGGACGAAATCAAAGAGGAGTGGTGTCAATTCATGATAAAGCTCAATGTTTGTTCATAAATTTGTGTAATTAATGTGTACATTTGTAGTATATGTTATGACTTGTAAATGTGTACATAAATTTGTATATATTTTGATACATTTAAGGCAAAATTGGTTTGAATTGGTATATATATATATTTGTTAGCCAAAAATTGGTAGAAAAAAGGCCAAAATGGCATATATAAAATGTGATAATTGTCTGTCAAAATCTGGTTGAAAACAGGTAGAAATTCTGGTTTATAAACCTGGAAAAAATGTGGTTTAAAACAAAAGCTTCACAAATTTTCGTATACCTTAGACAACGCTTTTGTAAAAAGCGCTGTCTAAGGGGGGGATTAGAAAGCACTTTAGGCAAAAGCGCTGTCTAAGGGGGGGGGGGCTTAGACAGCGCTTTTTGAAAAGCGCTGTCTAAGGTATACCTAAAAAAATTAAAATAGGAGGGTCTTAGAAAGCGCTTTTGGCCAAAGCGCTGTCTAAGGGGGTGGGGCTTAGACAGCGCTTTTCAAAAGCGCTGTCTAAGGTATACCTAAAAAATTTAAAATAAGAGGGTCTTATAAAGCACTTTTGGCCAAAGCGCTGTCTAAGGGGGGGGGCTTAGACAGCGCTTTTAAGATTTAAAAAAGCGCTGTCTAAACCTTTAGCAGCGAAGGTTTAGACAGCGCTTTAAAGCGCTGTCTAAGGCTAAAAAAAGCACTGTCTAAGGTCTTGTTTGTTGTAGTGGGAATTGCACCTTGCATGGCACTGTTCACGTGCACATTTTCCATGCATACTCACACTTGCATTTTTTGCCATTCACCTCATTTCTCCTTAGTTTTCAATTAGCCAAAGCCTAATCTTGATTACAGCATCACTAACACATCATATATAAGTGAAATGTTAATCACAATTCGGAAGAATAACAGAATTTGGATCAAAATTTCATTTCCCTCTCAATTTTCTCTCTCTTCAAATTTCAAATTTCTTCATCCAATTCCACAGAATTCTTGCATAATCATGTTTATCATGCATCATTGATGAAGATTCAACTATTGGATTGAAGAATTGATCAAGAATTCGAGCTCCACAAGTGCTTGAACATGAACATGGAAGCTTCAAATTGAGCTAGATTCAAGGTGTTTCAATTGCCAATTCGTGCATCAAGCTTCATAACAAGATTGAGGAAGCAGATCTGGACATTTTGGAGCCTTGAACACGCGTATCCGTCAACTGTCATCTTGAACAAGGTGAAATTCGAATCTCATATTTGCCTTTTCATGTACATGATCTTGTAGAGCTTGCTGTACTGATGATGCTGATATAAATATTTTTGAATTTGGCTGGATATTGAGCTTGCTACATGAACTTTAAGTTTGGTTGTTCAATATGTTTTTATTCGATCCGCTTGATTCATGGAGTTTTAGGACAAATGAATATGATATCTGTGATCCTCGTTGCAAGACAGTTCGAACCATATGCATTTTGTTAATTTCTGGAAAATTTCTTGTTGAATCACCGCCTGTACCATCGGAGAAGACGGCTGAAACCGCCGTCCTCCGCCGTCTGTGAATAGTGCTAGGGTTTGCAGGCCAAACGCTGCGTTTCGCTTGTTGAACGCACTTGGAATCTTTGAAGCGCGAGTTCGATCCTGGCGCATTACTTGTTTACTGATTTCCGAATTAATTTTCCTTTGAGCGCTTCATTGACTTGCCTCACCTGCGTTCGATCCTCCGCTCAGACATTTTCTGAATTTGCATTTGTGATTTATCATGTGACCTAGCGCACGCGTGTTCAATACCTGGTGATGTATATTCCAATTTCCATCTCATTTTATTGTCCACATTATTTTCCATATTATTTCACATTTATTTCATTTTTATTCATTCAACTTCTAAAAATCATAAAAAATAGTATACATGTCCAAATTGATCCAAACTTTTTTTCACTTTCTTGTTTTAATCTCTAGATTTTTATAGCATTTACCTCATGATTTTTGTGCTTCTGGATTTTTAATTGTGATTTTTTGATTGAACATGATGCCATATTGATATGTTGCATTCATTTGCTTGTGAAATGCTCATGGTTTATCCAATGGAGGTGAAATTTGACATGCTTGTTCCTAACATGTTACATGATTTTTGAGAATTGATTTGGCATTTTTATCATTTGATATCACTGTTTTGGACACATGAACATATGGTGTGACAATTTGTGTCACATATTTGATGTTGCATTTGTGCATTTTCATTTGCATACCATTTGAACTCTTATGGACCTAATTTTTTGCATGATGTTCATTCTTCACATGTTAAGCTTGAATAAAAAAATTCATGATCATTGGTTGTGTTTCTGTGTTGATTTGGATTTTCTAATTTGGATGTCCAATTTTCATCACTTTGCTTGCCTTTGCTTTAACATGATCATTTGATGGCTTTGCCTTATGATTTGGTTTTGGTCCTTTTGAGGACTCTTTCTTGTTTGATTGAATGTGCTTCATGGGAAATATTGACTTCTGTTTTGGTCATTTGACTTGCCTTTGACCCTAGTCTTTTTACTAGTGGTTTGTACTCACAAATTGTGTTTGTGTTTCGGGTATTTAGCACTAATGGTTGGTGTGGCCTCATTATTTGAGATGCCATTTGCTTCGATCACTAACTCTTGTTGCTTTGTAGGTCCATTGATGTGATGAACTCATTTGAGTGCTTGCACTTGTGACTTGCATTGTGTACAGTTGCATTGATTCCACTGTTTGTCTGTTTCGTTTCCTGAATACCATATTAACTATTTAAGCTTTTGTACAGTACATTAGTTGCTAGCTAGCTTTTGCTTAGCCTTTGCTTTGGAGTGTGGTTGATACACCACTGATATAGCTTAGCCCTCTTACTCCATGTAGTCTGGAAGTCCTGTCACCTTTTTGGCAGGCATTTGGCTGAAGTCCTCCTTATGAGGTCATGTTTGTGGTTGTTTACATTTATGCTAAAGACCTCTAAATGAGGTATGTTACTTGTTAAGTCCTCCTAAGTGAAGAGGCAATTGACAGATAGAAGGGATTAGCAATCAATCCCCTGTTATTCAGTGAGTCTTTCATTATGCCCGCACTACGTGCTGATGCTTTTGAATAAACACCCAAGATCTTGTATAGAGTCTGTCAAGTGGAATAGGATCCCGCATTCTGGATCCCCACACTTTCTTTATCATAAGCTCACCCAGGCCAGGGTTAAGAGCATGAGGTCACATCCTCATTTCTCCATTTCATCAGCTTCACCCTAACTCTCAATGTCAGTGGTTAAGAGCTCACAGATCACCATCACAGTTTAGCTTGTTTGTCGAGGTTGATATGACCCCTCTTGACTAAAGCCCACCTTTTTGATTGAGCCTCTTGTTTGTATATAGAGTGTGATGTATTGTTTGCTTGATTGCTTTGCATGTGTTTGCTTTTGTTCATTTATTTGTTTTGAGGAGTTAGATGTAAGTCCATCTATTGGCATTCTGTTTCCTGTTTTGCTTTTGGAGTTAGATGTAAGTCCATCTATTGGCATTTTGTTTCCTGTTTTTTCTTGGAGTTAGATGTAAGTCAATCTATTGGCATTCTGTTTACTGTTTTATTTTGTGGAGTTAGATGTAAGCCCATCTATCGGCATTCTGTTTCCAGTTTTGTTGTTAGGAGTTGGATGTAAGTCCATTGAGTGGCATTCTGTTTCCTCTTTCTGTGGTTCTCCCATGAGACTTGCTTATTGCTTTTACCCCGTGTTGCCTAATTCCATAGGAACTTACTTGGATCATCTCTATGATCTTGAGAAAGGAACTCCTATTGTGGCTTTATCCTTTATCCCACACCTCTTGCATGCTTAACCTTGATCTTTTCCATCCCTAACCCAAAACCAAAACTTTTGTGCAAACATTTGACTTGTTTTCAACATTAGAAACCTAGGCCTTATGCCTTTGATTTTCAAAATTTCTTTTCATAATACTCATTTTGAATTGAACTTTAAGTCAACTTTGACCATCTTTGTGAATACTTCTAATTGGTTAATTCAACCCACTCAATTGCTTTTGTGGTCCCTTGTCCACTTCTTAATCAAAATTTTCATGCATTAGCCATAGATCTGAATTATCTTAGTGGTTGATGTAAATCTCACCTTTTGTCCTTAGTGATTGAATTGTAAGACTTCCATGCTTATTATAGGGTTAACCCCTCACTAGCATGTCGAAGTTGTTCTCACATGGTGGACTTGTGGTTGTTCAGGTCGAGTTTTCTCCCTTTGATAACGAAAGACCTTAAGGCTTTTGTTTAAAATCAATCCACTCACTATTTTGAAATTTGTTACCCGAACTACGGGGTTTTGATCCTTATCTTTCATGAGAGGGTACGTAGGCAATGGGTTCATCCATCCAAACACAAAATGTAAATAAACTTGTACATTCTTCTCTCATCTCTTCAATCATGTTTGCACAAAATAATTTCATAAACAATAACAATACAACAAGTTGTGAAAAGGGCTCCCTAGGAGTACCTAGGATGCATTGGGTGCCTAACACCTTCCCATTGCATAACCAACCCCCTTACCCAGATCTCTGACCCTCTTTTACTAGTTTTGTTTGTAAAACTTTATAGGTTTTTGTTCGCTTTCTAACCATTCCTTTGGATAAATAGAAGTGCGGTGGCGACTCGACTTTGTATGATTTACCTTGGATCTAGTTAATATTTCCAATGGTGACAAATACACCGCTACAGAAAAGTGGCGACTCTGCTGGGGAAAGTCAAATAAATCTATTTCCTGGTGGGTTTTGCCAACTTTTCACACTTGTTGTGTTATACTTGTTTATGACATATTTTTGGTGCAATTTGGGATTACTGTATTGATTGTAATGTTTGAATTGCTTGATATATCAATTGCTTGCTTGCTTGGTGATCTCTGTGAGATGAGTTCTGTACCCGAACTCGAGTGCACCTTAGGATAGGAGAATGGCATAGTCTCGTCGACTTGTGTGGAGTTATTCCTTAGCAAGTTGACTTGCGAGTCCATTCACTTGGTGGAGGTCATGTTGGGATAATAATGTCACACAAGTCATTTGTGGTTAGACATTATCTTTCCAATATGTGCCTTAGAAGCCAAGGACCTTAGTTTACCAAGCCCATCTTAGCCTATTTTTAGGACGTAGTGCGGAGGTCGTTCAGATGTAATATTTGATACGATTGTTACGCGATACTACACTCATAAGAGTCTCTCTTGAAAATATTTTTGGAATACGAGTATTCGTTTCTCCGATAATATCCGAAAGATGGGATGATGACTATGGGGACCTCTGATAGAACATGTTCGGCAGGTTTAAACCCTAGTACACTCCCTTTGGGTGGTTCTTAACCGAGACTCCACGCTCGTGACTCACAACAAACCCGTGATTCATGGTTGATCTGTTCATCCATCCTTAATATCAATGGAACTTGGGTGTTGATAAGGTGTAAACCATAATCCACCAAAATGGATGATTGATATTAAGGAGGGTTGAGCCGTTCATATATTGTTAATATCAATGGAACTTAGGTGTCGATAGGATGTAAACCATAATCCACCAAAATGGATGATTGATATTAAGGATAGTATGAGCCATCCCATGACCTTTGTCTGGTGTGCTTTGCTTGATCCTTGAGTGTGATTGTTGCATTCATACATTCATGCATTCATCTGCATCCATATCATCAGATAAAAAGAAAATTTTCAAGGAACTTAAGGGGTTTATTTGCAAAATTTTCAGATATGGAAAGACAAAAAAGGCATACAAAGAAGTGCAGCTTTAGACAACCCGATCTGAAAGAGTTAAGGAATCTGACATCCTATGTACTAGATCCCTTGGGTTTCAAAGCTCGTTTTGGGAAACTTCTTCCTCTTCTGACTACTCAGGTTGACGAAGGGTTGATGGGTACTTTGGTGCAGTTTTATGATCCTCTGTATCATTGCTTCTCTTTTCCGGACTTTCAACTGTTGCCTACCCTTGAGGAGTATGCTTATCTGGTGGGTATACCGATTTTGGATCAGGTGTCGTTCAGTGGCTTGGAGAGTATTCCTACTTCTCAAGAGATAGCAGACATGTTGCACATATATGAATCCTTGGTTAAAGCTCATATGACTACCAAAGGTGGAATTCAAGGTCTCCCTTCTGAGTTCCTCATTACTCAAGCTACCGTTTATGGGAAGGCCATGAGTGAGGATGCCTTTGAAGCCATATTTGTACTTCTCATCTGTGGATTGGTATTGTTCCCCAACATCGACAAATTTGTGGATGTGAACGCTATTAGGATCTTCTCTGCTCTTAATCCCGTTCCGACTCTGTTGGGTGATACCTATTTCTCTTTGCATCTGAGGAATGCAGAGGGTAGTGGCGCTATTGTGTGATGTTTGCCTCTATTGTATAAGTGGTTTATTTCTCGCTTACCTCAGACGGTCGCCTTCAAGGAGAATAAGGAATATCTACGGTGGTCTACGAGACTCATGTCTCTCACTAATAATGATATCTCTTGGTATAATCATGTATATGACGGTGTGCAGATTATCGACTCTTGTGGTGAAATCTCCAATGTGCCTCTTCTTGGTACATGTGGTGGGATTAGCTACAACCCCGTGTTAGCACGTCGTCAGCTTGGGTTCCCCCTAAAGGATAAACCTAATAACATTCTGTTAGAAGGTGTGTTCTTTCAGGAGGGTAAAGATCCCCAAGGCTTGAAGAGCAGAATGGTTCGCGCTTGGCGTAAGATCCATAGGAAAGGCAGGAATGAGTTGGGTTCTAAGAACTGCATTGCTTTGGAGCCGTACACTACTTGGGTAAGGAAGAGAGCATCCGAGTATCTCATGCCTTACGACTATCCAAGACCTACACCTTTGGTTATGGTTGGACTTTCAGCCCTCCCTAACCAAGGAGTAGAGGAGTTGAGAGACGAAGACCTTTCACGTGCCTGGATCCGTTAAAGAGAAGAGTTGCTTCAACAAATCAAGGAGAAGGATGCTCTGATCGAGTTCCTCGAGCATCAGGTCATTGATGATCCTGATGATGCATGGACTTCTCTACTTCCTCAGTCTTCCAAGTTCTGGAAAAGGAGGTATGACAGACTCGCCAAAGAGAAAGCAGATATGGAAGCAGCCTATGAGAGAGAGGTGAAGAGGCTTCGTGCAGCTTATCTTCCTGCGTCCCGAGCTTCTAGGGATCCATAGGATGTTTATTTTCCTTTTCTCTTGTAATATGATTGACAATGTTGTATTTCTTTTCTCTGATATATTTGATGAGATATTTTCATATGCGAACAAATGCTTAATATTTCAAAATCTGCAAATAAAACCTTAAAAGTTCCTTCGAAATAAAAACAAATCATATGCACAAGCATTGCATGTATCATTTGCATAAGCAGGTGTTGTTCTCAGCCTCTGGTCTTGTGGTCTAACTCTGTGCTCTTCATTTATTTTGAAGACAAGCTGACTCACCGGTACTACACCAGAGCCAACTCTTCCAGATTGATGGATCATCTAGAGCAAGAGAACCGTGAGCTCAAAGAGGAAGTCGCCAGACTTAGTGCGTTGATGGAATCTTTCCTGGCAGCTCAGAATCAGTCGTCTCCAACTCCTGCAACTCCTCCCCAGAGGACAGTCATCTCTGAGATTGTTTCCTCTATAGTGCCTGCTGCCAGTGCCCACTTCGTGCCAACAGCCATGCCGTCCGGGTTTCCGTGGGGGATGCCTCCTGGCTTTATGCCCGACATTCCTGCTCCAACCTTTGCTTCTATGCCAGCATCTAGCCCGGTCCTTGTTGTTCCTCCTCCTGTCGTGCATACCGTTCCTAGGGTAGACGACACCATCTATCATTCTGAGCCGTCTGAGGGCCCAGATGTTCATGAGAAGGTGGACGCGATGAATGACCAATTTCTTGAGCTGCGCAAGGAATTGAAAAATCTTCGAGGAAAGGACCTCTTCGGCAAATCTGCTGCTGAGCTGTGTTTGGTTCTCGGTGTCAAGATTCCTGTGAAATTCAAGGTCCCAGACTTTGAGAAATACAAGGGGAACACCTGCCCTCTCAGCCACCTGGTCATGTATGCCAGGAAAATGTCAACTCAAACGAATAATGATCAGTTACTAATCCATTACTTCCAGGACAGTCTGTCCGGTGCTGCACTGCGTTGGTACATGAGTTTGGACAGTGCAAACATCCGTTCCTTCAATGATCTTGGCGAAGCCTTCGTCAAGCAATACAAATACAACGTGGATATGGCTCCCGATCGGGATCAGTTGCGGGCCATGTCCCAGAAGGACAAGGAAACATTCAAAGAGTACGCCCAGAGGTGGCGAGAGTAGGCAGCTCAGATTGTGCCTCCGCTGGAAGAGAAAGAGATGACCAAGATCTTTCTGAAGACCTTGAGCTCATTCTATTACGAGCGGATGATTGCTAGCGCTCCTTCTGACTTCACTGAAATGGTGAACATGGGGATGCGACTAGAGGAAGGAGTCCGTGAAGGACGTCTAACCAAGGATGAAGGCTCTTCTAGCAAACGATATGGGGTGTTTGCAAAGAAGAAAGATGGAGAGGCACATGCTGTGCACTCCCATGTGAAACCCAAAAGACCCTCTGTGAGGAGGAAGCCTGTGCGTTTAGCCAGCAACCAGCACCAGGTGGCTCATATAGCACCTGTCTTCAGAGACAACCAGCAATATCATCAGCACAACAATAATCAACAACCGTCTCAGCAATATCAGCAGCAGCATCGTCCTCAACGGCAGGCCTACCAGCCTCGCAACAGTAATCAAGCTAGTACGAGTTATGAAAGGAAGAAGATCACTTTCGATCCGATTCCGGTGTCATATGCAGAACTGTATCCCTCTTTGATAGAGCGGAAACTGATTACTCCGAGAGACCCGCCAGCTATACCGGTTAACCCTCAGTGGTGGTACAAGCCTGATTTGCATTGTGTCTATCACTCGGGTGCTCCCGGTCATGATGTGGAGAACTGCTTTCAGCTGAAGACTAAGGTTCAAGACCTTATGAGATGCGGTATTTTGAGCTTTGAGGACGCAGGTCCTAATGTTAAGAAGAACCCATTGCCCGAGCATGGGAAATCCGTTAACATGGTCCAGGGCTGCCCTGGCAAATACAAAGTCAAATATGTCAGTCATATTCGATAGTCTCTTGTTGAATTGCATCGCTTGCTGTGTGATTACAGTCATCTGGAGCACGACCATGATAAATGCCGAATCTGCTCTGTGAACCGTTTGGGTTGTCGCCAAGTGCGTAAAGATCTTCAGGAATTACTGGATGAAGGTGTCATTGAGATCCTTCGAAACAGAAATGTTGATGAAGATGAGCCAGAAGTCAATGTGATTTCTCTGGTGTTGTGGATACCCGAGCCTGTTATCATTAAATATGATGGTAGCAAGCAGAGGGTTTCTCCTTCGCTGATTATCAAGCCTGCAGGCCCTGTGCCTTATTCTTCTGACAAGGCAATCCCATTCTGATACAATGTTGTTGCTGTCGAAGATGGGAAAGAGGTGACTCTATCGTCCCCCTCTGTTGTGAACATTGCTGATGTGAGCGGGTTGACCCGTAGTGGTCGTGTGTTTTCTGCACCCCCGAAGCCTCAGGCTGTTGCTGACTCTGTTGAGCGTCCGGTTGGGAATACGGTGAATTCTTCGAACCCGACACCTGTTGTTAAATCCTCCTCCGTACAAAATACTCTTACTTCTGTTGGCCCTAGTGGCAATTTGAAAGAAGATTGTGATGAGATGCTGAGGCTCATCAAGAAGAGTGAGTACAGTGTTGTAGATCAGCTTCTACAAACACCGTCCAAGATCTTTGTGTTGTCATTGCTTCTGAATTCAGAACCGCATAGAGAGGCTCTGCAGAAAGTCTTGGATGTAGCATATGTTGATCACGATGTCACAATAGAACAGTTTGACAGCATTGTTGCAAACATTACTGCTTGTAACACTCTGAGTTTCTGTGACTCTGATCTCCCTAAGGAGGGAAAAGACCACAACCTGGCATTACACATTTCTATGAATTGTAAAGACGACGCCATGTCCAACATGTTGGTGGACACTGGGTCATCCCTGAATGTATTACCAAAATCCACTCTCTCCAGATTGTCATTTCAAGGGCCTCCCATGAGACAGAGTGAAGTTGTTATGAAAGCTTTTGATGGGTCGCGTAAGACTGTGGTTGGGGAAGTTGATCTCCCAATCAAGATTGGACCAAGTGATTTCCAGGTTACCTTCCAGGTTATGGATATCCACCCATCTTATAGTTGTCTCTTAGGCAGACCATGGATTCACGAGGCAGGCGTCGTGACATCCACCATACACCAGAAGCTGAAATTCGTGAAGAACAAGAAACTGGTTATGGTAGGGGGAGAAAAGGCTCTCCTGGTTAGCCACTTGTCTTCCTTCTCATACATAGATGCTGAGGATGAAGTTGGAATGCCTTTCCAAGCTTTATCTATAGTCGAGCCTGTTGAGAAGAGAACTTCTTCATTTGCTTCCTATCGAGATGCAAAACTGGCCATCGAATGTGGTGCAGTTGCTGGTCTAGGAAAAATGATCGAACTTGAAGACAACAAGTCCCGGGATGGCATTGGTTTTTCTTCTGGGGTCTTCAACGAGAAAGGGTTGTTCAAGAGTGGAGTTTTCATCCACACTGCTCAGAGCGAAGAGGCTGTTGCTGTCTTGGAAGAGGATGCCGAGGATCCTGACAATTTTGTCATCCCTGGCAGGATCTGCAACAATTGGGTCGATGTGGATGTTCCTACAGTTATCCATAAATCAAAGTAATAATCACTTTGTTTAAAAACCCTTCTCCCATGCCAAAAGGAGAAGTGATGACATTGTTGACAACATTTAATACAATGATGTTTTCATTCAATAAATTCATGCTAAATGTTTGTTTTTCCAATGATTTTCCATTTTTGCTTTTTTGCATGAAATTGGTGATCACAAAAAACCCTAAAAAACAAGAATAAAATCAATCTTTTCATCTGCATAATGATTGTCTTGTGTGATTTCTAAAAAGCTTTTCATATCCAAAATCATTATGTAGGTTGATATCTAAACCCATTGAACATAATGACCCAACGCCATCTCCCAATTTTGAATTCCCTGTATTCGAGGCAAGGGAAGATGATGTTCACGAGATTTCTGACGAGATTACCTGTCTTCTTGAGCACAAAGAGAAGATCATTCAGCCGCATCTTGAGAACCCAAAAACAGTCAAATTGGGGTTTTACGAATGTAAAAACAAAGAGGGTGAAAAACAAAAACAAAATCAAAATCAAAATCAAAAAAAAAATAAAAAAAAAAGAGAAGAAAATAGAACCCTCAAACCTCAAGTTGACTGATGCTGAATGGGTTCAGAGTCGTTAGGACCAATTGAATCTGATAGAAGAGAAGCGATTAACTGCCATGTGCCATGGTCAGTTATATCAGCAGAGAATGAAGAAAGCATTCGATAAGAAGGTCAAGCCTCGTGTGTTCCGAGAAGGTGACCTTGTGCTCAGGAAAGTCTTGTCTTTCGCGCCCGATTCCAGGGGCAAGTGGACTCCAAACTACGAGGGTCCATATGTTGTCAAGTGAGCCTTTTTAAGCGGTGCTTTGATACTTACAACTATGGATGGGGAGGATTTCACTCGTCCTGTGAATTCAGATGCAGTCAAGAAATACTTCGCCTAGAAAGAAAAACATAATAGCTCGCTAAGTTGAAAACCCGAAAGGGCGGCTTAGGCAAAAATGAGCGTCTCGGTGGATTAGACCCGAAAGGGCGATCCAGGCAAAAAGTTAGAGACATGAAAAAAAACGAATATTTGCATCCCGCTAGATTGAGTACCTCACCCTGGGGAAATCTAGGCAAAAAATAGGGATTTGGCAAGTAACTGCATCCTGACAAGACTGTGTTCTACATCTGTCATCCGTCAAAGATTCTTGTTCATTCGTCGTCAACTGAAGCTTTGAATACATCGAATCCGGAATTGGAGATGAAATGGTCATTATGTTCAATGTAGCCCTTTTCCAATATATATATCACCAATTTCAAACTTGTAAAAATCTATGGAGTCTTTCCATTTGCTGGTTACCATTCCATCAAATAAATTTGAGCCTTTATCCAATTATTTGCACTCTTATTTGTTTCAATTCAATAAATGTTTTGCATGTTTTAATTGATAAAATATCATTGTTTTCAAGATAAACAAACTTTTCACAAACAGTTTTTAAACAAAGTGATACATTCACAATGATCAAAGGATACTTAGGAGACTCTCAGTGTTCTCCCAAGGGTGGTACGATTCCCAACAGGGTAAGGCATTTATTCATATCCCTGGCATTTGATTGTATCCTTTTCCTTTGGAACCTTCTATGGTTTTTTCCCTCGAGCAGGTTGCCTTTCTAGGCTTCGTTCCATTAACAAAAGGTTGTGATGATTTATCCACGCTCCAGATCTCCAACAGAGCAGTAATTTTCTCCCCTCGGGTGTGTTCTCTCTGGAAGATTGGATTTGTTGTTTTCTTCCTCAGCGAAGCGTTGAAGCAGTATTCTTCCCTTCATCTATCAAATAGGCTCCCCATTAGAGTTGTTCATGTGGATAGATTCCCTGCTGAGATATTGCTGTTTCCTGGCATATCTAGATCCCAGCTAGAGTGGTTGGTCTGTTGGATCTTATCTGCTATGATGTTATCCCCTTTCAGAGATATTGTTGTTTCTCTGATCCGCAACAGATTTTTGGTGATGGATTTTATCTATGATAATTCATCCCCAAGCAGAGTTGTTGGTATGGTGGATCTTACCTGTGGTAACAGTTCCCTAACCAGAGTTGCTTTTGTGGCAGATTCTACTTACACAATTAAGCACTTCTCCCAGCTAAGAATGTTGATTCATCCTTGTGATGATTTTGTGTTTTCATTGCTCTTCAACAGAGTTACGGCTGTAGCAGATTTCGGCCTGTGCAATGAATCTTTTCTCCCTAGTTGAGACTTTTGGGTTTATCCCTAAGCAGAGTGTTCGCTGAGATGTTCACCACTCTCCCCCTCAGCGGAAGAACGATTTTCTCTCCTCAGCAGAGCGTGATCTCTCAGTGGAATTCCCCAGTGGAGTTGCTGATTGATCCCCCAGTGGATATGCTCTCAGTGGAATTCCCCAGTAGAGTTTGCCAGTAGACGTCCCTAGTGGAGTTGTTGACGGTATCCCCACTAGAGTTGCTTGTGTGGCAAATTCTACTCGTGCATTCTGTCCTCCTCAGCAGTGTCTGCCTGTGCAGTGGACTCTTTTCCCTAGCGGAGTTGATGGTGGGATGAGTTTTATCTATGTTGATCTATCCCCAACAGAGATACTATTGTTTTTTGGTATCTGTATCTCCCCAGCATGAGTTGCTGTTGTGGCTGTTTTGCCTGTGCGATGATTCCTTTCCCTAACCGGATTGATTGATGATCCATCACTCATAGATTTTGTGATTTCCTGATATCTCTAATTTTCCTGCAGATCTTCGCTTCTTAGCATCCCGGATCTCCAGCAGATCGGATACTCTCCATCAGAGTTTCTGGCTTTCTCTCTGGAGATGTAGTACCGGACGTTCGTTTCCTGGTCCTGTTTGTGTTAGATATGTCTATTTGTCAGCATTCATCATACATAAACCGCGCATATACATGCATAATCATTAACATTCAGATATTCATGTTGTATATTTTGCCATATATCTTTTGTTTGTGTCTCCTGCTAGTTGGTGATATGCATCTCCCCAAGCAGATGGGTGTGTCTGATCCTTCAAAATAGAGTCAGCCCCTTAAGCAGAAAGTGTCTATCTTTCCTTCCTTTCCCCACTGAGTTCTATCCTCGTGGATGACGGTTGCTTCCGTTTCCTCCCAACACACATATTGGGATGGATTTCCCTATTGGGTTATATCCTCATTAGGATGAGTCTTGATTCAATTTGCCTTTTTGGTTTGATCCTAAATTGGCCCTTTGAGACTATTTTAGTGTTCCTCAGTAAGGTCGCCAATATTATTCACCTTATCCTCAGTGGATTTCTGTGGCTTCTACCTACAACCTGGTAGTTGTAAGTCCTATTTCTTTGGTTTTCTACCTACTAACCGGTAGTTGTAAATCCTATTTTCTCCCCTAGCAGAGGTAACCTTTGTGGTTCATTCTGGTTGTTGGCGGATTTTGTGGTCGTCTACCCAGCAGTCGGTAGTCGTAAATCCTATTTTGTTTTCTCCCCATCGGAGTTTGTGCTTCCCCGCGGTATAAATGAATAGTTGCTCACTAACCGGCAATCATTCATCTTATCCCCAGTGGAGTTTGCGGTTTTCTACCCAGTACTCGGTAGTTGTAAACCCTATCCTCAGCAGAATCTTTGGTCTTCTACCCAGCGTCTCGGTAGTTGTAAACCCTATTTTCTCCTCTTGCAGAGTTAACCTTTGTTGTTCATCTCAACCGATGACGGTTACTCTTCCTTGGTTTTCTACCCAGTCTTCGGTAGATATAATCCCCTCCTTGTTGGTTATCATTATCCAGTATTCGATTTTGGTATTCCTTCTTTCTTGTGGATGTTTGCTCCGAGTAAGCAAATTTATCCCCAGCGGGTCCTCTTTCATTCACCGTTTGCCGGTAATGTTTGTTGTTTCCCCTTTGATTGGCCATCATTATATACCTAGTTTGGTATCCCGATGCCTTTCGTTTCGGTTGATTTATCCTTTGTTAACCTACAACCCAGTTACGAATAATCTTCCATGCGAGTATATTATCTACGTTTTGACGGCAATAGATAATATATCTCATGCACTCTTTGGTCGAAGTCTTTTGTTGTTTTCCCCAATTGAGTAAGATTCGTATTCCTTGTGGAATCGAATGTCCATCCTATAAACAAATTTGCTTTTCCAGCTTTCTTCAGGATGATGAGTGTGTTGGAACACAAACCAATTCACGTTTCGGATGATTTATCCTTTGTTAACCTACAACCCGGTTATGGATAATCTTCCATGCGAGTATATTATCTATGTTTTGACGGCAATAGATAATACATCTCATGCACTCTTTGGTCGAAGCATTTCGTGTTTCCCCAGTCGAGTAAGATTCGTTGTCCCTTTGCGGAATCGAATATTCTACCCCTTTTGTTTGGATAATTGCCGTATGCTTGCAATTTATCCCCAGTGAGTCATCTCTCGTCTACCTTTTGTTGTTGGTAACGATTGTTTCTCCTTTGATTGGTCATCATTACCATACCTAGTTTGGTATCCTGATGCCTTTCTTTTCGGTCGATCTATCCTTTTCTAACCTACAACCCGGTTATGGATAATCTTCCATGCGAGTATATTATCTACGTTTTGACGGCTATAGATAATATATCTCATGCACTCTGCGGTTAAAGCTTTCGTCTTTCTCCAGTCGAGTAAGATTCGTATTCTTTGCAGAATCGAATGTCCATCCTATAAACAAGTCTGCTTTTCCAGCTTTCTTCAGGATGATGAGTGTTTTGGCACACACACCAATTCACGCCTTGGTCGATCACCTATTATATACCTACTACCCGGTATCCCTGGTGTTCCTTCCTTTCTGCTCCCTATTACGACCTCGGTCCCCTGTGGAGTCAGATTTTCCTGAGTCGAAACATACCTTTTTCAGGTCTTCCTCACATGATTCGGTCGATTGATATCTATCACCCGTACACAGGTCTTAGATATTCATTCTTCCCGAGCTTGTTACTCACTAACCGGTAACACCTCATCCTTTTGCTTCCCCTGGAAAGTCTTTCAGATTTTCCCAGTGGAGTTGTTGTTGTGATTCACCTTTTGCTGTGTTGGCATACTCCCCAATACTTGCATTTTCCCGACAGAGTTGTTTTGCCAGCTCTTTTCCCCGCCCGAGTCCGGATTTTCATCCGAAGTATCCTTTGTGGATAGTTTTGATGTGTTGGCGTATTTCCCAGCACACGCATCTTTGAGTTAGCTTGTGTCTTTCCGTCGGTTTTGTCTCCCTTTGGGAATTCTTCTCCCCAGTAAAGTCTCCAGTTTCAAGTCGTGTCCTGCTCACGCATTTTTCTTTTTCTTATCCCCGTAAGAGTCCCGCCAGAGTATCTGTCCCATTAGGGAGTGCATTACTCCTATGGATTTTCAATTTATCATGATTTTCTTTTCTTCTTTGTGGACCCATATTCCCACAGAGATAGTTTGTTTTGCATACATACATTTGCATCATGAGGTCTCTCAGGGACCAAAATTTGTCTCATTGTTGTTATTTAAGCCCATTCTACCTCGTCGAAACGAAGATCTTCACCTTCATTTCTCCGGCTAGAATGATCTTAAATAGGGGCATTTGTAAGACCCCAATTTTGTCCCTAAGATCCCTCATGGCATCATATCATATCATTGCATAGCCTCAAGGATCTTTGAGCATCTTGCCTTCCTTTCCCTTTGGGTTGGGATCTCCTGTGAGGGTTTGAGATCACCAGGCATTGCTTGAATTTTATATCATTGCTTTTTTGTTTTAATCACTAACCAAAAGTACCAAAAATATGTCATCTAACATTTGTTTTGCAGTCTGAGCAATCATCAAGTCAGGCAATTCAAGGAATTCCTTTGTACAAGAGGTGATGGTATTTTCTTGATAAGAGGACCACATGATCATTATATTGAGCTTATATGAGCTAGAGGTTCATTTTGAAGCAAATTCCCCAAGTGGTTGAGGCTCAAATTCATCAGGCATTGTCAAGGTCATCTGAGGACCATATAATCAAATGTGCAGTCAATTGAAGGCTTTGAGGTATGGGAAATGGTTTGAGACATCCCATTCATGTTCAAACAAGGCTTATTCATCATGTCAAACATTTATCTTGAAGATTTTGAAGTCATATCAAAAGTTTCCCAAAATGGAAAGTGACCTGTAATTTCAAGTTTCCAAAAATGGCAAGTTTTTGGTCCACATTCAACTTAACTTTCCAACATCAAAGAAGATTCAAATGGGTTTTTGGTCAACATGAAACTTGAATATCTTTCTCTCCTCTTTTCAAAAAGTCCTATATCATGATCATCTGATAATTGGTTGAGAAGTTATGAACAAATGATTGCAAAGTATGCATGGAACTTCAAAGTGCCATAACTTTTGATCCAAAACTCCAAATTGAACCACTCTTTTTGCAAAATGCTCCTTGTGACCAAGAGATTACAAATCAATCATTGCCTTGCATGAAAAAAGCTCACATGATCAAGTGTCCAAACATGAGCATTTTGGAGGGAAAATGGAGAATTCAAAATTGGTGAATCACACAAGCCAAATACCATTTCTATCTTGCTTATTGGATGATTTTGAGTGGAATTGCACCTTGCATGGCACTGTTCACGTGCACATTTTCCATGCATACTCACACTTGCATTTTTTGCCATTCACCTCATTTCTCCTTAATTTTCAATTAGCCAAAGCCTAATCTTGATTACAGCATCATTAACACATCATATATAAGTGAAATGTTAATCACAATTCGGAAGAATAACAGAATTTGGATCAAATTTTCATTTCCCTCTCAATTTTCTCTCTCTTCAAATTTCAAATTTCTTCATCCAATTCCACAGAATTCTTGCATAATCATGTTTATCATGCATCATTGATGAAGATTCAACTATTGGATTGAAGAATTGATCAAGAATTCGAGCTCCACAAGTGCTTGAACATGAACATGGAAGCTTCAAATTGAGCTAGATTCAAGGTGTTTCAATTGCTAATTCGTGCATCAAGCTTCATAACAAGATTGAGGAAGCAGATATGGACATTTTGGAGCCTTGAACACGCGTATCTGTCAACTGTCATCTTGAACAAGGTGATATTCGAATCTCATTATTTGCCTTTTCATGTACATGATCTTGTAGAGCTTGTTGTGCTGATGATGCTGATATAAATATTTTTGAATTTGGCTGGATATTGAGCTTGCTACATGAACTTTAAGTTTGGTTGTTCAATATGTTTTTATTCGATCCGCTTGATTCATGGAGTTTTAGGACAAATGAATATGATATCTGTGATCCTCGTTGCGAGACGGTTCGAACCATATGCATTTTGTTAATTTCTGGAAAATTTCTTGTTGAATCGCCGCCTGTACCATCGGAGAAGACGGCTGAAATCGCCGTCCTCCGCCGTCTGTGAGTAGTGCTAGGGTTTGCAGGCCAAACGCTGCATTTCGCTTGTTGAACGCGCTTGGAATCTTTGAAGCGCGAGTTCGATCCTGGCGCATTGCTTGTTTTCTGATTTCCAAATTAATTTTCCTTTGAGCGCTTCATTGACTTGCCTCACCTGCGCTCGATCCTCCGCTCAGACATTTTCTGAATTTGCATTTGTGATTTATCATGTGACCTAGCGCACGCGTGTTCAATACCTGGTGATGTATATTCCAATTTCCATCTCATTTTATTGTCCACATTATTTTCCATATTATTTCACATTTATTTCATTTTTATTCATTCAACTTCTAAAAATCATAAAAAATAGTATACATGTCCAAATTCATCCAAACTTTTTTTCACTTTCTTGTTTTAATCTCTAGATTTTTATAGCATTTACCTCATGATTTTTGTGCTTCTGGATTTTTAATTGTGATTTTTTGATTGAACATGATGCCATATTGATATGTTGCATTCATTTGCTTGTGAAATGCTCATGGTTTATCCAATGGAGGTGAAATTTGACATGCTTGTTCCTAACATGTTACATGATTTTTGAGAATTGGTTTGGCATTTTTATCATTTGATATCACTGTTTTGGACACATGAACATATGGTGTGACAATTTGTGTCACATATTTGATGTTGCATTTGTGCATTTTCATTTGCATATCATTTGAACTCTTATGGACCTAATTTTCTGCATGATGTTCATTCTTCACATGTTAAGCTTGAATAAAAAAATTCATGATCATTGGTTGTGTTTCTGTGTTGAGTTGGATTTTCTAATTTGGATGTCCAATTTTGATCACTTTGCTTGCCTTTGCTTTAACATGATCATTTGATGGCTTTGCCTTATGATTTGGTTTTGGTCCTTTTGAGGACTCTTTCTTGTTTGATTGAATGTGCTTCATATGAAATATCGACTTCTATTTTGGTCATTTGACTTGCCTTTGACCCTAGTCTTTGTACTAGTGGTTTGTACTCACCAATTGTGTTTGTGTTTCGGGTATTTAACACTAATGGTTGGTTTGGCCTCATTATTTGAGATGCCCTTTGCTTTGATCACTAACTCTGGTTGTGTTGTAGGTCCATTGATGTGATGAACTCATTTGAGTGCTTGCACTTGTGACTTGCATTGTGTACAGTTGCATTGATTCCACTGTTTGTCTGTTTCGTTTCCTGAATACCATATTAACTGTTTAAGCTTTTGTACAGTACATTAGTTGCTAGCTAGCTTTTGCTTAGCCTTTGATTTGGAGTATGGTTGATACACCACTGAGGTAGCTTAGCCCTCTTACTCCATGTAGTCTGGAAGTCCTGTCACCTTTTTGGCAGGCAGTTGGCTGAAGTCCTCCTTATGAGGTCATGTTTGTGATTGTTTACATTTGTGCTAAAGACCTCTAAATGAGGTATGTTACTTGTTAAGTCCTCCTAAGTGAAGAGGCAATTGACAGATAGAAGGGATTAGCAATCATTCCCCTGTTATTCAGTGAGTCTTTCATTATGCCCGCACTACGTGCTGATGCTTTTGAATAAACACCCAAGATCTTGTATAGAGTCTGTCAAGTGGAATAGGATCCCGCATTCTGGATCCCCACACTTTCTTTATCATAAGCTCACCCAGGCCAGAGTTAAGAGCATGAGGTCACATCCTCATTTCTCCATTTCATCAGCTTCACCCTAACTCTCAATGTCAGTGGTTAAGAGCTCACAGATCACCATCACAGTTTGGCTTGTTTGTCGAGGTTGATATGACCCCTCTTGACTAAAGCCCACCTATTTGATTGAGCCTCTTGTTTGTATATAGAGTGTGATGTATTGTTTGCTTGATTGCTTTGCATGTGTTTGCTTTTGTTCATTTGTTTGTTTTGAGGAGTTAGATGTAAGTCCATCTATTGGCATTCTGTTTCCTGTTTTGCTTTTGGAGTTAGATGTAAGTCCATCTATTGGCATTTTGTTTCCTGTTTTTTCTTGGAGTTAGATGTAAGTCCATCTATTGGCATTCTGTTTCCTGTTTTATTTTGTGGAGTTAGATGTAAGCCCATCTATCGGCATTCTGTTTCCAGTTTTGTTGTTAGGAGTTGGATGTAAGTCCATTGAGTGGCATTCTGTTTCCTCTTTCTGTGGTTCTCCCATGAGACTTGCTTATTGCTTTTACCTCGTGTTGCCTAATTCCAAAGGAACTTACTTGGATCATCTCTATGATCTTGAGAAAGGAACTCCTATTGTGGCTTTATCCTTTATCCCACACCTCTTGCATGCTTAACCTTGATCTTTTCCATCCCTAACCCAAAACCAAAACTTTTGTGCAAACATTTGACTTGTTTTCAACATTAGAAACCTAGGCCTTATGCCTTTGATTTTCAAACTTTCTTTTCAGAATACTCATTTTGAATTGAACTTTAAGTCAACTTTGACCATCTTTGTGAATACTTCTAATTGGTTAATTCAACCCACTCAATTGCTTTTGTGGTCCCTTGTCCACTTCTTAATCAAAATTTTCATGCATTAGCCATAGATCTGAATTATCTTAGTGGTTGATGTAAATCTCACCTTTTGTCCTTAGTGATTGAATTGTCAGACTTCCATGCTTATTATAGGGTTAACCCCTCACTAGCATGTCGAAGTTGTTCTCACATGGTGGACTTGTGGTTGTTCAGGTCGAGTTTTCTCCCTTTGATAATGAAAGACCTTAAGGCTTTTGTTTAAAATCAATCCACTCACTGTTTTGAAATTTGTTACCCGAACTACGGGGTTTTGATCCTTATCTTTCATGAGAGGGTACGTAGGCAATGGGTTCATCCATCCAAACACAAATGTAAATAAACTTGTACATTCTTCTCTCATCTCTTCAATCATGTTTGCACAAAATAATTTCATAAACAATAACAATACAACAAGTTGTGAAAAGGGCTCCCTAGGAGTACCTAGGATGCATTAGGTGCCTAACACCTTCCCGTTGCATAACCAACCCCCTTACCCAAATCTCTGACCCTCTTTTACTAGTTTTGTTTGTAAAACTTTATAGGTTTTTGTTCGCTTTCTAACCATTCCTTTGGATAAATAGAAGTGCGGTGGCGACTCGACTTTGTATGATTTAGCTTGGATCTAGTTAATATTTCCAATGGTGACGAATACACCGCTACACCTATGCTATAGGTTTTTTCCTATAAAGGGCTTTGCCTTAGGGGGTCTTCCCACTGAAGCTTTAGTATCCTATCTTCTAATTTGTTTGAGGGGGATATTCCCATCTCGGAGAGTTGCTTCTGGCGTTATGATTCCGAAATCAGCCTTTTTGGTATCCATGCCTAGAGTTTGGACAATTCTCAACTTGATACTCTCCATGTAGAATTTCCTGGTGATTTATGGGTCTCCTTGGATGAACCCAATCCACCTGTCAGTGAGAAGGTACCTCATACACAAGTATAAAGTAGACAAGACGACGCCCAACTGATTAAAATTTGGTCGCCCTATAATCATATTTTAAAAAGAAGGAGCATTTATAACTAGATACTCAACCTTAATTTTCTTGGCTTGTTCCTCCACTCAAAAGGTGGTCTTCAATTTTATATAGCCTTTTACCTGCACTTATTCCCCAGAGAATCCAACCAGTGATCCCTTGAAAGATTTTAGGTCATATGGGTTGAGGAGGAGCCTCTCAAATGCATCCCAATAAAGGATGTCTCTCGAGCTCCCTTGATCCACCAAGACTCTTATGATTTCCCAATCATCACACCCATAGTGATGACCATGGGGACTTCATTATGGAAGTGGATCTTGCTGCATCTTTCTCTAAAAAACTGATATTGACCTCCAGTATCTTGATCTCGCTTTCTTTTGATTCAGTGGAAAGATCCTTCATATTTAATACATGGAGGGAATATCTTATTCGGGCTTGTCACCTTCTTATTTTTAAGGCTCCAACTGTAAATCTTCATGCAATGGTGTTGAATGTATGGCGTACAAACTTTTCGCCTTCTTATTTTTAAGGCTCCATTCCCTTTCTAGGCTTGGGGCTTCGAGTGTCGTCAGGCCCGTAGAAGATGATCCTGCCTAACCCCTGAGAGGAGTCTTTTTTAACATATTTGTTTAGGTTGCCCTCTTGGATCGGGTGCCATATCACTTTCTTGAGCTGGTAGAAATCTTTAGTGTGGTGTTCTTTCATCTTATGGAATTTACACAGTCTTCCAGGCTCAGGCCCCATAACTTTTTGAAGGTAGAGAAAAACAAGAAAATGGGGGTTTGAATTGTTTTCACAAACAATAAAAACTTTTGGAGTTTCTACACACACAAATCAAAGATAAACAACACAGAAGTTATCTTGGTTTGCTTGAAATTCAAAGTTACTCCAGTCCATCCTAATAAGGTGATTTCACCTTCAAAGAGGACTTAATCCACTTATCTTGAAAGATTACAACAACGTCTAAGAGTAAAAAAGTATCTTAGCCCTCTCAAGTCTACAGACTTCACAAGTCACTTGAGGAACTTTACAACACTTATTATAGAAATACAAGAAGGTGTTTAGTGCTTATAGGTAAGAAAAATGAACACAATAAGAACAATTGATTCTCACACTAAGAGCAACAACTCGTGTGAATATGTGGAGCAAGAATTAGTGAATAATTGACTTTTGATGAACAAAATTATTTTTGAATAATTTTGTATCTTGGTATGATGATGGTTGGACCTTTTTATAGTGCTTGGAGATGATATTGTTGGATGAAGCATTGATGTTGATATCTTACCAATGATGGGACTTAATTGACATTAAGTTTATTTTCCTTTCCATAGCAGTTTAGGAGAGTAATCAATTTTCTCCATATATAGATTTATACCATTTTTAGAATATTTCATTGTTAAGTCTTGATCTGATTTGATTGGTGAGAATCAGAGTGCGCGGAATTCAGATACTTCACTCAGATCTTGTATTCTTCAGATAATTGCCTGATGTTTTCATTAGAAGTTCTTGATTGATCTTTAACTTGATGTTCCTCAGATGTAGTAACCCTTATAGACTTCAGATGAGGGATCCTTCAGATGCAGAATGTTAGTCTTGAGTCGTTAGAGTGAACACTTTTAGCTTTCGGTCAACTATTCTTGACTTGTTTGACGTTTAGAGTTTATTTCATAAGATGCATTTGACGTTAGAGCCCTGCACACTTAGAGAATTTTATCAGGGTACCAAAATGTTCCATCCTTTGTTATCATCAAAACTTAAGGATAAATTGCAGAACCAAAACCTTGTTCTAACAATCTCCCCCTTTTTGATGATGACAAAACTTCAGACTATTGATGAAACAATGATACTTCATAACAATAACTGGAAGGTAGTTACAGAGTCAGATGTACTGTGACTCCCCCTGAGATAAGCAATCTCCCCCTAAATCTGATATTTGAGAAGTTTTAGTGATTCTTACCAGATCTTCTTATGTTGCTTAACTTGTTTCTCAGATGTTTTACTCAGATACTTCCTGCAAGAACTTAGACTACGTAATATTCTTAGAATATAAGCAGTTCATTATGAGGCTTAGATATTAATTTCATCAGAAGGTTGTTTAATTATTTCTCCCCCTTTTTGTCAGACTCAAAAAGACATAATCAAGAAACAATTATAGCAAGATAAAACTTCATTGGATAATCTAAACAGGTACAGAGAAGAAGAAACATAAAATCTAAAAACACTTAGAAGAACAAAAAACATAGAAGAGATCCTAAGGTGCCTAAGGGTTTGGAGGAGGCGGCATCCTCTAAAGCAGCTGAGTCAGGAGACTCTGAATACTGGAGTTGACAAAGTCCTGTTGATCCAATCTGGCTCTTACAGTCTGTTGTTCTTTCTAGAGTTTCCTCCAGAGTCTTCAGCACTAGTGGAGCAAGATCAGAGTTAGATGACTCACCCTGAGTCAGTGCCACTTCCTTTGTTTTGGAAGCTTCTTCCGCAGCAATGTGGGTTGCTTCTTCAACGTCAGCCTTGGCTTTGGCTTCAGCTTCAGCAGCAGCAGCCTCATCGACGACCTTTTCTTATGCTTCTTTTATTGATTTCTCTTCAGCTTCCAGTCTTGCCTTTTCTTCAACTTCCTGGCGAGCTTGCTCTTCAGCTTCTCTAGTCAGACGAACCTCTAGCCTCTCCTCAGCTTCTCTGATGTAGTTATTTCTGACTTGTTCAGATAGGCCTTTCAGCTTGAATACCTTAGATGTCATCCATCTGAGAAATCCAATCCAGTGATTCCTCACTTCAGAGAGATTATCACTTAGTTTGGACTGTTCAGACAGTGATCTAAGCTTCACAGCTGAGGACTTAGAAAATAAAGCAACTGACTCTTCCAGGGTAGGGAAGGTTGGTTCAGGGTCAGAAGCTGGATTGATGGGTTCTGGTGATGTGGGGTTGGTTTCAGTGGGAGGGTTAGAGGTTTGTGTAGTAGGGGGTTCATATGTAGGTTTAATGGGAAGTTCAGATGGTGATACTGTTTGAGGTTAAGATTATGGTTCTATTGGATACTCAGATGGGGAAGGCAATGAGGTTTCTAGCACAGATGGGGTTTTATCAGATAGTACGATGGCTTGGAGTTGAGCTAATGTTGGAGATGGAGGATCAGTGGTTTTTGGCTGGTCAGAGTCAGAGGATAGGTCATAGTAAGTGGAGATAAGGGAGCTTAAGAGGAAGGTGAGATGGGTTCATTTAGCAGTAAGGCCTCAGAAACGGGGAGTGTTTTGGTGGTAAGATTAAATAGTTGGAAGGGGGTGAGGGAGGGTTAGAGTTGTGAGGTTTAGAGGGATTGAGAATGGATGTTGTGGGTTCAGAGTTTGTGTAGGTAGAAGATGGTTGAGGTAGAGAGGAAGATAGTTGCTTTAAATTAGAATTTAAAGGAGTGTCAGAGGGAAATGACTTACTTAAAGTAGAGGAGTCTAGAGGCACAAATGGTCTGGTTTCTGACGTTTCTCCCAGCTTCAAAGTCTTCTTCTTCGACTTTCATTCAAAGAGCTCTCTCATCCTCTTCATGAGGTTAGGTGGATGTTCTGGTAGCCAATCCACTGACAACTCTGAGATGTCCACTCCTTGAGTTGCCAGATTCTAGAGGTAGTAAGCAATAAACTTAGGGGATCTATCTTGGAGAACAGATAGAGACCATTTGGAATCTTTCTCTGATCCTTCAGAGCCTCACAAGATGTATCCATAGTTGGTCTTGCTAAGACTCTTTCAATGACCCCTGTGCTTTTTAGATTCCTGGCATTCAGAGGTTTGCCAACGTCTACAGTCACATCTTCCATCAGATTGTGGTATATCAGATGGTCCACTAGCCCGCTTTTAATTAGAACATCAGAGATGAGTCTTTCCAGAGGGATGTAGTTTCTAGGCTTCATGTGATTCCTTGTGTCTCTGACTAAATCCCTTATGTACTTGAAAAGTAATGCAGAGATATTCAACTTCAGCCCCTTGTGAAGGAAGTATAAGATGCACTTCGGATCGGTGTTGATGTAGTTAGAAGAGTTTGAAACTGGACGATGGTGGATGGTATCCAGAATGATCTTCAACCAGACTCTCAGATTCTGGTGAAGTTCCTTGTTCTTGGAGGATCTGTCATCAGAGCTTTGTTTGAAGATAGTGGGAACAATCTCCTAGGACATGTATCTTGCCCTAGGGTTTATGTTGTAAATTCTTCTGCCCCCATTTTTCTCCATGTTCAGAAGCTTGGCAATAGATTTTTCAGTGATTACCATCTTCACACCCAGAACATGTGAAACTATGCAGTGGTCATCGCAGTCTACGAATCTCTAGAACTCTTTGACAAAGAATGTATAGATGGGACCATAGAGCCTCTGAAAGCAAGTTTCTCAGCCTTGTTTCTTCAGTTCCTCGGTGAGGTCAACTCCATTGAGCTAGTATAATACTTGGTGTTCTTTGTTTTTCTGCACTTTACCGCTTTATCGCTCATACTCTAAACCAAAAAAAATAAACTAGTGGTATCTCTAAAACCATAATTTTTAAAATACCTCATTTCCCCCTAGGTGCAACTTTGAACTTACATTATGGTGTTTGTATTAGAGAATATAGTTTTATCCACCATCTTTAGAGGGAAATTAGAAGGAATGATAATGAAAAAGGTGTGGTCCAGGTCAGTGTTACCGGGACCCCACGGTGGGCGCCACTATACTGGTCAAAAAGTTTAGGTGTGCATGGTATCCCTACTAAGGTAAAGGATACTTAGAGACCTTAGTAGATTTATAATAATTTTGGTGGTCAAAACTTTCCCCTGACGGCGAGAAACCATGTATAGCGGTGTTTACAGTGGTTTTAGAGGACCTGTTCATGTGAGGTGAGAGGCTCTATGTATAAGCATTATGCTTTGGATGTTATGGGTAAGTTAGCATATGTTCTTTCTGCCATCATGGGAGAAATATTTATGGAGGCCTTGGAACTATGGTTTCTTGTGAAGGATTAACGCTCACTCAGTTAATGGTGGACTGTTGAATCCCTATTTCCTAAGGAGACCTGGACCGACTATTGATTCTCACTTCTCTATACCCAAATAACATCTTTTCCCATATCAGAGAGGAAGTTATTTGGAGCGAAGTGATACCTCCTAGAGGGCGACATTTCATTGTCGCCCTCCTGGGGTTGCAAGGCTCCCGTCCTTATTAGGATTTTTGCAAATATAACATTATAGGTTAAAATTTGGTGATTTGTATACTTGATGCTTCTTTTTGTCAAAAATTATGAAGAAAAAACAAATGGCTATTGAGATGCTCTAATCGGGAGATGGGGAGGAAATAGTTGATCCTAGAAGCCTTGAAGACATTTCAATTATTTCTAAAACTGGTATAAATCATTCAGGGAGTTAGAGCTTTGGTCGATTAAGGGAAACTTTTCACTTTTATCCCATGAATCTATATTACTCATTGAAGGTGGGATATTTGATTGTGAAATAGGAGAAACTATTTTTTTCCATTAGGCCTATAAAATCACTTGAACCAAATGGATTGCACCCCCTTTTTCTTCCAACCTCAGTGGGAAACAATATTTAAGTCTGATTGTGATGTGGTTAAAGGTGTATATGAGAATCCAGCAAGAACCCATGAGTTAAATGACATGTTTTTGGTCCTTTTACCGAAGATGGAAGGTCCTACAAATATTAAGCAATTTTGACCAATTAATTTATGTAACGTCCTCTATAAAGTTATTACTAAAATTGTCTCCAACAAGTTGCAAAATGTGATGCCTCATCTTGTTGGACATCATCAATTCAACTTCATTGTGGGGTCACAAGGAATTAGACAAGTGAATCCTATCTCTCCCTACTTATTTTTACTATATATTGAAATACTCTCGCATCTTATCAATGCTCAAATCAAATGTAGTCATTAGAAGCCTATTTATCTCTCTAATATATTGAAATACTCTCGCATCTCATCAATACTCTCACAGCTTCAACAAGGTGTTCAATTGATTATTGAGAATGGAAACAACATTCGGTTTTGGGATGACTCGTGGTTACCTTTAGGTATCATCCTTTGATGACAAAATGTAATAGTAGAGCTTCTCATATTGTGTGTAACTGAATTTTTTATTATAAAAAGTTAGTTACAACATGTTACAACAATTTGCATTTATAGTTGCTAACTGTTAATAGCAGGTTAGGTACAATCAAGCTGACACCTGTCAGTTTTGATGAGTCTAACAAACTCAAAACTTAACCAATTCTAACTTATCTTTAATATTTGCACATCATATGTCCAAAACTGAAATTTGAATTTGAATGAAGTGGTGGATTTCCCTTTGACAGTCGTCATGAATGAAGTGGTGGATTTCCCTATATATACCCTTTCAATGTTTTATTGAAAATCAACGTGGAATTTGAGATTTTCCCAATACACCCCCGATGTCCAACACTCTTTTGGATTTGGTGCGTAGATATTACTATGGGCGGCCCATGATTCAATCGATAGACTTTGATGCCATATTAAGAAATGTGGTTGGGTATTATAGCGGGGTATTCGTTACCATTAGAGATATTGACTAAATCCAAGGTAAATCATACAAGTCGAGTCGCCACCGCACTTCTATTTATCCAAAGGAATGGTTAGAAAGCGAACAAAAACCTAAAAGTTTTATCAAATCAAAAACTAGTAAAAAAGAGTCAGAGATCTGGGTAAGGGGGTTGGTTATGCAATGGGAAGGTGTTAGGCACCCAAAACATCCTAGGTACTCCTAGGGAGCCCTTTTCATACTTGTTGTAAGGTTGTTGTTTTTTGTGAAAAAATTTGTTTGTGCAAACATGATTGAAGAGATGAGAAGAGAATATACAAGTTTATTTACATTTGTGTTTGGATGGATAAACTCATTGCCTACGTACGATCTTAAAAAGATAGGATCAAAACCTCGTAGTTCGGGGTAAAAATCTCAAAATGAATTGGTGAATTGATTGATCCAAAAGCCTTAAGGTCTTTTGTTATCCAAGGGAGAAAACTCAACCTAAAACCACAAATCCACCATGTGAGGATAACTTCAACATGCTAGTGAGGGGTTAACCCTATAATAAGCATGGAAGACTCATTGTCCATCACTAAGGATATAGGTGAGTATCACATCTACCACAAGGATAACTCAAACCTAATAGCTAAAGGTTATGAAAAAGTTTTGATTAAGAGAGTGGCCATTGAAACCACAAAAGACATTTGAATGGGTTATATTTACCAATGAAAAGTATGTACAAAATATGGTCAAAGTTGACTTAGAGATTCAATTCAAAATGAGTATTAAGTAAAGAAAGTTTGAAAATCAAAAGCATAAGGCTTAGGTTTCTAATGTGGAAAACAAGTATTAAATGTTTGCACAAAAGCTTTGGCTTGGGTTAGAGTGGAGAGAAGAAGAAGAAGGGCTAGAGTCCTAAGCATGCAAAGAGGTAAGGAATAGGAAACAAAACCACAAAAAGAGTTCCTCTCTTGAGATCATATGGATGATCCAAGTAGCTCCCATCCTTTGGAATAAGCAATCACATAAGCATAAACTCAAGCAATCAACAATCAAATGAACTCTTGGAAGGTTCCTCAATGTATCTTGAGTCCCTCTTTCTTAGAAGCTCATGGCAATGGTTCCTCAATTTGGCTCAAGTGGAATCCCTAGCACAAAGAAACACACATATCAAAAGGTTCTATTTACAAATCAAAGAATGGACAAGAGGGAGTTTAGAATATGGTCCTTTCAATGTTCATCTTCAAGTTTTAAGCATTCTAAAGGCATGAGGCCTAGTTGCTCTTTGACATTTATAGCACTCTAAAGGCATGAGGCCTAGTTGCTCTTTGACTCCATTTTGCATAGGGAAGGTCCTAAAGTCTAAGTCCTTTTGTCCATTTTTTGCATTTGGTCCACAACAATCAAACAAAACACAAACACAATAGTATATACACAATTATGTGCTCAAGTGAGCAAAAGGCAAATTGCATTAACATAAACATGTGCTCAAGTAAGCAAAGGAAAAAGCAACTGGATAATATGTACAAGAATAGTAAATTGCATAAAAGTAAAGAGCAAGAATTAAATGTTAATGGTTAATGGTTAGTGTTAGTAGTTAGTGTGCCATAAGGCAAATTTAGCGCTATGTTAAGCAATCGTAATTGGACTTATGTAGAAGTCACAACTATCTGAGGTCGATCAATAATAATGTAGGCAACAACACAAGTTAGAAGTCTTGATTAGTGAACCAAGTTTCAACAACTTACCATGCCAAAAAGAAGAAGAGAATTGATCTTGTATTGGTTTAAGTCTTTTGCATGACTTAAGAAACAACCTATCCTTAATGCAAAGCCTTTCACTTGATCAATTGATCAAAATGAATTAGATTTGAATCAAGGAAGATTAAGTCTCCCTAATCAATGCTAACTTATCAACCTTCAACTCATTGATCAAAAAGAAAAAAGAAGAAGAAGGAGATGAATAATGGATAATGGAAAAGGAAAGAATAAAGTGCATTATGATGAAATAAAATGTACCAATCCATGTGTGTTGACCAAATGACATTGAGAGTCAAAGTCAAATAATGAGGAACCAGAAATGAGATAAAGATTGGAGGTCAAACAATAAGCAAAATATTTTTGGCATTTTTAATATTAAAATAAACTTGAATTAAGAATAAAAGAAAGGTCAAACTTCAAAATCACTTCAAATCAACCTTGAAAGGTCCAAGTGATTTATCCCAAGTTCAACAAGGTCAAACAAGGTTTGACAAAAAATTTCAGCATTTTTAAAAGTCAGAAACTATTTTTAATCAATTAAAAATGAATAAAAATAACCTAATTGAACTAAAATCTCAAATAAATCTCAAATCAATTGAAAAATTGATGAGAATATTTTTCATAGATCTATCATCATTCAAATAGGTTAGGACAATATTTTGTATTTTTTGAATATCAAAAACTATTTAAAATGAATTAAAAATAACCAGAAAAGAGAAAATTCACAAAAAATATCAAATGAAAAAAATAAAGAAAATAAAAAATCAAAATTAGAAACTAGAAATTATTTGGAGAAGAATGCAATTGGTGCCATATTTTTTGGAATTAAAATGAAGAAGATATGAATTTTTGAAAATAATGGAAATAAAAGAAATTAAATCAGAAAATAGGAAAATCAAAAAAACCAGGAGCGTTTGATCAAGCCTCATTAATTGACGTGGCTGATCAAACGCTCCAGACGCGTGCTTCCACCATACGCCTTGGTCAACTGAAACACACCAAGCCTTTAAATAAGTCATAACAATGGACGTGTGTGATTGAATCTGGAAACTCATATGGACGAATCAGATTGAATCTGGGAACCAGCCGGTGGCCAGCGCCACCGTCTTCTTCGGCCAACCTCCGGCCACATCCAAAATTTGCAGAACTTAAAATGGAAACCAAAATGAACGATCTAGGTATCATTCGAAAGAGGAAGTGATGTACATCACCCCTGTACCACTCAATTCCACTCTAGATCTCTATATTGAGAGAAATCAGAGGTGGAAATTTTGTGGTGTTCATGTGAACTTCATGGATTTCAACAATTGAGCACTCAAAACAATTGCCTTTATGAAGAGGACTTCAGCCAACACAATATCCAAGCAAATAGATCAATAAATGGTGAGTTTCGAAGAAAAAACCAGTTGGAGAGAACCTTTGAATTGTGGTGATCTGAGTTTGCTTCCTTGCTTCCTTTGGCCAAACAGAACTTCAATGGATTATGAGAGAGAGGTCTAGGAACTTTAGATCTAGAAATTCAACCAGATTTAGTTGAATTTCAGATCTGAGAAATTTGAATGAAAATGAAATAGTTCCTTTGGTGAGAGGTTTGGTTTTCAGTTCAGCAGCATTTCAGGTTGATTCATGGATCCTTTCAAGTGATGCAAGCAAGTGTATTTATAGTGGAAGCTGATGCAAGGAGGTGGAAAATCCGTGTGCATGGCAAGAGGATATGCATTGCACGGGCTTGCATGATCATGTAGAAGGCCCAAATCCAATGCCAAATGCAATCTGAGATATAATTGAGCTGAAATGGACGTGTAGTTGGCAATGCATAGGCTTGTGTAATGAGTTTCAACATGTTATGCACAATTATGCCTAAAACTTCTCCTCTTCGAAAATGCCATTTGCCAAATCCAAACATGAGCATGTGAGTAATGGTTGGAAAGGTCTTGGTGTAAGGAACAAATGTTATGTTGGGCAAAAATCCATTTTAAGTGTGGAAATTAGTGAATTTTGAGTTTAAAGTGTAAGGTGCAAAACATGCAAAGGTGAGGTTTCCAAATTTGGCCAATGTTCAAGCCCCTCTGTTTTGATGATGCAAGCCTCACATAAAAAAACCTCCAACATCAAAGTTATAGATCTTTTCAATACAATCAAAATAGACTTAAATTTTGCATCATTTGGATTTTTTATGAAAGAGTTATGGGCACTTGAAGTTGGACTTTTATGCTTTTCAATGCATTTGGTCCAAAGTGACCTATAATGTTTTGCATTATCAAATGTATTTCCCTTTGCGATTTTGAAATTTTTTTCAACATAACATTTGAATTAGACATCTTAAGCTTTCCAACTCATTTGATCCCACCTCAAAATCATAAAAAATGAATGAGTTATGTTCTTAGGAAGTTGACCCAAAATTAGGGTTTTAGTCAAAATGACCTATAATGTCTTAGAATGAATGATGACCTTCCAAGCTTCAAATTAATTTTTGATGAACATGAAAATTGTTCATATTGTCCTTAAGAACATTGTTTCTTTTGGGATCATCTCTATTTGACCAACACATAAAAAGTTAGGTCTCAGTACATTTCAAAATAGTCAGATGAATTGACTGATCACCTTCTCAAGTCCATGACTCATATCTTGATGAGTTGATGATTGAGGACACTAAAGTGAGTTCAAATATGCATGAAATGATGAGTTAAAGAACTTCCCTTGATTGTATTTGATCATGGGCTGAGGTTGCTTCAAGAGCAAGGCACTATGGATGATCAGATGAACTAGGGTTTCCTTGGGGAGAAAACCTCAAACTCTTTGACTTGCTTTGATCAAAAATGATGAATTGAGATGCTATGGAGGCATATTTTATGGATGAGAGCTTTGGGAACCATTTCCATGTTTGCTATCATCTTCACTTGGCCATATCTCTGCACAAAGGATCTCCTTGAAGCTCTTGACTTTGTGGTTGCTCAAGCTACAAACAAGAAATGTTAGTGACATATTTTTGTGCTTTTGGTTAGTAAAAAAAATAAGAAAAACAATAATATACAATTCAAGCATGCTTGGTGATCTCAAACCACTCACAAGAGGTCCCGCCCAAAGGTAAGGGGAACCAAGATGCTTATGATCCTTGAGGCAATGCAAATGCAATATTATGATGCCATGAGGGATCTTAGGGTCAAAATTGGGGTCTTACAGGTATAACCCGATCCTATAAAATTGATTTGTAAGATGAGGATTGTCCTCACTTATAAGCATATGTCCATGCCATATATTATCTGATGTTAGACTTTTAACAAACATCTTGAGAGAAATACACTCTCGATCTAAAGTCTTCACCAACTTGTGATTTCTAAATTAAAAGAGAAAGAACATTAAAATAAAATAACTAAATAAATCAAAGATAACATTTTTATTTTATAATTTTATAATTTCTGAGGACAACGTTCAAAAATTATAGTTAGTCTTTTAATTTAATTGTTATTGAATTGAGTTATTTTAGTGTTGAATTTTTTATTCATTATCCATGGGAAATACTCATCCCATCCTATGAGGTGCAGCACACACCTCTAAAAACTCAAAAATGTCCTTACTGGTGTTCGAAGATGCGGTCCTTTGTATTTCAGTCAGCCACCCGATGTTAAACTGAGTACTAAATTGGTTGTTGTCAATGTAGATGTCCGTGAACAAATTTACAAGTAAACAAGAGTTTATTTTTCGTGAACATATGCTACAATGGGTTTGCATTGAGGTCAGAAAATTGGGCTTTGGCATTATAACCAGGAGGTCTAACAATGATTTTAATAGAAGGCAAGTATTTCTAACAATGAGATGTAAAAGAATTGGCACTTACTAACCATTAGTTCGGAATTTGAAACATGATGACATCGGGTCAAGAAAATGTGAGTGTTCATTTAAATTGCACGGATAGCGTAAGGCGAATGATACATGGAAATTTTGATGTGGTTTCTAGTATACATAACCATGTATTGTGTCACAAGCTGGCAAGTCATCCCATTGTATGTCGCCTTATTCTGGAGGAGAAGGAACTTGTTTCGGACATGACATTAAACATGATGGCGTCAAAAAAACATACTTGCAACTTTGAAACGAAAAAGACCTCAAAATGTTTCAAATATCAAGAAAGTATACAATGTGGGTGGCCGAAAAGACAAGGAGGTAAGAGATCCAAGATCTGAAATGAAACAGCGATTGAAGCTTTTGGATGATGACCATTATGTTTCTAGGTATAGAGTTTGTGATGATAAAGTCATTATTCGAGATATATTTTGGACTCATCATGATTTCATCAAGTTGTTCAACATATTTCTCATTGTGCTCATAATTGATTCAACATATAAGACCAACAAGTATAGGCTTCCACTTCTAGAAATTGTTGGTGTTACTTCGACGAAGAAGACTTTTTCAGTGGGTTTTACATTTTTGGAATCCAAAAAAAGAGGACAATGTTATATGGGCTTTGGAAATGTTCAAGAGTATGTTGAAGAATCAAGAAGACATGCTAAATGTAATTCTCACTGATCGCGACACCACGTTAATGAATTCGATTGCAAAGGTGTTTCCTACGGTAGGCACTAAACAAATCAAGGATGGAGATGGAAAAATGGTCAAACCTAGTGTGGTGTTGGAAAAGATAATAGACGCTTGGAATGGTATAACAAATTCTTCCATACAATAGTTATATGTCGAATCTGTAATCAATTTCATGAGGGTATGTGCGAGATATCCAGATTTTCTTAAATATGTTAAGAGTACTATTTTGGACCAGGTGAAGGAGAAGATTGTTTCTGCCTGGACCGATTAGGTTAGACACTTTAAGAATACAATACCTAACAGAGTTGAATCTTCACATGCTACACTGAAGAATTGGTTGGGAAACAATAAATGTGATTTTTGTCGAGATTGGGACGTCGTGAACCAAATGCTCTAAAACCAGCATAATGAGATACAAACATCTTTTGGTCGGAGCATTACTGTGTTAGATACCGATTCAAAGAAAACATCCTTTATATCCAGTTGGTTGGCAACATATCTCGACAGGGTTGAATTTTGTTTTTCACTAAGCCAAGTGAGCAGATAAAACAGGTTCAAATAGCTCCTAGTGTAGTACACTTAGGAAGAAGCACGGTCATCCATGTACTTGTTTAATTGCAAATAAAATGAAGATCAACACACTGATATGTATGGATGAGATTTACACTCACTGGAAAAGCTTATGGTTTAATGATGATGGTGTGATGAATGATCATAAATCAAACATATCTATCATGATCGATGAGAAGTGATCCTAGAGAGATTTATGAAAGTTGATGATAACATGAATTTGCATATCAAAGAGTAGTTGAGAAAGATTGTCTATCTTGAAACCACGGACTTGAAACCACCTTCGGAACCATTTAAAGTGAAAGGTGCCTCCTAAAAAGGTCAAACCGACCAAGAGTGACAATTCTACGAGACAATCTCCTTCTTACTTTGAATATGTTGACTCACATTTTTATTGTGTGGTGTGAAAGCACTCCGTAGAATGTAGAGTACTTCTCTTATATATGTAGTGTTTTTGACACATTTTAAGGCATCAATCAAATCAAATGAATCCTTTATTTTATTTAGTTATTGAACTTTCTCTAATTTTCCAGCAAATTACTCCTTCCGTCCCACAATGAGTTATCCATTTGAAATAAATAAGTGTCCCGAAATGAATGACTCATTTCAATTTTTAATGCATTTTTTCATATTCTACCATCTAATTAATATCACTTTTAATATTCTCAATACTTGATTAGGGATGGCTTAGTAAAAATGTCATTCTCTTTCTTTCATTTACTTTTTTTTTTAAACCTATGTGAAATTGTCAATTGAGCCACTTATTATAACGCTAGGAGTAATCTCTAGCATCCTATCATGTCCATTGGGATTCATGACTATGATGAAATGGTTGATACTAGTATGACGAAAGCCTAATTTAAGGGGATTCCATGTTCCTCTAAATTGGTAAAGTGAAATGGTAGCATAATTGGGCTGTTTTTTAGGAACCACATTGTTCAGTTTTGTCTACAACTTGTTATATTTCATGGTGTTTATATAGCAAGAAATTACATACTTTTTTTTTTTTAGGAATTAACCTGCTATCCCACAATTAAATTTGACAGACCGAGACCCTACATATTTTTATAATTTCTAAAGTGCGAATGAAATTTGCGGTAATCCATTCAAAATTTTCGATAACATGCCAAATTTTCTATAATTTATTTTAAAATTTCTGATACGAATTTTTTTTATGTATTTTATTAGAAATTTCAAAAAAAATGATAGTTTATCGAAAATTTCAAAAAAATTATGTAGTTTATCAAAATGTTGACATTTTTGATAGTGTAAAAAAATATTGAAATTTTCAGAAAAAAAAATCAAAAATTTCAATATTTTTCCCGAGTTTCCAATATTTTCTTGAAAATTCAGATAATGCAATAAAAAAATTAGTAAGAACATAAACTTAATAACAGTTACAATATAGGATGTCAAATTCAGACGTGGGTATAAGTTAAATGCTCTTCGTTGATTTTGGTGTCAACCTGTCTTGCATTATAGATGAAATGATTAAAGTTTGATTTGTCTATTGCTACACAATGCAAGACATAAATACATGCGTTTAAAGTTATTTTTCATGATGTTTCCTTGCAATTCTGTAATAGTGTGATTGGATGAACAAACCTTTTCTTTGTAGAGATAAAACTTTTTTGAGGATATATATTTTTGTTTGGACGATAAATTTAGAGTTTTTAAAAGGAATAGATTTCTTGAAATATTTTGTAAAAAATAATTAGAATAATTTCAAATACCACTTAAAGGTAAGGATTTGGAATTTCTTCTTTAACTATATACTGTAAGTTTGAAATTGATTCTTTTAGCATAAACACAAACAAATAAAAAGCTTCAAATTAACAACTTTAAATAAAGTAAAACGTGAACGTAAAAAGAGTCTACAGTTCAATTACTTTTTCATCTTATTGTTTTCTGTATAAAAAAATAATTGGAAAAATCATTTATCTAATCACTTTGTTAAGAATTTCAATGACATAACTTAAATATGTATCCATAAGTGGCGATAATCTTTATCTTATAATTTAAATAAATGCTCTGAACTTATATTAAAAATACAGCTACATCTCAATACACTACAAATACATTGAGGTTTTCAGTCCCCATAGAGCCTCCACAAGTAGAATAACCATGTTTCTAAATCTTCACAACATTTTCATCATAATAGATTTTTTTTTCTTTATTCAAAACAAGCATATAGATAATCCAACTGCACAAAGGTGGATATACTTATTTGAAATTACAGAGGCCCTGTTCTGAATGCATTGTCTAGATCAGCAATGAGATCGTCGACATCCTCGATACCAACTGATATACGAACAAGATCTTCGGTTAAACCTCTGGCCTCGCGGACTGCAGCAGGTATGCTAGCATGTGACATAAAGCATGGCAAGCTGATGAGTGATTTTACACTCCCTGCCAATCAAATTAATCAATATGGAATTACTCATACATGCGAGACTTCACATTTTAATCATAATCGTTCGCATACATAAGGTAAATCTGATAATGTTGTTAAGAATAACGAGCATAGGATAGGAGAATTATTACCGAAACTAACGGTTATGCTAAAGTATTTGGTGGTTTCGACAATATGCTTTGAGAGGGCAAGTGAGCCTGTCAAAAAGCTAAACACAGATCCTGCACCTTTTGCCTGGAAAGAGCCATATTGAGAAAATGTATGAGAAAATGAATGCAGGGCAGAGAAAATGTTATATGAAATTTCAATTCATCAAAAAACACCTGAGAATAGTGTAAATCTCGTCCAGGATGACCAGGCAAACCAGCATAGTTTACTTTCTTCACTCGCGGATGGGAAGCAAGAAACTCAGCAATCTTCTGTGCGTTCTCCTAAAAAGTTTTAACCCCAAATTGAAAAATTGAATAAAATAAAATGGTTATTGATCAAATATATATGTAGTATGCTTCTTCAGATATAGTAAAAGTAGTTTTCAGCTATCTGTTAGCTTATAGCTTAGTTTTACCAAACAGAGTGTAAATATCCAATTTCATAATTCCAAAAGCAGAACCAATTTTTTTCTAAAATAAGCTATAATGTTTTGACAGATTTAAGAGCATAGTAAATAGACCTAAAACATAAACTCAACTTTTAAACTTACAGCAACTCTATTTCGTTTGTTCTTCATTAAATCATATTTGAACAAAATTATACATATCAAGAGAAGCAAGGCATCACACTAGTATCATTAGATAAGTAGCAGCACGAGAAAGTTCAATAATGTTTGAAAGAGCACCTGTTGCTTCTCAACTCGAAGGGACATTGTCTTGATTCCTCGCAAACAAAGCCAACAGTCAAATGGAGCTAAGCCGGAGCCCTCCGCGTTTTGTAAGAAATATATTTCTTTTGCCAACCTAAGAGAACCAAGAAAGGAGGTAAGCATTTGAAGGGGAGGTCTAGTGAAAATAAGGGGAAAATGAAAGATATGTTTGATTTTTTATTTATCAAATCGAAATGAATTTTTTTATACAAATTTGACCACAACAATTTTAATAGTTAACACCATTCAAATATGTGGTTATTATGTTCAGTCGCATATTTTGTAATTATTAATGAAAACGTAAAATGAGAAAATATATTGACAAATCAATCACATATAAGTACAACAATGAATCAACAGAGAATATAGAAAAATGAAATTATACTGGAAGTGCAGTAACAGGTGTTTATGAATAACATTTTCAACACAAACTGACTTAAATGAGTTTGGTACAAGACAAAAAGGAGGAAGAAAAAGCAGCAAGAGTAATTTTTATTCAATTACATGCATTTAACAGAGAAAACCTACAAGCTTTTTCTCTCTGTAGATTGTAAGAAGCCAGACATATTTTCTATCAAAAATATCTAGATCATAATCAAAGTCATGATTTACAGCCAGCTCATGAGTTTTCCATAACAAATCTTGTGAAGTGATTCACACAAAAGCAATTAAAACATGCATTAGTTCACATCCTGTAAAAGACCTTGTGAAATTTTCCAGCCTATTCAATAAATGAATAGACAACTTTACACAATTGCGACAGAAATGGCATACAATCAAAATTTAAAATTACGGTTTTCCAATGAATGAAACTTGTACTCAAGTTGCACTGAAAACAATAAGTTAATATCCAGAGATCATAATCAAAGTCATGACAGGTTGTGAATTTTTTCACAACAAATCTTGTGTAATAATTTACAAGCAATTGAAACATGTTTTCCAATGGATGAATGATATTCAGACTAAAAAGCAACGATGTCAAAATAAGAGCTACAACCTTTCACCTTTCACCGCAAGCACGCCGGCCATAATATCACTATGTCCAGCAATAAACTTCGTAGCTGAGTGCATGACAATATCTGCGCAGGAAAAATTTACCAACCTCAACTGTGTAAAGTTTGGGCATTAATGATAAAGACAAATGCTTTACTTTCAAGTTTTTTTGGGGTGGCATAGTTGACATAGAAATCAAAAGTGAAATTTGATTCAAGTCGAATCAGCTAGTGCGGTGAATTTTAGGGTCCGAGTTTTGTATACTTTTGCATAGAAGTCCATGCTTAGCTCCTTCGGAAATTTCAAATTCTTTTATGCATAAAGAAACATACAATGAAGAGAGAAAATGAGAACTTGCATTCATCTTCCATGGACAAAATATTACTACTCAAATGTAAATCAAGAGTCAAAAATATTTCTCTTCACTAGTTGTAGTAACTTCACATTTGTTTTCCTTTAATTGCACACCTCAATTTAAAGGAGCCAATCCTTTTTTCTTCAAATATATTGTTATGTCCATTTCAAAATGGACTGAACATTTCAAAATTCAAAACTACAATATCAAAACACAGCCTTTGTGAAAATCAGGAAGCATTGATAGCAACGGCACCAATGTAGTTCATGATTTTCGAGTATTAATTCATTACATAAAAGTTAAAACAATGAATTTTTTTCTTGCAAGTTTTGGCCAGCTTAGGATGCAATTAAGTTAAGTGATTGTAATCTGTTTATACTTCATAGCTATATTATGCATATACCTGCTCCAAGTTCCAATGGCTGGGATAATACAGGTGACATTATACTGTTGTCCACCAACACAAGAGCACCATGTGCATGAGCCATCTCGGCTATTCTCTGGAGATTAGTTAAAAAGATAAGAAAAAACAATATTTTATTACTCGGCGAAGAATCATTTAAAAAAAATACTTACTACAATACATTACCATAAGGAGAACAGCAGCAGAGAAACTTAATCAACATAATTAATACTTGAGATTCTTACTCGAATATCAGAAATTTGTATCCGGGGATTGGTTGGACTCTCCAGCCATACAAGCTTAGTCTTGGGTCCAAAAGCAGATGCGACCTCATCCAAATCACTTGTATTTACCCGTCTGCAGATGCAAAAATTACGATTCTATCAATGATGGACTTACCCCTTACTGAATCAAGAAACTTAGCTGATTTGTTTTTATACTAAATGATTGTGCAGAAAATAAATATGTCGGACTAACACAAATCACACTAACTTCACCAAAACTCCACTCCTGGGAACTACTTGGGACAGCAACCTATCTGCTCCGCCATACAGATCATCAGCGGCAAGAATTTCGTCACCTGTAAGTATATTATTGGGAATAAATATTAAACAAGAAGAAAAATTATCAAGTCTCTGTTAAAATAGAAAAAACATTATGTTAGAATACACACACATGAATATCAGAGCCCCACAATAGCAGAAGAAAGATATAACATGTAAGCTTGGTCAGAAAACAGTGTGCATTACTGCTGATGCAAATTTTAAGACAAACCATGAGTTAAAAGTATAAAATTATGTAAATTCATTAGTCTAATACTTGTTTAACATGATTAGTTGTTTTCCTAGTATAATTATAATTTAACCGTGAAGAAATATGCACTACTTAGAACTAACTATTTAATTAGACCAAATTTTATAACTAACATAAAGAGATAGAGATATCTTTCATAAACATTCAGTGAATAAATAACAACAAACCCAACTGGGCATAGCATGTGTGCATTACTTTTTAGCGAATTAAAACATATACTTAATCCAATAAACTAAGATCAGGTGTTAAGAGAGAAAAAGCACCGTTTTTAAGAAGGTGAACAACAGCAGTCAAAGCAGCCATTCCACTGGTGAAGCAAAAGGCTCTATCCGCTTTATCAAGTTTTGCAAGAATGCTGAGAATGCAAAACATGAAAAGGTCATCGAAACAGAGATGAATAATCCACAATTGCAATACAAAACATAAGCCAACAAGCCACGTCAAACCTTTCTAAAGCATCTCTAGTAGGATTTCCACTTCTGGTATAGTCATAGGGACCATTTTCTATCGCAGAAGGCTGCACCAAGAGACATAAATTATCATGAATGAATAGTACAGAATACTACGGCGAGAGATACTAAATACACATAGGCTAGGCACCAAATGATCATTCAAAGTCACACAAAACAGACACATCCAACAAAGAAGAAAAAGGTTCGCACAAATCTTCACCTGCTTAAAAGTAGCAGTCTGGTAAAGCGGCGTACTAACTGCACCATAAGGATCAAACTTACTCTCGAAATTCATCACCATTGTTGAAACGCTAGGCTCCCTTAGCTCCTCTTCTGCAAACAACAAGAATCAGCCTAAACCCTAAACCCATAAAACAAAAAACAACAACATCTTAGATAATCAAAAGCACAAAACAAACCACTTAAGCACTCCGCAACAACACCATCATCCACCAAAGCAGAAGTGCTGACATCCATCTCTCTATCAACCGAGCAACGTAGCTTCAACCCGTCTGCACACAACACCTTATTTGCTCTGAAATTTTCCGACTTGCTAAACACCAAGCTATCCCAATTCTTTCCAGAAACTGTGCTCTATAATTGAACCATTACACATATCAACCGGATACATTGATTATTGAATATATTTTGCTTTTTATAATAAGAAAAAAATCGCTTTTTAAATACATTAAATAATCAATGTATGTAGACTATATATGGACAAGATACATTGATTATTGAAATGTTTTAAAAAATAAACTTTTTCTTAAAAAAAAATACAAATATCCGGAAATTGTGCCCTAAAATGAACCAATTCAAGTAAGATGTGTGATTACCCCTATAAATACGAAATTCCAGAAATAATGCTCTAGAATTCATAATTCAAATGTGAAATACTATACAAACAAGAAACACACGTTTCGCATCAGTTATAGCATGAAGTGGTGATAATTAAGCAACATTTAGAGTTCAAGTAGTTACAAGAGTGCATTTTTTTAAGCAGGTATGATTTTGTAGCAGTTTGAAGGGAAGATAAGATATAGTGGCGGTGTTTACCTGAGAGGGGCGAGAAATGGAAAGCGAATTAGGGAAGGTTCTGAGAGAGATCGAAGAAGAAACCATTGTTGATCGTTGGTGTGTATATATATGGTGGTGCGCGCTGCTTGTTTCAGCTTCAACATGGTAGCAAAATAGGTTAAATAGCTCAGCTTATGACTATTTGTAACTATAAAAAAATAAAAAAATAAAAAAAATTATTTTAATTCTTTAAAGACTATTCTTTTAAAAATATTTTAAAAGATTAAAAATAATATATTTATGAGAATTACAAACCTATTTAATCTATAATTTTAAATTAAAATAAATGATTACATGAAATTTTCTATAACGGTAAAGCTACCATTACTCGTAGAAATTTCGGTTCTTTCGTTGAAATATTTTGATAACTTTTTCAAAATTTTGATGGTGTATTTTTAAAAGTCTGGTATGGTATGAATTTTTTATCAATTTTTTAAAAAAATTAATTCAATATATTAGATTTTTTTAATAAATTCAATATTTTTGCTAATTTTTTAAATTTTTAAAAAAATCGATAGTTCATATTCAATAAAAAAAAACACCAATGAAAAAACTAACCCAAAAAGTTGAATGAACATGTTAGAAGATTGATTGAACATGTTAGAAGATTGACATCCAGTAGAATGTGCATGTTGGTGTTGTTTCTTAATATCAAGAAGTTGCAAACCCATTAGGCTTCTACTTTGTAGCTCAAGAGCTTATTAATATGTAATTTCATTTTTATGTCTTTTTTTTCGAGAATATTTAAAAAAAAATTGGAAATACATCTTAAAACTAAATTTATTCATAAAATTGGGGTATGAATCAAAAACGAATAAGTTTTGTGTATTGGGTACGTTCGGAGATACATCTCCAAAAATTGAGGGACATTTTTAGATTTTCGTGTGGTGTCTAAGAATCATATAAGTCGCATTAAAAATTCTTCGAATATCAAACTATGTGGTTTATGCTTTAGTCCAATAAATATACTGTTGTCCTCAAGGTTGAGATAGAAAAAAAGGTCTTCCATGTATAACAAAGACATGACAACACTTCCCTTGCAAGGTAATGGTGGGTTTGGACTAGTATATCTAGAACGGGACAAAATGTGCACTTCAGCAAACTAATAAACCACATTTGGAGTTCATTTTCTTGAAACACATATGAACTTGTTGCACATCTTCCCTCTCAATATCTCTAGATAACGGCCTACAACTTTTCTCCTTAAAACCCTTAGAAGCTTGGGCATAATCAATTGTAACTCCAGCTAAAAAAATAAAAATCTCATTAGAAGCATCCAATATATCAGGGTCCACTTCTTCTACAATTTTCCGGAATATGACCGAGCTATAGTCATGTACTATATCTTCAATTATAAATATCTCCATGATAAGCCATTCAAAATTCTTGCCAAATACCAATGCACAAGTGTTGAGTGTATGGGTGTTCGCGATACGGTTTGAACGATTTTTATGCTAAAAATCATCTGAATTGTAAGGAAAAAAAGCATGTGGTTCGATTTGGTTTTGTTAACTTTTAAAAACCAAACCAAACCAAAGCAATGTGGTTTAGGTTGGTTCGGTTGGTTCAGTTTTTTACAAGAATGTTATTGAGACATACATACATCTATAGAGAACAACATAACTTTATGTTTAGTCATTCATACATTATAAAATAATAATAAAACTCATCATATTTATACAAAAATTTCTCATTCAATATACAAAAATAAGATTAGACAAAAGTGGAATAATAAACATAAAATAGTAGCATAAAACAATATTAAAAATATTATAATAAAAAAGAAAAAACTAAGGAGATGGGAGATTAGAGAATATGAAAAAGAAAGAACATAAGAGATGGAAAATTATAGAAGAAATGTGCGATAAAAACGCAATTGGAAGAGAAAATAATAACATAAAAATGAGAAGATATAAAGAACATAAGAGGGGAGAGATTAAAGTAGAGATGTGAGATGTACAAGGCAAAGAAGAAGAGAAGAATGTGTGATACTACTAAAAAAGATTTGAGGGTTGAAACTAAAACCCTAAGTGTGAGTAAGAGAATATTTATAAGGTTAAGGCATAATAGGTATGGATTTTGGTTTGTATGTGAGATAAGTTGTTAGACGATAGTACTGATCTAGAAGGGGGTTGAATAGATCAGTTTTGAAATTTAGCGCTTTTTAAAATTGTTTTCAACGGTTGCGGAAGCACCCTAGATTATAATCATCTAAACGATCTGTTAATGGAAGAAGTATAGGCATAAATATTTCATGGAGTAAAACAAAATAACTAATTAAGATTATAATAACAGTTCAACATAAACTTTAAGACAAGTAAGTGACTACAATAACATGCAAACATACGGAAACAGAAATGCATTGAATTAAACAATCATCTAAGGTCGTCGTCCTCGGGACGGGTCATTTCTGCCTCTATAGTCGTAAGGTGGACATGGAGGTTTACCTTCTTCATATAGGTTGGTTAATTCAATGACGTTTGTGTTAAGTGTGTTTACGGCTCCTGTGAGAGCGCGGTGAATGCTATCAATTCTTTGCAGGATGTTGGAGGAAAAAGAGTTGAAGTTCTCACTGTGAGTTTGGATTTGACTTCTTAGGTCCGAATACCGTTCCTCTTAGATGGAAGCAAAAGATGCAAAGTTATCACCTTGAATCTGAATCTGATCCTGCAAGGTCGTGAACCTCTCCTCTTGAAGTGTAGCAAGATTTTGCTGCTATATTTGCATGTTTCCCAACATATCCATCACTTCATAATTTTCAGGTTGAGAAGAGGGTGTAGGCATATAGGATGAACGGTTGTTGGTCCATATGGTGTGTTTCCATTCTCCCCAACCTTGGTTATTGGATGGATGTTGTCCAGAAGTAGGACCAAGCCAATCACCATGGTCAGTGACTTGTTGATCGTGCTTCATAGGTTGAGACGTGTCTTCATCATTTTCTTCCTTGTCTTCACCATCTTCATCGTTATCATCATCATCACCATCATCATCATATTCTTCCACAGGCCGAGCATTAGTACCTGGAACTGGTTTATGGGTCTTGTATAGTCGTGTTGTACGACCCCAAGTGTAGCTTATCAAACTCAAAGTTTTCTGACAAAATTCTTGATTTGTAGTTATGGATTTATATGGAATTCCTTAAACTGAAACATTTGATCTATTAAGGATACTTTGAATAAATGGGGGATAATAGAGAGCAGTGCCTCTACCTGACCCCTTTAGAGCAAAGATCCTACTTGCGACGTAGTGTGGCCAATTCACTTTTATTTTGTGTTTCAGCACATAACCAGGTGTACTTCGGCCTTGTCCACTCTGGAGTAACCTCCTTGTTTAGGACGCAGAATATGCGTCACAACCCAGTGTAAAATCCTGTCAAGAGGCTTCAACAGACCCGTAGTCACATTGGTAGGGAATAGATTGCTCTGAAAAACATTTGGAGGAAACAGTTTCCTCAACATTTGGTTTAAGGAATTCCTAAACTCATAGTCTAGAGCATACATAGTGTTGGTAATCTTGAGGTCATTTGGAGACGATAGTGGAGAGATCTCAAATAGAGATTTCCAAACGTCATCATTCACTTCAATAACCTTATTACCAATATTGCATGCAAACTTAAAACCCTCGAATTTTTCATCCACGCCAATATAAAACAATTTGACTAAATCCTCATTATACTCAGTGATACAGTTTAAGAACAAATCAATTTCTTGAAAACTTATACGTTCAACAACGTTTGGAATGTGCATGCGTCCAGCCACTAATGGTGAGTAAACGTATTGCTTTATAATTGTTCTGTTTTTGAACTTCTTTTCATAGGTTCCAGCAAGATCATCAGAGAGTAAAGATAAAGCAGTTATCGGAAAATTCAATCGAGATGGTGCAGTCACAATGTGAGAAGAGGGCCCTCTAGCAGATCTTTTTCCAGATGCTCTTGAAGCCATTTGAGTGTTGTTGGTAAGGATATCTTAGGGTTTTTGTGTGGGAGGGAGTGATAGAGAGAGGGAGAATATCAAGTGACCAACTTAATTGATTATGCAGAAAAAGAAGAATTCTTGAGAACTGAGTCGACCAAATTAAGAGTCATATGTGATGTATCTAGCAACGAAGAGTCGACTCATGGGTCAACCTAGTGGGACTCGAATTTAATGCAGTCTCTGTATTGGGCAGCAAAGAGTCGACTCACACGTATAATGAGTCGACACACTCATGTTTGAAATCCCAAAATACTAGATTTTGGGTAGCGATGAGTCGACACATGGGTCGACCTGTTGGGATCCGAAGGAAATTCAAAGGTTGAGTTCTCATTGATGAGTCGATGCATGGGTTGACCAGTTGGGACCCGAGGAAAATACTGGTATTGATGAGTCGACTCATAGGTCGACCTGTTGGGACCCGTGTTAGTTGCTAGATGACATGAGATTCAAAAAAATTCTTAACTCTAAATGCATGTTAAATATGATACCTAAGCAAGTTCAAGCATAATTCAAGCATAGAAATGGATCACATTTAGTTCAAACCAACATCATGAATGTCAAAAATTACAAAGGACAAGTATATATATATATATATATATATATATATATATATATATATATATATATATATATATATATATATATATATATATATAGGTCAAATGGATAGGAACGACATTACCTTCAATGGTGATAGACGACAAGTGCCCTCACATAGCCCACACTTATAAATCAATGAATGGACAAGCATGATATATATATATATAGATATATATATATATATATATATATATATATATATATATATATATATATATATATATATATATATATATATATATATATATATATATATATATACGCGATCCGAGATATCGAGAACACCAAATTCCCCACGAATGTGGAAGAAAGGCTTTGTCGCAAGTGATTTTGTGAAAATATCGGCAAGCTGATTTTTGCTATCAACATGCTCGAAGACAACATCACCTTTCTCAACATGATCCCTAAGGAAGTGATGTTGAATTTCAATATGTTTAGTGCACGAATGTAGTATAGGATTTTTGGTTAAATTGATGGCGCTTATGTTGTCACTAAAAATGGGAATACGTTCAAGTTGAACATCGAAGTCGAGTAATTGTTGTTTGAGCCACAAAATTTGAGCGCAACAATTACCCGCAGCAACGTATTCCGCCTCGGCGGTTGACAAAGCAACTGAAACTTGCTTTTTGCTGTGCCAACTTATCAAGGAATTTGAATAAAAATGACAAGTGCCACTGGTGCTTTTCCTATCCGATTTGCAACCGGCAAAGTCAGAATTGGAGTAACCAACCAAAGAGCAACCACTTCCCTTAGAGAATCAAAGGCCATACTTTGAAGTACCACAGAGGTATCTAAGTATGCGCTTGACGACTTTTAAATGTGATTCTTTGGGACATGATTGATACCTAGCACACATACATACACTAAACATATGTCTGGTCGAGATGCGGTAAGATAGAGGAGAGATCCGATCATACCTCTATACCTTTTTATATCTACGGCCTTACCATTTTCATCACGATCCATATTAACGGTAGTAGGCATTGGAGTGTCGATTACTTTGGAGTTTGCCATATCGAAGTGCTTAAGTAGCTCATTACAATACTTCCTTTGGCTCAAGAAAGTTCCTTCTTCAAGTTGCTTGATTTGAAGTTCGAGGAAGTAATTTAGCTCCCCCATAATGCTCATTTCAAATTCTCCCTGCATCAACTTATTATTAGGGTGCTTGACAAGATTGCGAGTCTTTCTTCTACTTATCCTCATGTGTGATGGTTAATTCAAAGCTACGTAGTTATAGGCAATAAAATATATATTTTTTAATATTTTTATTATGGTGCTTGACTAGACATTGAATCCCACTCTTACCTATCCTCGGGTGCAATGAGGAATTCAAACCTACATAGTTCCGGGTAGAAAATGTTTATTGAGAGAAGGGAGAGCGAACAATTTTCTAAGAACACAAACAATGTTAGTAGTTAGGTCACTCCTACACAATCAATCAGCATGAACATAAACAAAGTTAGTAGTTAGGTCACTCAGAACACACCACTAACACCAACCAGAATACTCAAAACATATTATTACCACTACTGCCCCTTTTTGCCACAATTTGGCAAAGTCAAGAACAAAAGCAAACCAGAATAGAAGTTACCAAATAATGTCAAGGGTTGTAAAGAGAGCCAAAGCATTTATCATTATTATTGGAAACAAAACCATAAGGCTAACAAGCCATTACAGATAAAAAAAAACATGCCCATATTCAAGGGCCATAATCAAACTTAAATAACTAAAAGCAACCAAGACCTCCAACTTTATTGTCCAAACCTTCCACCTGATGAGAGAAAAGTGACCCAGTCTTCATCAACATCTAAGTCAGAATCACTTGCTTAAACATACCTTTTTCAATGACTTCATCTTAGTTACAGACTTTTTCCAAGTCACAGATGCTCCAACAAAGGGTCCATCATATGTTTCCACCATGGTTTCATTATTCTACAAATCAACCTTCTTTGACTCTAGACCTCATCCTTATTTTGCATATGATTGACTAGTTTTTTAAAAGAATGGAAAAACTTGAGAGAAGGGAGAGTGAACAATTTTCTAAGAAGAATAGAGAAAGAGAAGAATAGTATTCTTGCTTGTAATGATGGACCCATTAAATGGATATTTTGAAATAGGAATAAACAACCTCATTTCACGTGCACCATAGATCATAAGTGTAATACCCCATATCCTCTTAAGTGTTATGTTCCTTGTCAGTTGGGGAAATTTGAGCTCATATGTACTCTATTTGTTGCCAGTTCAGACAAATAGAGTAACCAGTGGACTCAGAAGAGATCAATTATTACTCAAGGAGATTGACCTTTATTAATAAGTGCAAGAAGAAATATTTTGGTAACATTATAAGTGGTGAATTGGTACTAGAAGGCAATCCCAATGAATATATTTTCTATCATTTCATTATATTATATTATATATATGTATATGTTGTGGTGGAAGCGAAAAGAATATAAAAAGAGAAAGAAAACATGGAAGAGAAAGAAAAGAGGAGAAGAAGAGAAAGAAAGAAAGGAAAAGAGAATAAGGGAAGAAAAAGAGGAAGAAGGGAGAAGAAGGAGCCATGGAAGCTAATGATCATCACCAAATTCATCTCAAATTCTTCATTATATTCACCTATAGAGGTGAGTTCCTAGGTAGTTTAGATTTTGGGAAAAAGAATTGCATGAAAAGGGAAATTAGGGTTTAGGTGTTTATTTATGATCATGGAAATTGATATGAATATATGTTATACTTATGATTTTCATGTTTGTTGTGATTCTCTATGTTGTTGAATGTTGTGATAATACCATGTTATTTTTATTTGTCTAACATGACATTATGATTTGTTGATGACATGAAGTTGTGTGGTGTTGATTCTTGTATGGTTGTTGTGTTGTTGTAGTATTGATGATATGTTCATGTTGTACACACACACACACACACACACACACACACACACACACACACACACACATATATATATATATATATATATATATATATATATATATATATATATATATATATATATATATATATATATATATATATATATATATATACACACACACACACACACACACACACATGTATCAGTACGTGTGTGTGTGTTTATGTGTATGTTGTTATTATTTTTGTTTCTTGAGGATAGAGATGTGTTGAACATATGAGTTGGTGGCCATGATTAGAGATTAATGATGTTAAGAATGATGAAATTAATGGTATAAAATGCTTGAGCATGTTAGCCAATGTTTAGGTCTGAATTAGAATATTCAAACATATGTCTTGTTCTTGAGGATATGTTTCTTAAAAATTTGTTTTGGTGTTGGTGTATGAATCGGAATGAGTTGAGGTTGTGAGCCTTGGTGCAATCGATTACACATGTGTGTCAATCGATTGTCACCCTTGTTTTATGCACACAAAAAAACCCTTTGTTTAGTGGTTCTAATGCATCTTAGGAGTCCTATAACTTGCACCATGATATATATGCATTAGTTTAACATTAAATGGTCGAATTACATGAGATCGAGTGGATTTTAACCTAGAATCCCGATTAGGTTAAATCAATTGGTAATTAAGTTTCGTAACATCGTTTTGGACGCAGTCAGAAGCGTTAGGAAGCTAACATAGAGAACTGTAATAGAGGGAGGTCTCTATAAGGTTATTCCACTATGTTTCCCCCTTGAATCTGGTTAACTCCACCATAGGATGATCGGACATACACTTATTATGTGGCATGTAAGCGGAATAGGTTAGGATGAAGCGGAATCATGTAAAAAGCTTAACCTAATGATTTATGTGACATGTTATATTATAATATGTGTTTCATGTATGATATGAATTATGGTTTGTATTGATTGTGTAATAACATAATAAAACCTTATGATGATAAGTGAGGAAACTTAGGCTGGTAACTAGGTGAACGGACTAGTAAGATAACATAGGTTATGAAATGACTTAAGCGGTGATGCTTGGATGCAAACGGTACCTCGGTGTGTATCGCAAATCAGTATTCGCTTGATTAATGAACCAAAATGATTTGTATGGAACATATGGAATAACATGTCAATGGGTGGATATAACCACCTAGTATTTGAGGAATTCCATGAGAATTGGTTTGATATTTGGTGAGGAACCTTTATTCCTGAAGTCCTATTGTTGATGAGAACTAATCACATATTTAGAATTATTTGTGACCGTGCACATCCTAATTGAGATGCTTAAGTAAAGTAAATATTTTGGATGTGGCACCAACGATTCGTGCCTCAATTGGGTTTGAGTCCCAACCATGGCAGACATGGGGGAAAGGTGGACAACTAAGTGGGTTCGAGTCCCAAGCGGTGAAATATACTCAAAGTGGGTTTGAGTCTTATACGAGTGACAATTGCTTGAACTAGGTTTGAGTCTCATAGAGAACCCGATATCCACGACGAAATTTGAATCAAACGATCATGCATGAACCGAGCATTACCCTAGACATAGGTCCAATCGGAGATCGATGCTTCGTGAATTCAAATATTGATTGATTGAGTTATGAGAACTCAAGTGATATGTTGTCATACATTGTGAGTATCCCTTAGATACTTAAGTCTTGGTTATATGGTGTGAGTGATACATAACTAACAAGATGAAGACTTGAGTTAGGATTCTATTAGAAACCCCATAGAGCCGAGTGGACCCATAGGATAGGGAAACTCGCTAAGATTATCATCTCATCCCATTATTGTTTTTTTTCCAGGTGGTTACTTGCTGGCTAAAGATTAAAGAAGTTGTCGGAGGATGTTTCAAAAGGATTCTGACTACTGTGATCTTTCACTGTGGATTGTGTATAATTATAGATATTGTACATAGATATTAGTTTTTATATAGGCATTATTGTATGTCACATGCCATACCTTGTATTTTATCTTATGTACATGTATATAATGATGTCATTAGGAACTTGTGTTGTATCAGTACCAAATTTTTTAACAGGGTGTTACAATAAGAGAGAAAGACTTTCTTGTTATCCTTGAACTCCTCCCTAGCTTTGAATGCTATAGACTCTCACATGTGAAAATACCAAGAGCACCATTTAACTTTTCAAAGTGATCAACATTTAGAGCTTTGGTGAATATGTCAACTAACTGATTTTCAGTTGTTATATGCTTAAGGTTTACAATTTTATCTTCCACAAGTTCCCTGATGAAATGATAACAAATGTCAATGCTCTTGGTTCTATTGTGTTGGACATGATTATTTAAAATATTAATAGCACTCAAATTGTTGCAGAATAATGTCTTTACATGTTGTTTGACATTATACTCCTTCAACATCTATTTCATTAAGAGCAATGGAGTGAAACTGCTCCTTGCAACAATATACTCAACTTCAATAGTAGATAATGAGACACAATTTTGCTTCTTATTGAACCATGAGATTAAATTATTGCCAAGAAAGAAACATCCACCAAATGTTCCTTTTCTATCATCTACACTTCCAGCCCAATCAACATCACAATACCCTACTAGTATTGAAATGACACCATAAGAATAGAGAATACCATAGTCGCAAGTCCCATTTATATACTTGATAATTCTCTTCACTTGAGTAAGATGACTAGCCTTAGGTTTAGCTTGATACCTAGCATACAACATATATAGAAAGTAAGGATATGCCTTATTATAGTGAGGTAGAGAAGTTTGCCAATCACACTTATGTATAAACTTTGATCAACAACAACACCCTTTTCATCTTTGGTTACTTTCACATGTATTGCAGCAGGAGTTCTCTTGTGACTTTCATTTTCAAGCACAAACTTATTCACTATACTTTTAGCATACTTGCTTTGAGATACAAAAATATTGTTTTCCATTTACTTTATCTGAAGACCAAGAAGGTAAGCGAGTTAACCTACAAGACTCATCTCAAATTCATACTTCATTTGTTGGAAAAATGTTCCACTGTCTAGCCTGACATTCCACCAAATACAATGTTATCAACATATATTTTGGCTATCATGAGCTTTCCTCTATCATTCTTCATAAATAGAGTTTTATCTATTCCACCTCTTTTGTATTCATTATTGACTAGGAACTCAGTTAATATTTCATACCAAGCTGTTGGGGTTTGCTTTAAACCATAAAGAGCTTTCTTTAAATTGTACATATAATTTGGAAAACTAAAATAAATAAATCCCTTTGGTTGCTCAACATAAACTTCCTCATTAAGATAGCCATTCAGGAAGGCACTTTTAATATCCATTTGAAATAATTTGAATTTAAACATAGATTTCCAATAATAATCTAATAGATTCAAGACAAGCAACTGGTGAAAATGTCTCATCAAAATCAACTTCTTCTATTTTAGTGTACCCTTGGGCAATTAACCTTGCCTTGTTCCTTGTAACATTACCATTTTCATCAGATTTTTCTTGTAAATTCATTTCATACCAATGACATTCACATCTTTAGGTATTAGAACTAATTCCCATACATTATTTCTTTGGAATTGACACAACTCCTCTTGCATAAAATTTATCCATAATTCATCTGTCAGTGCTTCCTTGATATTCTTGGGTTCAATCTTGGAAACTAAACATGTGTTAGAAATCATTTCTCTGGATCTGGTATAACTCCTTCATTTAGATTTCTTATGACATTTTCATTGGTATGATCCTTCTGAATTCTAATTGATGGTCCCTTGTTGATTTGAGGATCTTAAAAATTCGTGCTTTCAGACTCAATATCAGACCTCTTGTCTGGGACATCTGATGGGACATCAGTATGTTGAGGAGATACACCGCATTCATCTTCATCTTCTTGCTTATTTTAAGGAGTATCATCAATGAAAACAATTATTGACTCCATCATATTCTTGGTACATTTGCTATATACCTTGTATGCTCATCTATTGATGGAATATCCTAGAAAATTTTCGTCATCACTCTTGGGATCCATCTTCCTTCTTCGCTCACAAAATTCCAAGATATATCACTTGATCCCAAATATATAAAAGTATTTGACAGTTGGTTTTCTCCCTTTACACAACTTATATTGAGTTCTTGGCATGCGACATAACTCTAGCTGACTCTTGCAAGGTCCTGTTTTTCCTCCCAACCACTCCATTCTGTTGAGGTGTGATAAGTGATGAGAAACCGTGACCAATCTCTTTAGATGAACAAAACTCAAAGAACTTAGAGTTTTCAAACTCTTTTGCATGGACATTTTTATCCTTACTATCCCACTCCCTTTTTCTCTTTGGAGATGTTGACATAGCTCTTTGAAGACATTAAAAGTTTCATATTTTTCCTTAATAAATTTGTCCCAACTCTATCTTGATAAATCATCCACACACACAAAGACATATATTTTCCCACCCAGACTTTCGACTTGCATAGGCCCCATGAGGTACATATGAAGTAACTCTACAACTTTGGTTGTGGCAAGATGTTGGATCTTCTTGTGGACATCTTGTTCTACTTGCCTATTTGTAATTATCCATAGACTTTCCCTTCTTCAATCTTAAGTTTTGATAATCCCCTAATAGCATATTCAGATATGATCTTTCTCATAATCTTAAGATTGAGATGACCAAGTTTCTAGTGTCATTGCTTGATTTCATCTTCCTTGCATACCAAACAAGTTGAGGGCTGAATTTTGTTTTGATATGCCCACAAGTAATAATTGTCTTTAGATTTAGATCCTTTCATTAACACTTTTTTATTTTTGCTGGAAACAATGCCTAATTTATTGTACCCATACAATTTTTGATCTTTTACTGTTAGTTCCATAAATATTTCCACCATTGGATTTTATATCCAGATTACAAAGAAACGATAAGGAATATATATTTTTCATTTTATGCTCACAATGATTTTTATAAAAGTATGAAGGAGGATGTCTTTGTTTGCTCTCACGATTTTTTTAATGAAACTGAACATATCAATATGACCATCTTTATTACACTAATTGCATTTTAATACTTTACAATGAGATGTAGATTTAACATTACAAATATTACTAAAGATTTCACTATTGTTCTTAGGTTCATAGCCAAGACATAACTTATTGTAGGAATCTTTTTGGCTTCCCAACAAAAGATTCAATTTGTCTCTTCCTTTATTGAACTTGTCAAGTGTTTTTTTTGAAAATCACAATTTTTTTTAAGTTTCACATTTATCGCACTTGACAAATTCATCTAATTCCTTGTTAGAACGGGGACAATTTTGGATTAGATCATTTTTCCTCTCTCTAATATTTATATTCCTTCCAACAATTTTTTTATTTTTCAATTCAAATGAATAAATAGTGTTCTTGGAGGTAGATACAATTCATTCTAATTTAATTTTCTTTTTTTAGCTTATTACAAAGGTGTAGCGGGGTATTCGTTACCATTAGAGATATTGACTAAATCCAAGGTAAACCATACAAGTAGAGTCGCCACCGCACTTCTATTTATCCAAAGGAATGGTTAGAAAGCGAACAAAAACCTAAAAGTTTTATCGGATCAAAAACTAGTAAAAATGTCAGAGATCTGGATAAGGGGGTTGGTTATGCAATGGGAAGGTTTTAAGCACCCAAAACATCCTAGTTACTCCTAGGGAGCCCTTTTCATAAGTGTTGTTCTAGTCTAAAGGGTGTAGGTATATCTAAAGTACTATTTACTAAAAAGAAGGTTAAAAGAAAATGACTCGCAAGGATGTCGCATCCACTGCCTACGTATCTCATCTGAGTATGAGAATCAGAGTCGTCGTAGCTCGGCTACCTATGGGTTAAAGAGAAGTGTGCTCGGTAAGACGTCGCGTCTTATGCCTACGTATCTTATCTGGAATGAGAATCAGAGCAAAACGTAGTTCGGCTAACTAGGGGTTAAGGTTTGCCATCTGAACATGGACTTACAAAAAGGGGACACCAGTTGTGTCAAAGGAAAGTGGGCAATGCGTTCACGTCCTAGCAGTAGGTGTCACAGCTCGCTGAATCGAGTCTTAGGCAATTACCTATTTGCAATAGAACGGACTGACATGTCACAAGATCAGAGACGCACGGAAGGTCTAAAAGTTGGGAAGCTCTGCTCTAGAGTTGTCATGCAATATGGACCTATGTGTTAGGATTTACAAAGGGGAACATCTACCTAATGTTAGCATGCAAAGAATAGGGGAACTCTACCTATGTTATCATATAAAGGGTTCAACCTAATGGGTGCTATCTAAACGGAACAAGAGTCGACGGATGGAGCGCGAAGAGGAGTTACGGATAAGGCTATATGGCGATGCCGGAGGCAATCGACTTACAGGTAGATGGCGATGCCTGAGGCAATCGACTTACAAGAGGATGGATGAATGCGTGCTGGTTCTGTTAAGTTTTGAAAATGATTACTCGACATTGGATCGAGCTTTTGATCTTATTTTAAAATGGTTATCGGATGTTCGTTTTAATTCTTGTATTAACAGGTGACTAAATAAATAAAGAAATAAATATTATACACTTTATGGGAGAGGGGTACATTTGTTATGAATGGGGATTGTTCATGGCAAACAAACAATAAGAATATATGCCTCATACATCATACAAGTAGGCAACAATTATCAATCAGATCGGATAAATTAACAATATATAATCAAACCAAAGAATAAAATAATAGAGCATTTAAACAATGCATGGGAGTATGAACATGTTAAATAATCAAGCAATAGAAAGCATGAATGAGAGAAACAAGTATAAAAAATAACAGATGAATCAAACAGATGAAAATATGCACAAAAGGGTCCACTGAATAATTTAATCAGGAAATGAGGTAAGGACCAAATAAAATCAAGGTAAAAGGCCTCTAATACATGGCATATGAGATGAACAAGGGAGGATCAAAAGATCTCTTCAATTGCCATAAGCAATCCCTAAGTCAAACATCGATCATAAAGAAGTCAACTGAAAATTCAAGTCAACTTAAAAAAATAACAAATAAATAGCAAATTAATCAAGAAAATTATGAAAAATTAAACTAAGTAAGGTGGGGTCAGGACATCATCATCCCTCAAAAAGATTTTGAAAATAATGAAAATTGACACGTGAATTAATTAAAACAAAGCATAGGTAAAATCAAAAGTCAATTAATAAGACTAGGTTATAAATAAATCAATAATAAATAGTAAATTAATCAAGAAAATTATGAAAAATTAATATAAATAAGGTGGGGTCAGGATATCATTATCCCCCAAAAAGATTTTAAAAATAATGAAAATTGGTATGTGAATTAATTAAAATAGAACAGAAGTCAAATTAAAAGTCAACCAACCAAACTAGGTCAAAAATAAATCCAAAATAAATTGAAAATATGAAATAAAATTCCAAGAAAATGTCAGGTTGACCATGAGATAGTGGTCAACCTTCATCCCAAAAATCAAATGCTAACAATAATTTTAAGTCATAAAAATAAAATCAATAAAAAAAGTGTGTTAAAATGGACCATTTAGAATAAATTATTAAAATAAAATATTAATATTAAAAAAATACGAAAATAAAAATTATATAAAATTAAATAAAACGTTAAGAAAAGTGAAAAATATTTTTAGGTAATTTTATGGACGACTAAAATATTTTAAATAAGAAAAAGAAATATGAAAATGGAAGGATTAATGGTGATGAACATGATAAGCAAGCGTAGATATATCAAAACATGGCCATGGAAGAGATGATTACCTAATGGAAAATAGAAGTGGAATGGAATCTGATATGTGATGAAGCTTTGCCTCCTTGCCACGAAATTCTAATGCTCCTTTAGGGTTAGGGTTTCAGCTTCTTAAATAGGGTGGATTAGGTGTTCTCATGGCTTTTTAATAAGTGATTTATCCATAAGAATAAAAGTGTGAAGTGAGGTGTAAAATGTTGTTATTTTGGGCCAAACTTAAGTGAATAGATGTCCAATGCATGGCCAAAATAGGTAAAAAAACGTGACTGGTTTGTGCAGCATGCTTAGAAAATCTGATTGGGCCAGCCAGACCCAAAATCTGCCTAGAAACTCAAGTCATGATGCCCACTTTAAAGGAATGTATCTCTCAAACCATGGATCCAAATGAGATGATTCCAAGAGGATGTGAAAGAGGACATGGCAAGTTACAATTGTTGTGAAGAAAATATTTTCAAATAATTCCTTGAAGTGCAAGAAAACTGGCCAAGAAGTCTTGACAAATGTTGAAGATTTTGGACTTAGAATTTTTTCTAAGTGTCCTAAAAAAATGTCTCACTTTGACTAAGCATAACTTTCTCAATTCTAATCCAAATGGAGCAAACTTTAAATCTCTAGAAAGCTTGGAACAAGAGGAACAACTTTCATGTTGGAGAAATTTTCAAATGGAGCTTTTATCTTGATGCAAAATGGGCTTAAAGTGAGTGCAACGATCATGAAAACTTGCCCTAAATGGAAAGTCAACCATTTCCAAATTAAGTAACTTTTCCAATTCCTGATTAAATGATGAATCCATGATCTAACCATGATCAAATTTCACATGTAGGATCCCCTAGGCATGGATTTTGAGATTCCACTCTCAAAATGTCAGGAGTTGACTTTTCTGGCCCCACAATTGACTTTTCCCAAACTGTCTGATTCCCGATTCCATTGATCAATTGAAGCACTTATAGCTCAAATAAAGAGCTGATTTTTTGTATGTAGACCCTTGTGGACATATGGAGGGCCATGGAAAAGAGTTTCACCCAAAGAATCAGAAATAAACTGATTTTATACCAAACCCTAGTTTTAGGGCAAAATGATCAGGAACTGATTGCACTGATTGCCAATGGATCTTTCTGAGATAATTGTGAATCTTCCTAGGCCAAGATGCCTTTCTAATCATGACATGGATGAGCTCCTCTACTTCCAACCAAACATTTCCTGTTGCAGGTAACCATGAAACCCTAATTTCTGATTAAATCCAGATGAACACTCTGATAGCTTTGAATCCTTCACTGATGAACTGAGGACCATAATAAGATACTTGGACCCCCTGAGACCCTTGAGACTTGTATACTTAGAAAATGAAGTCCAATTCTCAATCTTGCTTTGTGTGGGCTCCTTCTGTTAAGGAGTGATCGATCAAAACCTGATCTCCATGTCACTAATGCAGTATGCAATGAGTATGACCTAATATGATGCTAATGAAGGGTAAAACATAATCTCATGCTTCCAGGAAAAATGAAGGGTAAATTTTGGGGTATTACAGCTGCCCCTATTCAATCAACTGGAAACCCAAAAGAAAGATAGCAACGACTTTCACACTTTCGAGGTATCAAGTGATTGAAGACGATAAAAGACCGAAAATTTATAATAAAGTTTAAAAATGAAGTAATAATGCCTGTCTGAATCGGCCAAGAGGTGGTCTTGAAAAAGAATCCGTCTGGTACGGTGAGAGTCGATCTGAACACCGAAACAAGGAATGTTAGCCTGAATACCAAAATAAATGGTAACACAGAAATAACCATGGCCTGAATGCCACTCATCAATCTGAATACTGGAAATAACTTCGATCTGAGCATCGGACGATACTTGATTATCAAACATCGGTCTGAACACCGGGAAACTGGCCTGAATGCCACTCGGTCTGAATACTGGAAAACTGGTCGATGCCACAAGTTGCATCGACCTAAATGTCGGAAACTTCTTCGATCTGAACATCGGAAGATATTAGATTATCAAACATCGGTCTGAACACCGGGAAACTACCCTGAGTGCCACTTCGGTCTGAATACTGGAAAACTGGTCTGGATGCCACAAGTTGCATCGACCTGAATGTCGGAAACTTCTTCGATTTGAACATCGGAAAACTGGCTGAATGCCACTTCGGTCTGAATATCAGAAACTTGGCCTGAATGCCACAAGTTGCATCAACCTGAATGTCGGAAAATTCTTCGATCTGAACATCGGAAGATATTAGATTATCAAACATCGGTCTGAACACCGGGAAACTGGCATGAGTGCCACTTTGGTCTGAATACCGGAAAACTGGCCTGAATGCCACAAGTTGCATCGACCTGAATGTCGGAAACTTCTTCGATCTGAACATCGGAAAACTGCCTGAATGCCACTTCGGTCTGAATACCGGAAACTTGGCCTGAATGCCACAAGTTGCGTCGACCTGAACATCGGAAAATTCTTCGATCTGAACATTGGAAAACTGGCCTGAATTCCACTTCGGTATGAATACCAGAAACTTTCATGCCTATCAGCATCGGCAGAAATTGGGAAGATGATAATTGAGGCGGCGCGTGGGCCAACGACCCCTGCTGGGAATAATAAAGGATAAGTCATGAACAAACTTCAGTTTGAGTACTGGAAACAACTTCTGGCTTATCACTTGGGATACCGAAAATGTCTTATGCTTTACATGCGTATGTTTGAATTTGTCAATGGCGTAATGCTCCATGAAAATGGAAATGCTACACGATTTGGAGGATGCAATGCAATGTGATTCTACATGCAGGGATGCGAAATGCTAGGTTAGAGAGAACGCCAAGCTGAGACAAGGAATTCTGCTGGGGAAATGATCACAATCTTTTGGACCCTGGCAAGGCTGTTGGAGATGCACAACACAAAGAACTTTGTGGGGAAATGACCCGCCACACGGTGTTCTGGCAATAACAAAATATCGAGACTCTGACTGGGGAGAGAATGGCACTGAGAGCTTGCTGCTGAGGAAAGCGACAGTGGTTTTGGCAACCATAATCTGCGAGAGAGACGACTCAGCAGGGGAAGCAAACACCGATACGGTACCGAGATTCTGCTTCAAGGAAAGAGACCATGGGTCTAGCGTCGAGATCATCGATCTGGCATCGAACTTTGAGGAGCAGCCGCTTCTGCCGGGAAGATACAGTCTGGCACTGTCAACTCCGCTGGGGATATACAGTCTGACACTATCAATTCCGCTAGGGATATACAGTCTGAAACTGTCGACTCCGCTGGGGATATACAGTCTGACACTGTCGACTCTACTGGTGAATGTATAATTTGAAACAAATGCTTGGGGAAGTACAATAGTGAGAGCCTGCTGGGGATTGAAGAATCCAACGCTCGGACCAGCTCTGCAAGGATAAGATACCAAATTCCAACTGTTGAGGAAAAACATCCGTGATCATTTGATGGGGACCTTAAGGAAATGCCCCGAGTGTACCTGTTCTGAATAGACGATCCAAAACACTTAAATTTTACAGCAATTTTCAATGTTTATTAAGCACGTACCTGTAAAGCTCTTATGTTTCATGATGCAATGTTTATCAAAAATTCGGACGTCATTTTTGCAAACAAAACAGTAAAATGAAAATGAACACAGAGATGTACTGAATAACATGATTTTATTGATTGAGTGGCCTATGAATAGGCATTTACATCAGGAAGCAATCCCTGGAAAGAGGTAATTGCACAACAGATAAAAACAGAAATTCATCTAATGGCAATGTGAAATGGATTTCTATCGGGTTCCAATTCTGCTATGATTCGCTCGTCTTCAAGATCCTTCAGATGATCAGCTTTCCGAAAAAGGTGATTGGACTGTTTCCTATCCTTCAGAAGTTTTCGGTTATCGACACGAGATGATATTCAGAACTACTCAGAACGCAGCCATTCGCTTAATCCCTAACTTTTGCCTGGATCGCCAATTCGGGGTTTCAATCCACCGGGATACCCATTTTTGCCTAAGTTGCCCTTTCAGGTTTTCAACTTACCGGGTGTACAATATTTTCATTTTTTAATCCCTAACTTTTGCCCGAACCTTTTTCATTTTCTTGGTTCGCCGGGATGCCCATTTTTTTGCCTGGACTATTCTTTTTATCGTCCAGCGGGTCTATTTTATGCGAAGTATTTTTTAACTGCGTCTGAGTTCATAGGGGAAGTGAAGTTTACACCATCTATAGTTGCAAGCATTAAGGCTCCACCATAAAAAACCTTGGTGACAATATACGGTCCATCATAGTTAGGAGTCCACTTGCCCTAGTGATCTGTCTGAGGAGGAAGGATCCTTTTCAACACCAAATCTCCGACTTGGAAGCATCAAGGACGCACTTTCTGATCAAAGGCTCTCTTCATCCGACTCTGATACAATTGCCCATGACAAATGGCTGCCATTCGCTTCTCTTTGATAAGACTCAACTCATTGAACCTTGTCTGAATCCATTCAGCTTCGTCTAACTTGACATCCAACATGACTCTTAGAGAAGGAATCTCCACTTCAACAGGTAGGACTGCTTCCATACCATACACAAGGGAATAAGGGGTTGCCCCGGTCGATGTACGTACTGAAGTATGGTACCCGTGCAAGGCGAAGGGTAGCATCTCATGCCAATCTATGTACGTAACGACCATCTTCTGCACAATCTTCTTTATGTTCTTATTTGCTGCCTCAACAACACCGTTCATCTTAGGACGATAAGGGGAAGAGTTGTGATGTTGAATGTTGAAGTTCTTGCACAACTCTTTCATCATTTTGTTATTGAGATTAGAACCATTATCAGTAATGATTCTTTCGGGAATCCCATAACGACAAATAATTTCTTTCTTGATGAATCGGGCAACCACATGTTTGGTGACCTTCGCAAATGACGCTGCTTCGACCCACTTGGTGAAATAGTCGATGGCAACAAGGATGAAGCGATGCCCGTCGGAAGCAGTCGGCTCAATCTTTCCAATCATATCAATGCCCCACATAGCGAACGGCCACGACGAAGACATCACATTCAGAGGATTTGGCGGCACATGTACCTTATCAGCATAAATCTGGCATTTATGACACTTCTGAGCATATTTGAAACAATCAGATTCCATGGTCATCCAGTAATAACCCGCTCTCAACAATTTCTTAGCCATTGCATGTCCGCCGGCATGAGTACCGAAGGAGCCTTCATGAACTTCCTGCATTAACATGTCTGCTTCGTGTCTATCCACACATCTGAGCAAAACCATGTCGAAGTTCCTCTTATACAGCACATCGTCTTTGTTCAAGAAGAAACTGCCTGCCAATCTTCTCAAAGTCTTTCTATCATTGTTGGATGCCCCTGCAGGGTACTCTTGATTCTTCAGAAAGCACTTGATGTCGTGGTACCAGGGCTTGTCATCAACTACCAGTTCAACAGCAAACACATACGCGGCCCTATCAAGGCGCATAACATCGATCCTTGGAGCATAGTTCCACCGAATCACCTTGATCATTGAGGAAATAGTAGCAAGAGCATCTGTCATCTGGTTCTCATCACGAGGTATATGATACAGCCTTACTGTTGTGAAGAAAGTCAACAGTCTTCTCGTGTAGTCTCTGTAGGGGACCAGATTAGGCTGGAGAGTATTCCAATCACCATTCACTTGATTGATCACTAAAGCTGAATCTTCGAAGATGTCCAGAGTCTTGATTCTCAAATCAATGGCTTGCTCGATACCCAAGATACAGGCTTCATACTCAGCTTCATTATTGGTGCACTCAAAAGTTAGACGAGCGGTGAAAGGCATGTGGGCACCTTTCGGAGTGGTAATGACAGCACCAATTCCACTTCCTTTAGCATTGACGGCCGCATCAAACATTAAAGTCCACTTTTCATCTGGATCAGGTCCCTCCTCAACAACTGGCTCTTCACAGTCTTTCATCTTGAGGAACATGATGTCTTCATCTGGAAGATCAAACTTCATCGGCTCATAATCATCAATCGGCTGCTGAGCAAGATAGTCTGACAGAATACTCCCTTTGATGGCTTTCTGAGATGTATACTGGATGTCATACTCTGTCAGTACCATTTTCCAACGAGCAACCCTTCCGGTGAGAGCTGGTTTCTCAAATATATACTTGACCGGATCCATTTTAGAGATCAGTAAGGTTATGTGAGTCAGTATGTATTGTCTCAATCGCTTAGCAGCCCATGCAAATGCACAACATGTCTTTTCAAGCATTGAGTATCTCGACTCGCAATCTGTGAATTTCTTACTCAGGTAGTAGATGGCATGCTCTTTCCTACCTGTCTCGTCGTGTTGACCGAGAACACAACCCATGGAATTGTCAAGTACTGTCAGATACATAATCAGCGGTCTCCCTGGGACTAGAGGCATAAGGACTGGAGGATTCTGCAAATACTCTTTTATCTTCTCGAAAGCCCTTTTGCAATCATCATTCCACCGGATAGCCTGATCTTTTCTTAACAATTTGAAAATTGGCTCACACGTGGTTGTTAGGTGAGAGATGAACCTTGCAATGTAGTTCAACCTCCCTAAGAAACCACAGACTTGTTTCTCTGTTCTTGGCTCAGGCATTTCTTGTATCGCTTTCACTTTGTCAGGATCCACCTCAATCCCTTTTTCGCTAACAATAAAACCCAACAGCTTCCCAGATCTCACCCCGAAAGTACACTTGTTCGGATTAAGCCTCAGCTCGAATTTCCTCAAACGCTCAAACAGTTTCTGCAAATTCACCAGATGTTCTTCTTCCGTCTGAGATTTGGCAATCATATCATCAACATAAACCTCGATTTCATGATGAATCATATCATGGAAAAGAGTTACCATAGCTCGTTGATATGTTGCCCCAGCATTTTTCAAACCAAACGGCATCACCTTGTAGCAGAAGGTGCCCCATGGGGTTATGAAAGTTGTCTTCTCCATGTCTTATGGTGCCATCTTAATTTGATTATAGCCAGAAAAGCCATCCATGAAGGAGAATACCGAGAACTGAGTTGTGTTATCCACCAAAACGTCGATGTGAGGTAATGGGAAATCATCTTTAGGACTAGCTCTTTTCAGATCCTGGTAGTCAACACACATCCGTACCTTTCCATCCTTTTTAGGTACTGGAACGATATTTGCAACCCATGGCGGATAATTTGTAATCGCTAGAAACCCTGCATCCAACTGTTTTTGCACTTCTTCCTTTATCTTGACAGCCATCTCTGGTCTTGTTCTTTTGAGCTTCTGCTTGACCGAAGGACAATCATCTTTGAGAGGAAAACGGTGTACCACAATGTCTGTTTCAAGCCCTGGCATGTCCTGATAAGACCAAGCGAAGATGTCAACATACTCTTGCAGCAATTCAATCAACCCCTTCTTCACATTATCTTCCAAAGCAGCCCCTATCTTGATTTCTCTCTTGACGTCCTCGGTGCCGAGATTAATCACTTCAATAGACTCTTGATGCGGTGGAATGATCCTTTACTCCTGTTTTAACAACCTGGCAAGTTCTTCAGGGAGTTCACAGTCTTCATCACCCTCTTCTTCAGCTTGAAAGATTGGATTTTCAAAGTCGAAGCGAGCCATAGCAGAACTGTTATCAATAGGATCCAGTGACGTGCATCTGCATGAGTGATGGTATGTGCTTATGAGTGTGAACAAGGAGTGAAAACTAAACAAAACATTTCCAAATCTATTTTTTTGATTTTTGATTTTTGAAAACTGCAAAAATAGAAAGACAGTGAGCAAAATATTTGAATGCAAAAAGACGTCCTTTATTTATGATAAAAAATGCAGGTATCCACATAGATGAGTCATTACGCCCTGGGCGGAACGTAAGACTTGGATATGCATGAATAAACAAAGAAAATTACTCTTCAAGAAGAGTGACTTGGATAATCTCTTCAGAAGACCAATTGCGGAGAACTTCACCTGGGACCCTAGGACGCACCCAGTTGTCAATGTCGCAATCACTATCCCCATCTTCTTCGTTGATTGCAGAGATCTGGCCATACTGAATGATGCCAGCACTGGAGAAAGTAATCGGCCCTTGACGAGTCTGAAGCATTGAAGTTGTAGAAGCAACATCATTAGAAAAATTAATTACATCATTGGGAATTACAAAATCAGCAGGAACAACATTTGTAAATTCTTCAGCATCTTCAGGAAAGAGAGGATCAACATCTGCATTCTCAACAACCCCTTCAACAACCCCTTCAGCAGACCTTTGGCCAAATAGGTCTTCAGCTTGGAGGATACCATCGTCAAGCAAGGCCTGGATACCCTGTTGCAGCTTCACACAACCCCCACTCGGTGCAATACAACCCAAACAACCGCTCTCACAATCGGGGAAGACATTTGCCTTTAGCAAGTATTCTTTGATTTCTAACAGCGGAGTCTTCAGCTTCAACACTTCCTTGACTAATTTGACTTCTCCTTCAACCATGTTAACATTTGCTCTACCATGCTGCGGCATAGGATTGTTGACGACATTAGGAGCTGGCGCAAAGTTAATGGCCTTTGAGTCAATAAGGTCCTGAACTACGTGCTTAAAAGCTTTGCAGTTCTCAATAGTGTGGTCAGGTTCCCTAGAATGGAAATTACACCTAGCATTGGCGTCATAACCCACTGGAAGCCTGCCAACGGGAGGAGCCAAAGTGCGTAACTGTACAAGTTGCAAATGTTGAAGGTTGGGAAGCAACTGGGCATACGACATCGGAAAAGTGTCGAAACGCCTATCCATCATCCTCTGTCTCTGTTGATAAGCAGGTCTGTTACCCTGTTGTTGTTGGTATTGATTTTGTTGACGTTGTGGTTGTTGTTGTTGCACTGGTGCTGCAGCCGGAATGGTCACTGCTGCAACATAAGGTTGCTGATGGTAATTCTGAAAGTTATTCCTCCGGTTACCCCTGTTCTAATAAGAAGACACAACATTTGCATCCCCTTCTCTCTTCTTCTGTCCTCCTAAGAATGGCTTCTTTGACCCCGAAGATGATGCAACCCCATTTTGGATCTTACATGTCTTCAAGTAGTTCTCCACCCTCTCACCGGTAGAGACCACATCAGCAAAATTCGAGGCATTGTAACCCATCAGACGCTCCAAATAAGGTCCAGGAAGTGTGTTCATAAACATGTTGGCCATCTCTTTTTCCAACATCGGAGGCTAGGGGTGTTCGCGGTGCGGTTTGGACGGTTTTGGCGATAAAAATCATCCGAACCGCAAGAGAAAAAAGCATGCAGTTTGGTTTGGTTTGGTTGGCTTTTAAAAATAAAACCAAACCAAACCAATGCGGTTTGGGTTGGTTCGGTTGGTTCGGTTTTTTATAATATTTTTATTGTGCCATACATACACCTATAGAGAACAACATAACTTTGTATTTAGTCATTCATACATGACTAAATAACATCAAAACTCATCATATTTAGACAAAAATGTTTCATTCAATATACAAAAAATTAGATTAGACAAAAGTGGAATAGAAAACATATATAAATAGTAGCATAAAATAATATCGAAGACATTATAATAAAACATAAAAAACATATGAGATGAGAGATTAGAGAAGATGAAAAAAAGAACATAAGAGATGCGAGATTGAGAAGAAAGGTGCGATAAAAATATAATTAAAAGAGAAAATAGTAACATAAAAGATGAAAAAGAAAGAACATAAGAGATGACTTATTAGAGTAGAATAGGAGAAACCTACATGGAAAAGAAGACGAGGAGAATGTGTGATACTACTATGAGAGATTTAAGAAGGTTGAAATTGAAACCCTAAGCGTGTGTAAGAGAAAATCGTTTGTAATTGTAAGGTTAAGGCATACCAGGTTTGATGTTTTGGTTGGATGTGGGATAAGTAAAATTTGGGTTGTAACATAATGCGGTTTGGTTTGGTTTCGTTTGGTTTGCAAAATACAAACCGCAAACCAAACCAAACCGTGCGGTTTTATTAAAAAATGACCCAAACGAATCCTAACCAAATGCGGTTTTTTGCGGTTTCGGTTTGGTTTGGTTTGGTTTGCGGTTTTCTATTGGGTTGGTTTGGTTTTGAACACCCCTATCGGAGGCTGAACACGGGAAGCCAACTCTCTCCAACGTTGAGCATACTCTTTGAAGCACTCGTTGCTCTTGAGAGACAGATTCTGGAGCTGAGTCCTGTCAGGTTCCATATCCGCATTGTACTGATATTGCTTCACAAAGGCCTCAGCCAAGTCTCTCCAACAGCGAATATGGGCTCTGTCCAGCCTCATATACCACTCCAAGGATACCCCAGCTAGGCTGTCCTGGAAGAAGTACATGAGCAGCTTCTCATCATCAGAATACGCGATCATCTTGCGGAAGTAAGCTTGTAAATGAGTCTTCGGGCAAGAGTTGCCATTGTACTTATCAAACACGGGGACTTTGAATTTTGGCGGAACTCTCACGCCTGGGACCAGCCCCAAGTCAGCAACATCCACACCAAGAGCATTCTACCCTTCCACAACTTTCAACCTCTCTTTCAGTCTCTGAAACATAGGGTCCATACCATGGCCCATGCCAAAGTCCTCCTGAAACAGGGGGAATTGATCTTCCTGATCATCATGGATGGGTTGTTGACCAAGGTTGTCATGTGGGATCGGGATAGGCCCCGGTCCATTGGGTCCATTAGCCTCTCCAGCGGGAGGATCGGCCACAACCTCCGGTTGAGTAGTAGGGGGATTCCCCTGTACCAACAATCTAATCTCCTGCTGTCCCTGAGCCACTCCTTGGACCACTTCGATGAACTGATTCATGCGAATCCTCATCTCAGCGAGCTCTTCTTGTAAACCTTTCATTGCTCTTTGTTGATTCCTTCGGGTACCGTATCGGTGAATGCCTGAGTCAGCTATCCTAATAATGGAATACCAAACAAGATGAGAACACTGAGGCGATACCTGTTATGCAAGACATGCTAATGAATATGCAAATGCAATGACATGTTTATCAATTTCAAAGGGTATTCTACCCCTTAATTCCAGTCTCACATTAGATAAATAGTGTAAGAAAACCCCGACTAGAATCAAGAAGAAGATATAAACCCCTAGGAATAGATAAACATGATGCATGCAATGCTTATGATTTAATTTTTATATCAGAGGAAATTTAGAATCTTATTTGCAAATTTTGGAAATATTAAACGTTTATCACATACGGAAATATCACGTCAATTAATATTTGGAAATGTTTTTACGCTAAAGAAGTACAGTCTTGGTAGCCAAATACAATACAAGAGAGAAGGAAAATGAACATCTTATGGATCCCTAGAAGCAATCGTCCAAAGCTCTCGATATCGGAAGATAAGCTGCACGAAGCCTCTTCACCTCTCTCTCATAAGCTGCCTCCATATCTGCCTTCTCTTTGGCGAGTCGATCATACTTCCTCTTCCAAAACTTGGAAGACTGAGGAAGTAGAGAAGTCAATGTGTCATTAGGATCATCAATAACCTGGTGCTCAAGGAACTCTATCAAAAAGCATCCTTCTCTCTGAAACCTGCTGAAGCAACTCCTCACCACAAGAGTCGATAACCTGCACACCATCATATACATGGTTATACCAAAATATATCATCATTAGTGAGAGACATAAGTCTCGTGGACCACCGTAGACATCTTTTGTTCTCCTTGAAGGCGAGCGTCTGAGGCAAGTGCGAAATAAACCACTTGTACAACAGAGGCAAACAACATACAATGGTACCACCGCCCTTTGCATTCCTCATATGCAAAGAGAAATAAGTGTCACCCAACAGAGTAGGAATGGGATTAAGAGTAGAGAAAATCCTAATGGTGTTCACATCCACAAACTTTCCGATGTTGGGGAATAACACTAGCCCATAGATGAGAAGTACAAATATGGCCTCAAAGACGTCCTCACTCATGGCCTTCCCAAACATAGTAGCTTGATCAATGAGGAAATCAGACGAGAGACCTTGAATTCCACCTTTGGTAGTCATATGAGAACCAATAATAGATTCACCTATACGCAATAGATCAGCAATCTCTTGAGAAGAAGGAACTCTCTCCAAGCCACTGAACGACAACTGGTCTAGGATAGGTATGCCCACAAGATAGGCATACTCCTCAAGCGTGGGCAAAAGCTGGAAATCTGGAAAAGTGAAGCAACGGTATAAGGGATCATAGAACTGCACCAACACACTCATTAGACCTTCATCCACTTGAGTAGCCAGAATAGACAGAAGCTTCCCATGACGAGCCTTGAATTCCAAGGGATCTAATACATAGGATGTCAAACTCCTTAACTCTTTCAAGTCGGGTTGTCTGAAACTGTACTTCTTCGTATTCCTTCTTTGCTTATCCATGTCTGAAAATTTGCAAATAGACCTCTTAAGTTCCTTGAAAGTTTTCTCATTGTTGATGATATGGATGTGTATGAATGCATGAATGCATGGATGCAACAATCACACTCAAGGATCAAGAAAATCACACCACACAAAGGTCATGGGATGGATCAAGTCATCCTTAATATCAATCATCCATTTTGGTGGATTATGGTTTACACCTTATCAACACCCAAGTTCCATTGATATTAAGGATACACAAGAACTGATCAACCACGAATCAAGGGTTTGTTGCGAGTCGCGAGCATGGAGTCTTGGTTAAGAACCACCCAAAGGGAGTGTACTATGGTTAAACCTGACAATGATGTTCTACAAGAGGTTCCCATAGTCATCATCCCATCTTTCGGATATTATCGGATAAACGACTACTCGTATTCCAAAAATATTCTCAAGAGTGACTCTTATGAGTGTAGTATCGCGTAACAATCATATCAAATCTTACACTTGAACGATCTCTACACTACGTCCTAAAAATAGGCCAAGATGGACGTGGTAAACTAAGGTCCTTGGCTTCTAAGGCATATATTGGAAAGAGTAATGCCTAACCACGACTACTCGTGTGACATTATTGATCCCAACATAACCTCCACCAAGTGAATGGGCTTGCAAGTCAACTTGTTAAGGAATAACTCCACACAAGTCAACAAGACTATGCCATTCTCCTATCCTAAGTGCACTCGAGTTCGAGTATAGAACTCATCTCACGAAGATCACCAAGCATACAAGGAATTAATATTCAAACAATTCAATCATTATATACAATACATTAATCCCAAATTGCACAGAAATATGTCACAAAGCAATATACCATACAATACAACAAATATGAAAAGTAGGCAAAATCCACTAGGCAAATGATAGTCCCCAGCAGAGTCGCCACTTTTCTGTAGCGGGGTATTCGTTACCATTAGAGATATTGACTAAATCCAAGGTAAACCATACAAGTCGAGTCGCCACCACACTTCTATTTATCCAAAGGATGGTTAGAAAGCGAATAAAAACCTAAAAGTTTTATCGAATCAAAAACTAGAAAAAATGTCAGAGATCTGGGTAAGGGGGTTGGTTATGCAATGGGAAGGTTTTAAGCACCCAAAACATCCTAGGTACTCATAGGGAGCCCTTTTCATAAGTGTTGTTCTAGTCTAAAGGGTGTAGGTATATCTAAAGTACTATTTACTAAAAGGAAGGTTAAAAGAAAATGACTCGCAAGGATGTCGCATCCACTGCCTACGTATCTCATCTGAGTATGAGAATCAGAGTCTTCGTAGCTCGGCTACCTATGGGTTAAAGAGAAGTGTGCTCGGTAAGACGTCGCGTCTTATGCCTACGTATCTCATCTGGAATGAGAATCAGAGCAAAGCGTAGTTCGACTAACTAGGGGTTAAGGATTGCCATTTGAACATGGACTTACAAAAGGGGACACCAGTTGTGTCAAAGGAAAGTGGGCAATGCGTTCATGTCCTAGCAGTTGGTGTCGCAGCTCGCTGAATCGAGTCTTAGGCAGTTACCTCTTTGCAATAGAACGGACTGACATGCCACAAGATCGGAGACGCACGGAAGGTCTAAAAGTGGGGAAGCTCTACTCTAGAGTTGTCATGCAATATGGACCTATGTGTTAGGATTTACAAAGGGGAACATCTACCTAATGTTAGCATGCAAAGAATAGGGGAACTCTACCTATGTTATCATACAAAGGGTTCTACCTAATGGGTGATATCTAAACGAAACAAGAGTTGACGGATGGAGCGCGGAGAGGAGTTACGGATAAGGGTAGATGGCGATGCCGGAGGCAATCAACTTACAGGTAAATGGCGATGCCTGAGGCAATCGACTTACAAGAGGATAGATGAATGCATGCTGGTTCTGTTAAGTTTTGAAAATGATTACTCGATGTTGGATCGAGCTTTTGATATTATTTTGAAATGGTTATCGGATGTTCGTTTTAATTCTTGTATTAATAGGTGACTAAAGAAATAAAGAAATAAATATTATACACTTTATGGGAGAGGGGTACATTTGTTATGAATGGGGATTGTTCATGGCAAACAAACAATAAGAATATATGCCTCATACATCATACAAGTAGGCAACAATTATCAATCAGATCGGATAAATAAACAATATATAATCAAACCAAAGAATCAAATAATGGAGCATTTAAACAATGCATGGGAGTATGAACATGTTAAATAATCAAGCAATAGAAAGCATGGATGAGAGAAACAAGTATAAAAGATAATAGATGAATCAAACAGATGAAAATATGCACAAAAGGGTCCACTGAATAATTTAATCAGGAAATGAGGTAAGGACCAAATAAAATCAAGGTAAAAGGCCTCTAATAAATGGCATATAAGATGAACAAGGGAGGATCAAAAGATCTCTTCAATTGCCATAAGCAATCCCTAAGTCAAACATCGATCATAAAGAAGTCAACTGAAAATTCAAGTTAACTTAAAAAAATAACAAATAAATATCAAATTAATCAAGAAAATTATGAAAAATTAAACTAAGTAAGGTGGGGTCAGGACATCATCATCCCTTAAAAATATTTTTAAAATAATGAAAATTGGCACATGAATTAATTAAAACAAAACATAGGTAAAACCAAAAGTCAATTAATAAGACTAGGTTATAAATAAATCAAGAATAAATAGTAAATTAATCAAGAAAATTATGAAAAATTAATCTAAATAATATGGGGTCAGGATATCATCATCCCCCTAAAAGATTTTAAAAATAATGAAAATTGGTACGTGAATTAATTAAAATAAAACAGAAGTCAAATTAAAAGTCAACCAACCAAACTAGGTCAAAAATAAATCCAAAATAAATTGAAAATATGAAATAAAATTACAAGAAAAGGTCAGGATGATCATGAGATAGTGGTCAACCTTCATCCCAAAAATCAAATGCTAACAATAATTTTAAGTCATAAAAATAAAATCAATAAAAAAAGTGTGTTAAAATGGACCATTTAGAATAAATAATTAAAATAAAATATTAATATTAAAAAAATACGAAAATAAAAATTATATAAAATTAAATAAAACGTTAAGAAAAGTGAAAAATATTTATAGGTAATTTTATGGACGACTAAAATATTTTAAATAAGAAAAAGAAATATGAAAATTGAAGGATTATTGGTGATGAACATGATAAGCAAGCGTAGATATATCAAAACATGGTCATGGAAGAGATGATTACCTAATGGAAAATAGAAGTGGAATGGAATCTGATATGTGATGAAGCTTTGCCTCCTTGCCACAAAATTCCAATGCTCCTTTAGGGTTAGGGTTTCAGCTTCTTAAATAGGGTGGATTAGGTGTTCTCATGGCTTTTTAATAAGTGATTTATCCATAAGAATAAAAGTGTGAAGTGAGGTGTAAAATGTTGTTATTTTGGGCCAAACTTAAGTGAATGGATGTCCAATGCATGGCCAAAAGAGGTAAAAAAAACGTGACTGGTTTGTGCAGCATGCTTAGAAAATCTGATTGGGCCAGCCAGACCCAAAATCTGCCTAGAAACTCAAGTCATGGTGCCCACTTTAAATGAATGTATCTCTCAAACCATGGATCCAAATGAGATGATTCCAAAAGGATGTGAAAGAGGACATGGCAAGGTACAATTGTTATGAAGAAAATATTTTCAAATAATTCCTTGAAGTGCAAGAAAACTGGCCAAGAAGTCTTGACAAATGTTGAAGATTTTGGACTTAGAAATTTTTCTAAGTGTCCTAAAAAAATGTCTCACTTTGACTAAGCATAACTTTCTCAATTCTAATCCAAATGGAGCAAACTTTAAATATCTAGAAAGCTTGGAACAAGAGGAACAACTTTCATGTTGGAGAAATTTTCAAATGGAGCTTTTATCTTGATGCAAAATGGGCTTAAAGTGAGTGCAACGATCATGAAAACTTGCCCTAAATGGAAAGTCAACCATTTCCAAATTAAGTAACTTTTCCAATTCCTGATTAAATGATGAATCCATGATCCAACCTTGATCAAATTTCACATGTAGGATCCCCTAGGCATGGATTTTGAGATTCCACTCTCAAAATGTCAGGAGTTGACTTTTCTGGCCCCACAATTGACTTTTCCCAAACTGTCTGATTCCCGATTCCATTGATCAATTGAAGCACTTATAGCTCAAATAAAGAGCTGATTTTTTGTATGTAGACCCTTGTGGACATATGGAGGGCCATGGAAAAGAGTTTCACCCAAAGAATCAGAAATAAACTGATTTTATACCAAACCCTAGTTTTAGGGCAAAATGATCAGGAACTGATTGCACTGATTGCCAATGGATCTTTCTGAGATAATTGTGAATCTTCCTAGGCCAAGATGCCTTTATAATCATTACATGGATGAGCTCCTCTAATTCCAACCAAACATTTCCTGTTGCAGGTAACCATGAAACCCTAATTTCTGATTAAATCCAGATGAACACTCTGATAGCTTTGAATCCTTCACTGATGAACTGAGGACCATAATAAGATTCTTGGACCCCCCTGAGACCCTTGAGACTCGTATACTTAGAAAATGAAGTCCAATTCTCAATCTTGCTTTGTGTGGGCTCCTTCTGTTAAGGAGTGATCGATCAAAACCTGATCTCCATGTCACTAATGCAGTATGCAATGAGTATGACCTAATATGATGCTAATGAAGTGCAAAACATAATCCCATACTTCCAGGAAAAATGAAGGGTAAATTTTGGGGTATTACAAAAGGCAAAGTAAATATTAATAATAAAAGTAAGAGCTTACCTCATCATCAAGATGATCTTCCATGAGACAAATATTTCCTTCTTCATCATTTGAGGATTTTATATCATTGTCATCCCAAGTGAGCTAAGCCTTTTTTCCATTTTTCTTCTTCTGATTCTGATTTTCCTTTTTGCCTAGAGGGAAGTTTGGTCTGATATGCCATTTCTTCCTATATTTATAGTGTGTAGGAGTGAATGAAGATTTTACTCCATTTTGATTTGCTCCTCTAGTTGTTTTTTCTCATGATTCAAGAATTTTTACAAACTTTGAGCCATGAGTGACATGTCATCATCGGAGTCGGAATCTTCGGCTTTAAGAGCTAGATTTTTATTCTTCTTTCGTCCTTCATCCATAGCAAGTATTTTTAGCTCCATCTCATGTTCCTGAAATTTACTTAAAAGAGTGTGTGTCCATGGTTTCTAAATCCCTAGATTCACAAATCTCAATGACTTTAGATTGTCAACTATGGTTCATGCATCTAATAATTTTTACAACCAATTCCTCATTTGAAATCCCACCCCCCCCCATATTTCTCATATGACTCACAATATGGGTAAATCGTGTGTGCATTTGACTGATGTTCTCTTCAGGTTTCCTTCTGAAAAGTTCATACTCATGGGTTAATGTGTCCAACCTTGCCCTCTTTACCTAATCATTTATTTCATGGGTAATTTGAAAGATATTCCATATTTCTTTTGTAGTCTCACTGTGGAAAACTCACAAAAACGCATCAAGACCAATAGCAGTAGTGATCACGGTTTTCGCCTTCAAATAGCGTTGCACATTTCCTTGTCATCTTTTGTCCAATCCTTTTCAGGTTTGTTGACTACAACACCATCAATTTTGTGTGTATGAACAAACGAGCCTTCTTTCATAGCCTCATAAATACCATGATCCATCCCTTTGATGAAGAACTACATCTTCCCTTTCCATATATTATACCGTTCTCAATTAAAAGATAAATTGTTATTTACTCGATAGGTTGAAGACGTTTCCTACCTACTAGGATGGTTATTCTTTAACAAGAGTTAGACTATGATACCGCTTGTTGAACAAGTGACTCCAAGAACGAGATGAGGGGTGAATTGTGGTATTTAAAATTTGTGATTTTTTTTTAAAGTCATTACTTAAAACAAAAATTTGTGTTAGTATTGAAATAAAACAGAGAAAAGTAGGGGAAAGAAATAAAAATAATAAGTTAAATAACATAAAGTAAAGAGATATGGTTAGAGAGATGACACCGATATTCATATAGGTTCGGCCGAATGTTGGCCTACTCTTGTGTCCAAGAGATCTTCTTGAGAGTTTTAATATTAACTTGACCTTTTACGGGTTATGCCTACAAACCTTTGATACAATTGAATAGATACATTTTACACTAGCTTATCCCCCTAACCAAATAAGAGTTTTTACACAGGTTGAGCTCACAAATTGAGTAGAGATTTTACCAGCTAATCTCAATAACCAAATGAAACTTTTACCACGTTGAGTTCAAGAATCAAATGAATATTTTTACTGGTTTATCTCAAGAACCAAACAATAACCTTCAAGAGAATCACACTCTTGAAACAAACAAATGGCACGACACTAGTATAACTCTTTCCTCAAAAGTAGTTTTCACTGACAAGGCACTATAATAACTTTGGTGAAATAAAAATACTAAAGAGAGAGTAGAGTAACAAAAATAGTAAGAAATAGGAAAATCATTAAATCTGGTTTGGTTTCAAATGAGGAGAGACCTTATGTATGTAGTATAAAATGTGGCTAAAAAAGGAAACAATCCATTGGCCAAACTAAAGATTATATGTTAGGCAAGTCGATTATTACTCGTGAATAATCGATTATCCAAGCCATAAATGGAAGATTTTCATATCTAGTCATTACTAATCATTAATAGCCTTGTTCCAATCTATTTTGAGTGTTACAAAGAAAAATAATTATTAGAGCATTAAATCTAATCGATTATTTAGTTGCAAAACAACTCCCAAATGATCAGATAATCACTACTAAAAATAATACATTCTATGACAAATCTTTCACCTCAGCCAACAAACAATTGAGGTGTAAACCATAAGCATGCCATATTTTAATTTTCTTTAAAAAATATTACCTATTCCCTCGGTTGAGATGGAAATCAACGGGAAAACTATTCAGGGGACACACCTTTGTGATGGGTCATCATGAAGGGGAAGCATACACATTGGGTCAAACAGTTTCCTAATCGTCAAAGACTTACCCAAACATGTGAGAGAGACACCACATATTCACCCAAAACCTTAAGGTGATAGCTGTATTGGTCCTTTTACTTACAAAGTGCTCAACCTCCTCTTTTCTAAGTAATTTGGGACTTAGAACTCACACTTGTTTCTCAATACAACTCACACTTGTTTCTCAATACAACTCACACTTGTTTCTCAATACAACTCACACTTGTTTCTCAATACAACTCACACTTATTTCCCAATAATCTTACCCTCAACTGTGAGTCCATCCATAATTCTCCCCCTCAAGCGAATCCTTTTTATCCACATGCTTGTACCACCGTTGAGAGACATCTTTATCTTGTCATGGGCACTTCAACGGAACATGCCACCTGATCACCATGTCAGGAAGACTTTCAACACAAGGAGACAACCCCTGACTCAAACCAGGGTCTGATACCACTTATGGATCATCATGAGGGGGGAGCATACACATTGAGTCAAATATTCACCTAAAGGTCAAAGACTTACACAAACAAGTTAGAGAAATATCACATATTAACACAAAACATTAAGGTGATAAGTGTATGGATCCTCTTACTTATAATGTGTTCAACCTCCACTTTTCTAAGCAATGAGAGACTTACAACTCACACTTGTTTCTCAAGACAACTCACACTTGTTTCAACACTTCAAATCCCAACAACTTCATTTTAGAAAATTTTAATTTTTTAGATTTTTTATGACCTATTAACTTGATTGATACGGAAATTAAGGGTAAAAGTATTGAGTGGGCACGCCTTCGAATCCTAGCATTTTCATTTTAACACACCTTCGAATCCTAGCAACAACATTTTAACACCTTTTATTAATTTTTATTTTTTTGTTTATGACATATTACCTCAGTTAAGTTGTCGACGAAGGGAAAATTATTGATCAACCCCTTTTGAATTCTAACAACTACATTTTAGTGCATGTTATTTTTTATTTATGAAACATTACCTCGGTTGAGCTAGCAACAGAAGGAAACCTTTTGTCTAATTTGACAAAAAATTTAGTAACAAGTATTTGTCGTCAACTTGTAAAGTATCAATGGTTAAGACATTTCCAACTCATCAATCCATATGAAACATCAGTGATCTGCGTGAAACTATCACCAACCAATCAGAACTTGAATGCTACAACAATCCGTCTTGGATATAAATTGTTGAAATACAAACTTAACGTAATAAAAACAATGATAACGAAAGAAATTGCATGAAGTAAACCACCATTCTCTATGATAAATTGCAAGAGCAGAAAAATGTTTCAAGGTTAGTTCCTGAAGGTAATCTCTTCTCTTATAATTTCTTGTTAAAATTGTTTAATGTTAGTTAGGAAAGCATGGATGTAAATTAACAATGTTCTTTGTTGTTGTATCGAGTAAAAATTTTAATGTTGTTTTTGTTGAGATTTAATTTTAATGATTCTATTGATTTTGTTAACTTTTTTTTTGAGATGTAATGTTTAAAGATTCTATTGATTTCTTTGTTGTAGTTGTTGTTATTGATATTTAATATTTAACGATTCCATTTTTTGTTGTTCTTGATGATGACGATGATGATGATGATGACGTTGTTTTCAATTATATAGTCCTTAAAAAGGTTTTTAGGTTATTTTAGAAAATAAAGAGAGGTTCCTTAAAGGTTGTGTGTGTCTGTTTGTGTATGTGTGCCAGATGCCTTAGTATATTAGGAATTACTCTCCTATTTTCACAAGAATTTGGTCACTCTAACAGGCATGACCATGCTAGCTTTCATACTTCCTCTATTTCACAACTCTGAAATTTTAAGTTTCTTTGCCAGTTACACTGATCATGTAAGCACTTTACTAGAACTTTGACACTTCTACTTGATGATGCTTGAGATATCTTTAACTTAATCACCATCTTTAGAGATTTGGAAAGATATCACCACCGAATTTAATAAGCATCAATGTTTGAATCATCAAAATATCAAGACAGTCAATACCATCATGATAATTAGCTTCATACATGCAAACACATAAATCCACAATCTTATGTATGATGGTAATAATTTAACTTGTTAACTCTATGATCCTTAGAATACTACTTTACAACATTAAAGCCCATGAGTAACATGCTTCACTCATCAACAAACTAGATAATTGCATAAAAACATCGTATGGTCTAGAAACATTGATGACAGAAAGATGATAATAGTTAAATGAAGTAGGGCTTACACTCTTGTTATAACAGGTGGTTTAGGAATACGAGACATAAGTCTCATTAAAAAATTCGAATGCCTATATCATGCTTGATAATTGTTCACTTCATCAAATTAGTGGGCATAAACTATGAAGAATAAATACTTTAGGAATAAAATACCAATAAAGCAGTGTATCTCATCCTTATCCTGGCATGGAATTTAGCCCAGTTTGGCATATATCAAGAATCATACATGTTGGAAAATTGGGAATGGCTGAAAGATTAGTTTATGGGCAGATAAATGGCTACCTTATAAGACTAAAGATGTACACCTGATTCTCCCAAAATAATCTACAATATCTAAAATTCTCATATGTCAGTAATATATTGCCTAATTGGAACATTCCTACCATGCTACAAGACTATGCATCTAAAATTGCAAAGGATATATTGGAAGTGCAGGTGCACTATAATTATATGGAGGAAGACAGAGTAATATAGTCCAACACAATCAATGGAGTTCTAACATTTAAATATATCTATGATTGCTTCAACTTTCATCTTCCAAATTATCAGTTGTCAAAGAAAACCTAGAAGAAGCATGTTTCACTAGCTAAGTCCCTTGCTAGTTGGAGTTTGCTTTATAATGTAATTGTAACGGATGACAATTTGACCAAGAGAGGTGTGTAGTTAGTATCTCCATGTTCATTGTTTCAAAATCATATAAAAGATGTGGATAGTCTCTTTGCTCAATGCTCCTTCACTTGCAAATTTGGAATTAGATGGAAGGAATAATTTCCATGAGATTAAACATAACATGCATAAACAACATTTTTAACATTGTGGATAAAAGTTGGAGTACACAGGTTAATGATTTTCATCTAACACTAACTATTCTAATTATTTGAAAAACTTGGCATCTAAGAAATACTATTAGAATCAAGGCATATTAAAAAGTTGATTTTTCTTTACTCACCTTTTTTCAAAGGGCATATCTACTCTTTGATATTGGAGTTTACAATTATTAAAATATTTAACATAAAAGGAACGCATCAAAGAACACAAAAGTTTATTCAAATAAATTGGATTATACCTCATCTTGGTTGGATCAAGTGCAATATAATGGATCTTGGAGAGGAAATTTGGAAGCCTCAACATGTGATCACATATTCAAAGATTATTGTGAAACTTTTCTTGAAGTTTTTTATACTAAGGTAGAATTAACCACCTCTATTAAAGCTCAAATGTATGATGGTAAGTTAGTCATCTACCATGCAAATACAAAGGGACAAAACCACGTATGGTTAGAGAGTGATTATTCAATTGTAATTCAAGCTTTCTTCAATGAAAAGTTAGTTTCTTAGAAGTTATTGACAGGAGAAATAGTGTGCACATTCTTTATTCATTTAGATTAAAAATCTCTCATTAAAGGGAATATTTATACAGAGAAAAATTGCCTTACGCGGAACATTTTATGGATCATGACAAGTGGTATAGACTACTTTACCCCGTTGTGATTAGATAATTATTTTAAATATCATTTTAATCTAACTGATCATCGATTTTACTAATTTTATGTGTTAGATACATTGACTCCATCCTCATTATTTGTTTCTTTTCTCTTTTCATTTATCAATACATTTTTTTTAAAAAATCAACTAAAAAATTAGTGCAAAACAAGAAAAAGAACAATCCATTCATAAAAAAAAACAAATTTAAATATAATTCAATCATCAAAACTAACATATATTTTTCTCTAAAGACAAAATGACAAACACCTTCCTAAAACGCATACTTATTTACGACAATTTAGATTCAAACATAAATAAAATATTCAACTTAACAATATTAATATCATCAATTGTACTAAATTTTAAGAACAAAATTAACACGTTTTATTACACAACCAAAAGCAACATTACACCCCCAAAAAATGCACAAACCACCTAAGTTTAAATAATCGATTACTTACACAATCTTTTTCTACTGCCAAACACAAAAGGATATAACCAAATCACAATCACAACCCCTACAGCTTTTACACATCGTTTCCAATTTTTCCCTTCTTCCATTCTCACTTGCATTTCAATTATTTGAGTTTTAGCCATTTCTATATCCCTCTCAAATTGATTAATTTTAACTTCTATATCTCTCCCCAATTGAATAATTTTAGCTTCTATATCATTCTCTATCTTAATCTTCATATCTTTCACATCTTTTTCCATTTGATTAATCTTAGCTTCAAGCAACTCAACCATTGGAGCTTTTGATTGCAACCCAACCATTGTAGTTTGTGACTCAATAAATTTATCCTTCTGCATGAAGTAGTTACAATGTGGTCTATTGTGTTGCTGTAAAAATTAACCAAAATTAACACATTCAAATTCTAATTTAAAATTGCAACCCACATAAAAAAATTAATATGTTATATACTATTTGCAAATATAATATTTTAGTTTTAGTTTTTCTAAAAATATTTTTGTCTTGAATTCTTATAAATATATCATAAATAGTTGATTTATAATGTATAAAAGGATCATACGTACTAACAAGTATTTCAAAAATATTATTTAAGAATATTAAATAAGGAAAATATTTTTTATATAAATTAGTTATTTTAATTTTTGATATATTAAATACAAATATTTCAAAAAAATCTTATATTTTTAAATATTTAAAGAGTAATTTAGAACACTCATTAAACACATATAAATATTTTTGTCAGAGATTTACGTACGTTAATAACTAAACATATATTTAGAGATCGAATATTAGACTAAACAAACAAACAATTTATACTCTTTAACTTATTATAACACTCGAGTTATCACATCGAATTTATAAATATTAGAAGTGACAAAATGGACTTGATTTATTGGACAATGTCCTTGTCCTCACATTTTTTTGAGATGATCAAAATTTTAGATCATCATCATCTAATGTGTCCGTTCTGACTCACTTATTTTTTTGCGGGTTTTTACGTGGATATTAACATTTTTTTATTTTTAACTTAAAAGATACAATCTTCGGAGATCCGCCCCCGTCCTACCCTAATTATTTTCTAAACAGACCAATATTTTAAACACGCATTCTCAACTATAACTGTTTCGTTCCACTCCATTTTTTTCGCTTTTGTATAATTAGTCTCAACGGAACGGACATGCCGTTTTGTCACCCTTAATAAATATATCAGTTTTATTTTTTTTATATTTGTTTTATATTTAACCTAAAAAAATATTAAACAACAAGTATGATTCACATCTAATTTGAGAAATATTGAAAACAAGTGAATATTCACCTTAAAATAGGGGCACCTAAAGATTTGTGTATTAGGGTTCTTAGATGTCTTTGAAATTAATAAGATGCACTTTTTGCCACATTTGCATGTAGGAGCAACAACACTTTCACTAGTATCAACACTTGAAAAACGTTCACTCCAATTCACTTCACGTTTGGAGAGTATTGGTGAAGTCTCAAACCTAACAACACCCTTCATCTTGTGTACAAAGAATCAATTAAGGTGAGTCAATAGAGACCTTTTTATGAAAAAGGGAAGGAGAAAGAAGAAGAAGAAATTGATTTAATGAAACATAAAGAACCAACATGTGAACATTTTAAATTACTCTTATTTTAATTTAAAGAATAAATAAATATAATTTTGAAAACAAACTAATGGCCTATCGAGTATCTTAGTGATTATTGACATGTACAAGTAAATGAAGGGGGACTAGCGTGTTTCTTCTTTTTTTCAATTCCCGTGAACAAATAGTAATTTTTTATTTTATTTTATTTTACAGGTAATCAAATTGGATGCCTATTTTTTTTTTATATTTTAAAAAGAAAATTTCAACTTATGCTTTTAAAGTTAAAATGGAAAGATTTAGAATGTATTTATTTTATATATTTGAACTTATGAAATGGTAGCTTAAGAAAGTGTCATTCAAAATTATAATAAACCTTTAATCATCAAAGAAATTGGATCCGATTAAAATTTAAAATATACTCTTTCCTTCCAAAAAAAATAAATGTCGTATTTTAACAAATTATTTATTTTAAAATAACTGTTTTTTTTTTCAGTTTTCAATATATTTTTTATTTTCTTCTTCCAATTATACTTTCAGTTAATACTGTTTTAATCACTCTCAATTTACTATTCTCTCATATAATATTTATAATTATTATAATACACCACTAATTAATAATGATGATATCGTAAAATTGATATATTTTTTTTTTTAATTTATGTGAAATATTTAAATATGTCATTTAATTTGGAACAGAGAGAGAGTAAGTATTAAGAATTCAAATTTAGAAACGAAATATGTCTATATTTAGTGTCATACATGCCTTTAATAAGATCATTGATAAGTGAAACTTATCGATACAAAATAAACATTTAATTTTAAATTTAAACTTTAATATAATTTAAAGATTTTGTAGGTAATATCAATTTGTAAGTGGACCATACAAAACATAATAAACTGAAGAGCCATATCAAATCGAGAAAAATCAATATGTTCTAGTTCAGAAAAGTTGAGACCTCGACCCAGACAAGAACATAAAGAAAGGCTCAATGGTAAGCATTGTAAGGAAGGATGCACGGTACAGGTGAAACCTCACCCCAGACAAGGACACCCGATTCCAACCTCTATCATGTTTTCCACTGTTGGCAATTACAGAGAATCCGCATGAGGGGCTAAATCGCATAGAGACGGGTTTAACCACTCACGCTGAATAAAGCACAACCCGTGATATTTAGATATTCTCTCATTCACACACTCAAACTACTTTCTCACTCATTCATTGACTTTGGCGTTGGAATGCTAACCTTACAGGTCCATCCCCGTTGCGTGTTAACGGAAATTCACTTCACCGCTTCAGAACTTTGTTTCATTCGAAAGCCAACTATTGTTGGTTCCTGTACACAACAATGGTGCGGTCTCTAAGAATCTACTTAGGATTCCATCTAATTTCCACAAAAAACCACCCTCTCTTCACTGTGATTCTAGATCAATGATCTTTTCTCTTTCATATTATTGATCTTTTCTCTCTTAAAAAATTGATATCTTCCTCATACTAATCTTCAATCTAGTTCTTGTTATCATGACGACATCGAGAGTCATTCGCTTGACTAACTCACGTACCACCGGTGCCACAACCAACACTGTAGATCTGGTGAGTGAGGCTCTACTTCTTACTCCAATTGAAGATGCTCCCATCTTAGTTACTTCTCATCTGGTTCCAACATCGCAAAATTTAGTTCCTCAAACAATCAACATCTAGGACACCAGACTTTGCCTCATGGTTCTAGAGGAATAGGCAAGAGCCACACAACATCGGGTGACCGTCGTTATCATCGATCTCCATCTCACCAATCTCAAAGGGATAAGTGACAAGGCATTGAAGAACAAGCTCGTAATCGAAAGAGAAATCTGTAATCAAGACGGGTCCTCGACGGTAGGATCCATATACCTCTTGAAAATCCCTCGAAGTTGGAGAGTTATGACTGAACGGGAGATCCAGGCGAACTTATTGAGCATATAGATGCCATGATGCACTATTATCACGGTCGAGGAGCCGTAAAATGAAAGTTGTTCATATAAACCCTTAAGGGAGCCACCATGATATATCTTAGAGACCCTATAAGGGTTTATGTGACTCTTTTACCACCCAATTCACGACGTGAATGCGGAAACCCACCACCATAGTTGTGCTCAACAAAATCTAGCAGAAAAAGAAGAAAACCTTGTGGGAGTATATTTACTACTTCACAAATGTAGAGGTAGAAGTTGTGGGAACAGAAGACAATCTAAAATGTTGGATATTGAAAAAGGGATTGAGGTCGGATTGCATGTTCCGTAAAAAGTAAGTGCTTGAGGGAGCCTATAGCTTAAATGACATGTTGTATATGGCCCAACCTTATATTAATATTAATTATGAGGAATATCTCATAGCCAAAGAAGGAGAGAAGATATAAGAAGCAGGGAACTCTGAATATAGTCCGGTGATCGAGAAAGACTCTAAGCATCGTCAGGAAGATGCATATCGAGGACCTTGAGCCATTTCTTCATCATGCACTCCCTTGAACACATCAAGAGAGAAAAGTTGGTAATAAAATGAAAACACCGACTTTAAGGAAGTCAGGTTTAAAAACCATAAAACCTCAATATGCAATTAAGAGAAATGGTGATCAAAATTCCAAATGAAGAGACCAATGTCCTCAAAAGGCATATCATGAAGCATTCTAATTTGATAAGTGCAAGGGACAGATCTGAATGAAGAGTGAAGGTGGCCACAGTATGCCACACTAGCGCACCTAGAGACCAATAAGCGACGACATAATTGCTTGGTTAAGTTTCTTTTTCCATATGTGTAAAACACACTTCACATTACAGTGTAATGTATTTTTCAATAAGAATGAAAATGTTTTCCCCTAATTTTATTTCGTATGATCACAAAGGATATGCACGACTCATGGGTGATGTCGAAAGTGCCATAGGCATACGACTAAAGCAATCAAAACCCCACACCAAAAGTCACATGGTTAAAGACCATAAACCATGAATTGAGGCGGTGATCAAGGGTTCACCTCCATCTTCGTACCTAGCCTTTTGATAGCGCATGAGGTTAGTCCCTGCTACGCCAGCCTCGAACTAAGTCTTAACATGGGAAAAGGGAATAAGAGAATACCTTTGGTCAGGCATGTTCCATATAGACATGCTATTAAACTTTTGATCACAACCTCAAATTCTAGCCAGTTCCCGGAGAAGCAAACTCATGACATAAGGAAACTTCGTAATTAAACTTTTGATCACGACCTCAGACACCACCCAATTCCCAAAGAGGTGAATCCGAGGAACTAAAGAAACATCATAACATGTAGAAACAATGGCAAGTAAATAAAATAAGAAACGTGTTATAAAGCCCCAACCATGGAAATTTATTTATTCTACAACAAATACTACTTCGGGTAAGAACATCTCTAATTGTTAAAAAATCTAAGAAACTTCGAGTTTGACTCGTCCCCGATGATGAGTGGTTTCACTTTCCCCCTCTCTTGGTCAGGACGCATATTCTCTCATGAAATGTGAATTGTAGGATTAAAAAACTACATCTGTTGTAAGGCATTTTCAAAAGAAACTTGTAGAATGGAGAAACTATCTTTCTTCGAATTTGCATACTTTTTAGATAACTCAAAGTTTTCAAGACACGTCTCCTAAAGGTCATCGTTAGTCTTCTTCCAGCATTCTCGAGCCTCGCTCAAAGACACCTCTAACTTCTTTACCATCTTGCATGACGAGTCCAATGCATGATTCCATGCAGCAATAGTTGCCTCGATTTTAGATAGCATCGTTTGAGTAGATGTCAGTGTTTCATCCTTCTTCTTCGTCTCTTCCATAAGTGACTACACCCTCTCAGCTAGCAAGTGAGGGTACCCGAAACTCCACACACCATTCTCTATCTTTGTTAGCAAGTCGACTATGACTTTTTCAAAGTTCAAATAAACAAATTAGTTTACATAATTTTTTGATAAAATATTACTTGAATTATTTCATCATTTTACTATTACTTTTTTAGCATCAAAAGTTTTAAAAATTAATTAAATTTAAATTTAAATTTTTATTAATATTTTTTTATAAAAATCATTTTGGAGTTATATCTTTTTAAAAAGTTATTGAATTTATCATGTTATTTTACTTAATAATATATATTTATGTTAATGATGTAAAAATTAAAATAAATTAAAATGATTTTAACAATTTTAAAAATATATATAATTTTTAAAAAATCACTTTTTCTTAAATCTGTAAAACAGCTTATAATATCACCCCAAGAGATAACTTTTTCATGAAATTTATAAACATTACTCTATTTGTACCAAATTAACCAACCTACACAAATTTATATAATTTTTTTAAATATATATATATATATATATATATATATATATATATATATATATATATATATATATATATATATATATGAAAAACTAATATTTTTACAAAATTATCTTTATAATATAAATTAAAAATATTAAAATAAAAGTCGTGCAAAACAGTATAAATTAAATTTCAATTAGAAAAAGTATTAAAATTATTTGTTTTATCTCGTCAAAAGTCAATGCTCAATGCGCTCCAAATAACTCAAGGTATAAAAGTCATCACACACTAAATTCAAAGTATATTTGGATCTTTAGTTTTTATAACCCTTATCTTGAATTCTGAACCGACTTAAGTGTTAGAATGTTAACTTTGCAGCCCTCCATTAAATGTTCATTAGAAAAATAATTAAAATTATTTGTTCTGCCATCCCAAAGGCTCAAAAGCCAATGCTAAATGCACTCCAAATAACTCAAGGTATAAAAGTCATCACACGAGAAATTCAAGGTACATTTTCAAATCTTTACATTTTACCACACACATATTGAATTATGAAGTGACTTGGTCGTTGGAGTGCTAACTTTGCAGCCCCCCTCCACGCGCTACCGTATATGAGATTAGCACAACTGACTCAAGATTTCTCACTATCAATTACACCTAATTATGGTTCCAAAATGGAACAATGGTGCAGTATGTGGAAATTGACTCCTAATTTTCGCAAAATATCCACTAATAGATTGTCTTAGATCGAAAATCGGAACCTTACCATAATCGTCGAGAAATGGAGACAGTCACCTTGGATATGATGCCGAAGATCCTCAATCAACCTTACAATTTTGCAGTGCCTAAACTATCCACCATTGATGAGATTTTTACCATAATAACTTTCAACATAGATCTGCTACTGGAGTACTTACTCCATGCAGCGAGTAATCTTTGAGCGATAAGCGAAGATCGCATGGTGCCAGGATTCTTGGATTAAGATGGAGTAAACAGAGTACTGAACATAGAGTTACCACAGGTTATAGTGATTATCGTCATGTATTACACTACACATTGATATAACGTGAATTGTAGGTATTTTGATTCTATTCCATTGTATTTGATTATTGCCACTAAGATCCACATCATCATAAAACTTAGTGGCGATTTGCCATCACAATACCTCTTTTGAATGATAGGGTGATAAGGAGTCAAGAAACGAATATCGAGGTGTACTAGGATACTCGAGAGATGAGAAGATACTAACAATCTCAAGTGCGGAGCTACTAGTGGTTTCAATAATCTCCATCACTGGCAAAACAGCTACGAGATACCTCGAAGATGGTGGATTCCCCGTGATAACTTTTGTTCCAGAATAGTCAAGCAATTAAATCTTCGACAATAAAATCTAAATACATACGATAATAGAGATCAATTGACTTTATATAACTCTATAGCTTAACCTCACATAGTAACAAAGATCACACCCTCGTCAATAAAGAATGGGTCAGCAGAAGGTGTCTTAGGTTTTTGATAACTTTGAAGGGAAACATCATCCAAGATGTATCCGCTCGTCCGCCTTATGAAGTTAAAAGCTCGGCTTCACCAACTCATTGGGAGATAATATAACTAGGCTCGATCCATATTAGCTGGATAGGGACTTAGTGGACAAGCTCTCAAGAAGTCTAATCCTCCAGTCGATGACTGTTTCTGGGAGAACAATGTCTGCCTCAAAATAAATGAACAAAAAAGACGTATTACTCAACTGACCGTTGATGACAGTCCATCATTGCATGAATTTGGTCGAAGAAACTGATCAAAAATAGTTAAAGAGGAGCAAAATTGAAGAAGAAAGACCAAATAATGAGGAAAAAATAGCTAAGTGTGAAGAAATTGGACTTTCCTAGAACAACCACTGGAATAATCACATACAACATTGTGTGCGCGATAGGGATATAAAGGCTGCAACACGAGCGACACAGGTTATCACGGGCATGATGGTCCTTTTTTCCGGGCTTTCCTGACGTATTCTAGTCCATTCTGAATGGTTTTTAAGGGTATTTTCTGCACTTTTCAAGGGTTACAAATTTTGGAGAGCAAGTACAATTTTTACAGCATCAAGGGTCATTTTAAGAGCATTTGGAGCCATTGGAGGCCAATCCTTCAAGGGAATTCATATTTCATTCTTCTTAATTATTTTGGTATTGTATTTTGAATTATGAGTAGCTAAACTCCTCTAGGTTAGGTTGTGTTTGATGAACCTGTTTCAATATTGTTGGTTCACATGTTGATTTGACTTTGCATGAATACTTTGATCTATAATTCTATTCAATTGCTTCTTGTCCATAATGCTTTTTATGTGACATAGTCATTTAATATGGTTTTGGGAATATAGGGAATACTGAACATTAGTCTATGTGTTGGACCTAGGGCAGTTACATGCTTACGATGGTTGACTAGGGATAGAAAACCTCGAGTAGTGGCTAGTGAATTAATGCGTTGTTGCATCGCTTAATCCTACTTACGCTAGTTAACTAGGGATAGGAAACTCCGAGTAGTGATTAGTGAGTTATATCACAAGAGATTGATTATAGCGACTTTGTTAACTCTTCGTGGGATTATAGTGATAAGATCATTCATGTAAGGCATCAAACATCAACAATAGAGAAATATGGGATTCTATACACAACCTGACCGCTTTCGTAATTATGTCGAAAACTTTACTCTATTCTCGATTTCCAAACATGACCCTCCCCCCTTTACTACTCTCTACGCATTGCACACTTTTTGTTTTGTTAAAAATAATTCCTTGTGGATTCAATATTTTATTACTGCGACACTATTGGTACACTTGTCAAGAAGTCATCATCCTTTCATAAGAGATAACCTAGAATGGTCTCTAGATACATTAAAGTCTATATGATCATGAATGAGTAACGAATACGAAGACGACGGTCGTCCCACATTACCTATCGATCAAAGTTACATGAATAGTACCGGTGGTGGACAAGAGCATCTACCAAATATACGAAAAGGAAAACCACGTCCACCGACTGCACCTCAACCGAGGGATAAGTAAAGAAGAAATAAAATATACTATCATTGTGACTTTCTCAACGAGTTAAGTATTCTGTAAAGTTTTTGCATAATTTCAATAATTAATCTGTTAACTATGAGACATTGTGACTACAAAGGATCTTGTAATCCCCTTTAGGATGGCATAAATCGCTCTTCTAAGGAATATTCCACACTTGGTGATCACACTTCAAGAATAGTTGGCGTACCCCTTCTTAGGAACTAGCCACTCCGAGAGCATAGGCAGTGGAGCATGGAGACGTCCACCTCGAACCAGATCAACTCTGAGGGCAAGGACATGAACCATACCTTTGGCTAGGGACGGTTCCTATCAATGCTGAAGAATGACACTTACTCTTCCCAATCGAAGCTAGTAACAAAAAAACTTGAATTTGGACTATAAAGTTCAATGAACACGCCAAATATCAATAACCCACTCAAGGCAAACAAATTCAAAATTGCAGGAACACATAGCAAGTCTTGACGCAATAAGAACATGCTAATTAATCTGAGGCGTAGAGACTAGTAAAAGATAAGAAGAACCAGACAACCATTAAGAATAAATAAAATATACCAAGCACACATTTCTAAGTAAATGCCCCGAGCATAAAGATATATATATATATATATATATATATATATATATATATATATATATATATATATATATATATATATATATATATATATATATATATATATATATATATATATATATATATATATATATATATATATATATATATATATATATACACGCGCGCGCGCAAAGTATATATGAAAAATAAGTCTTATAATTAGATGCGGAGGAAGTAATTTTTATTTCTTTTAAATCTTAAAAGTTATTATTTATTGATTTATATTCTCTCATTTTTTATAAAAATATCTTATTTAGTTTATGCAAAATGAAATTCAATAAATAAAAGTCAAAATAAGTTTTTTGAGTGCCATCATTAGAGGATGTTTGTAGTGATCACCAAATCCTAGCCAACATTGGAGAAAGAGGAAAAGGAAAAGGAGAAAAAAATAAAGCTTCCTCTCTCCGAGACGTCACGTACCGGTTGTCCACCAAATCCTCTTCATGAGCAGCCTTGAAAGGATCTAGTTCTGTAATCCATACACATTCTTCAAAGTTAGATAAAGAGACTCCCGAAAATTCCCCTTCAAAGTGGAGACCTGACTATCATGAGCTCTTTGATGTTCATTGATGACAGTCCATCATTGTATATAATTAGGAAAAGAATCGGCATAAAACGAGCGAAAGATGAGCCAAAATGAAAAAGAAAGACCTAAGAATGAGTGAAAAATAACCAAGTATGGAAGAATGGGACTTAGTGAGAATTCTAGTGAAAAAAGGTGAATTTTGATGCAGCTACTAGAATAATCACGCGCGCCATCATGTGCGCGATAGAGTTGAAAAGGTTGCATTGCATGCGCGATATTTATATGATGTGCATCATGGGTGTTTTTTGGGGCTTTTTCTGATGCGTTCTAACCCGTTCTGAGTGCTCTTCAAGGGGATTTTCAGCAGTTTCGCAAGGGTTACAAATTCTTTCCATAGAAGCACGATTTTATGGCATCAAAGGGTGATTTTGAGAGCATTTGAAGCCATTTGAGGCCACTCCTTCAAGGGAATCCATATGATATTCTTATTTATTCAATTGGTATTATAATTTTCATTATGAGTAGGTAAAGCTCCTCTAGGTTAGGTTGTGTGATGATGAACCTTATTCAATCTTGTTGGCATTATATGTTGGTTTGACTTTGTATGAATCCTTTGAATTGTAATTTTATTCAGTTGTTGCTTATTCTTAATGCTTTTTATTTGAGATGCTCTGTTAATATGATATTGGACACATAGGGATTGCAGACCCTTAGCTTATGTGTTAGACCTAGGGCAATTGTTCTACTTACGCTGGTTGAATAGGGATAGGAGACCCCGAGTAGTGGCATATGGAATTAATGTTTTATAAATCACCCAACCTTGCTTACGCTGGTGGACTAGGGATAGAAAGCTACGAGTAATGTTAGTGAGTTATTTTATGGGGGACTCACTATAACGGTTTTGTTAATTCACTGTGAGATCACAAGGATAAGACCATTCATATAAGGCATCATATATTAACAAGAGAGGATAATGGGATTCTAATGCATAACGTAACTGTCTTTATTACTTCTGTTTAAACTCGTCATTTGTTTTCCATTTAAGAACCCGAGCCCCCCATCCCCTGCAATTTATTATTTTTCTTTTACATTGCATAATTGTTGACTTGTTCGAACACGGTCCTTGTGGGTTCGATCTTTTTATTACTGCAGCATTATCGATACACTTGCTGAGAAGTCATCATGTTTTTGGCGCCATTGTCGGGGACTGTTAATTATAATAGGGCAACGCTTTGTGCAACATATTTTATTTTTCTTAATTTTTATTGCTTTTTCTTGAATTCTTTGTTTATCATAGTGCTACTGAGGTGTTTTCAGTTTTTGTATGCACACGTTAGGATCATCATTACTACCATTTAATTCGGAAATTGGAATAACTACACATGCTCTAAGAAAAGCATCTAGAGAAGTGGGTCTGGGTAAAGGTGATCCGCCAATACTTTCTTCGGATTCTGAAGAGAAGGATAACATGTCAACACTACAACCCCTCACTATGGGGGACTACTACAAATGGACTGATGAAGGACAAGTTTCTATAGGGTTTGTACCAGTAGACCCTTCTAACTTTAATATTGAGAATTATGTGTTTTTCGGTCTAAGAGACAATCTGTTCGACGAGAAGGCTATCAGAGATCCACGAGCTCATCTTGCACGCTTCTATGAAACTGCTTCAATGTGAAATCCTGATGGTGTCTCGGACGACCAGGTAAAATTACGGTTGTTTGGTTTCTCACTCATTGGAAGGGCTAAAGATTGGTTACTATGCCTTTCAAATGGAACCATCCAAACATGGAAGGAGCTAGAGGATACATTCTTGGAAAGGTTTTTCACCACTAGCCAATTTACTGAGAGGAGAGTTGAGATTGTCAACTTTGAGCAACAAGACACAGAATCACTATATGACCCTTGGGAGAGATTCAAGTTACTGCTATGCAGATGCCCCAATCATAATATGAACAATATGGAGCAGATGCAAAATTTTATTAAAGGCCTCAAGAGTCAAACACGTATATTGCTAGATGCTTCTGCGGGAGGCACCATTAGACAAATGACCGAACCACAGGTAAAGGACCTCATTCAAAATATATGCAAGAATGAGTATAGTTCTAAAAGTGACAGGTCGGTTAAGCTCGAAACTAGTCGCACGCCCAAAGGTATGTTAACTGTTGATAATCATACTGCATTATTAGCTCATATTGAATTGTTAAATAAATGTCTAGCTGAAGGCTGCTTAAATAAAGCTAACGTGAGTCAGGTACAAACACTTAAGTATGACTTTTATGGGGGAGGACATGAAAACATAATGTGTTCGTTGGAAAGGGTAAGTGAAGAGGCCCAATTTGCAAATTTTCAAAAAAATAACCCATATTCCAATACCTACAATCAAGGATGGAAGGATCATCTAAACTTTTGTTAGAGAAACAATCAAAAAGAAAATTGTAACCAAGCTATGCAATAAACCCAACAAGCTTCCAACTTCCAAAAGAAGCCTTTAAAGTTGGAAGAAGATTTACAAAATTTCATCAAGGCCACTCAGATTGGCTTAGAGCAGGCAAATAAGAACAATGAAATCTTGGCTAGAAACCACGATGCGTTAATCAAGAATTTGGAGACTCAGATTGGTCAATTATCTAGGCAAATAACAATTTTCCCTATCTCAAGTGCAGGATTCACCGGGAACACCGTTGATAATCCCAAGAATGAAACTTGTAAAGTTATGGAAGCAGATTTTAGGTTGGTTATTAGAAAGGAGAAAGTAGAAAAAGTTAAAGAGGGTGAAATTAAGGAAAAGGTAGGTGAAAGTGAAAAGGGGGAAAATAGAAATCATGGTGATGAAGAGGAAAGAGGAGTCATCATTGATTACTTCATTGATGAAAATTCTCCTTGGAAAAGAACCAAAGATCAAATTCTGAATGAACCAAACCCACCTTTACCAGATTACCTGAAACTACCATATCCCATCATTAAGAAGAAACTGGTAAAAGAGGATGAGGCCAGAATGTTTGAGAAATTTAAATAAATGTTAAAACAACTTCAAATAACTATCTATTTTCATGAAATTTTAGAATTAATTCCCAAGGTTTCTACGTTTATGCAGGTATTGCTTAAAGGTGGAAAATATAAGCCGAATCAAGAACAGGTTAACATGTCTAAAAAAGAGGAGATGATAGAACATGAGGAAGTTCCACCAAAGATGAATGATACCAGATATTTCAACATTACTTGCATCATTGGGGGGATGAAAATCCCATATAGTTTATGTGACTTAGGATAAAATATCAATGTCATGTCATTGAGAAAATTTAAGTAACTGGAGATAGGAGAGACTGTACCAAGCAACATGACGCTAACTTTGGCCGACTCCTCCACTTGATATTGTACAAGATATGCTAGTTCATGTTGATGGATTGACCTTCCCAATAGACTTTATGGTAATCGACATGAAAAATGATTTAGAAGGGTATGTGATTCTTGGACGCCCATTCTTGGCAACTGGGAAGACAAAAATATATGTGGAGACTGGTGAGTTAATTTTGAGATTTAATAAGGATAAAATGGTATTTCATGCCTATCAATAGGCACAATATGTGGAGGATATTGAGACATGATATCAATTGAAAGAGAAAGGTAGTGAAGTTCTCAAGATGATGGGAAAAAGAGTTTTTACCGGCGCAAGGGTATCTCTTGCGCCTGATGTTTTTTGAGCATTGAGCGTCAAACTATCGACGTAAAAGAAGCATTGGATGGGAGGCAACCCATCATTTTTTAAATTAGTTTTATTTTGCAAATTTTATTTTATTTCAATTCAAGGCCAGCCTAAGAGGAAATAACTAATAAAGCATCAATTTTTTCCATGAAGATCTCTATGTCCTTAATAAATTTGTTTGTAGCTACTTATGTTTTTTCAGATTGCAAGTTCTAACTTTAGCATTGAACAAATGATCCAAGAAAAAAAGGGGGACTTGATCATAATGAAAGCAACTAAAACTTACAAGAAAAGGAAGAGAAAAGAATCAATGGACTTGTACTCAAACTTTAGATACCTCTCTAGTAAGGTTTGAGCAAAAATATTTCCATTGCTCACTTTTTCTTTCATAGAGTGTATCTGTGAATCACTCTGAAAACCCTTTTTCAAGGTAAAAACAACCAACCAACAATCATTTTCTACTTCGAACTACGGAGCTCCGATTCCTCATCCCCCAATGATAATATGTAGGCATAAGGGCCATAGTCATTGGAGAACACAATAATAAAAAACCAACTATGTTCCCCTTTTCCCGATAGAAGATAAGCATTAAGATAGATAAACACCCACACACATAGATAACTTAGATGGTTCTTATCGAGTACGATGGATGTGAGGGGTGCTAACACCTTTCCCTCGCATAACCGACTTCCAAATCCTAAATTAGGTTGTGAGACCAATAAATATTTTCTTTTTCTTTAGAGGGTTTTATCGATTATTTTCCCTTTCCTCTTCTTTGGAATGAATAAAATTCGGTGGCAACTCTGTGTCATTTTTCGCGTAGCGACAATTACTTCTCTTTAAACTCGTCAATTTTTTTCCGTTTAAAAACCTACCCCCCCCCCCCCCCCAATTTACTGCTTTTCCTTTACATTGCACAATTGTTGACTTGTTCGAACATAGTCCTTATGGGTTCAATCTTTTTATTACCGTGACACTATCAATACACTTGTCGAGAAGTCATCACTCATCACGAGACTCATTTTCTTGTTTAAGAACTTTTTGAGCTTACTCAACACAACACTACACCTCTATGACAACAATGGTTGTCTCCTGATATCAGTTTCTATCTTCTTTTAGGGAGGACTTCAGATTGATGACTCTCGGCACAACTAACTTTCTTCTGAGAAACAACTAATCCCTTCTAGAATTTAGAGAATTTTCACTTTATGTCTTCACACTTCCCCCTTATAGGTACCCCTCTCCTTGGAAGGATTACCCATAGTCATGACATTGCCTCATTCGTTAGCAACTAAGAATAATTTACAAACCGCTCAATAATTATAGTAAATGGCCTCAAAGAAAATCCCCATCTTATCCGCCTCACAAAGGCTTGGACATAGGCCAGGTCTTCCTCAGACACATGGGTAGTTATTGTTCCTTTTGTTGGTTACATTGGTAAAACAATATGGGTAGTGTAATATGTAGTTTTGGTGATGATGCAACATACGGGACAAGATGTTCCAGCATGTGTGCAACATCTGACCTCAATCTACAGGTCATGGTTAGTGTGATCTTCTTAGCAAAATTCTATTGATTCCTGGAAAATCTGGTGTTTATGATTTGCATTTTTAAGCAATATTTTATTCACTAAGATTTAATATGATCAAAGTCAATTAAATGAAGGTTTAAATTTAATGAAGATAAAATCAAATCATATCTTTTTGTGGATGGTTTTAAAGCAAATCAGATCTGGTTGTTATCAATCTAATGCCCGTTGGAGAAAAGCCCAGAAGATGGATTGCTATTTAAAGAGAGTAATTCTTCCCTTGAAGACACGAAACATAGCAAGAATTGAAAATTTAATGTGTTTTTTTATTTGAGTATTTATATTGTTGTTTGTTGTAAACCTCTAAAGAAGCATGAAATGAATATCCAAGGCATAAAGGTAGATTTTTTAATTGAGTTGTAATTTAACATTATTAATCTTTTGTAAGCATTGATCACTAAGGTTATGATTAAGAGAAAGTGAGAAGAAATATCATATTTACAGGGGATCCTAAATAGAAAGACACATGTAGTATTAGGAAATAGGCATTGAACCAGGGTTGTTCATCTAAGACTAACTGTACTAATACTATTGAGAGTGGATTTCCTTTCTTGGGTTGGAAGGCCCTCAGATGTATGTGTGTTTACACTGAACTGGGTTACCAATTCTCTTGTGTTCTTTTCTTCTTTTTGTTTTAATTCCTTAGTACTTTTCAAACTGGTTTAAGTTGTGGTACACGTTGTCCCAAATATCATATCCGACATTTGTCCCCTAATAACAGAATTTCAATTGTTATCAGAGCAGGAACCCTATTCTATTTGGGTTAGCTCCATGGAAGTTATGTTATATTCAAATGGACAATACTAAAGAAGGAGGGTCAGTCAATAGACTGCCTATTTTTGGATGGTACCAATTATGATTATTGGTAAGCAAAGATGATTTCTTTTCTTAAGTCCATGGACAACAAAGAGACTCGTTATTCCCAGAAGATGGATTGTTATTTAAAGAGACTCATTATTCTCTAGAAGACATGAAACGTAGCAAGCATTGAATACTTAGTGTGCTATGGTTTTTGTTCTTTCAGCCTTTGTATTCTTGTTTGTTGTAAACTTATAAAGAAGCCTAAAATTAATATTCAAGGCATAAAGGTGAATTTTTTAGTTGAGTTATAATTCAATATTATTAATCTTTTGTAAGCATTGATCACTGGAGTTATGATTAAGAGAAAGTTATAAGGGTTCTCATATTTAGGGGAGTTCCTAAATAGAAAGACCAAAGTAGTATTAGGAAGTAGGCATTGACAAAGGGTTGTTCATATAATACTAATTGTACTAATACTATTGAGAATGAATTTCCTTTATTAGGTAGGAAGCCCCCCAGATGTAGGTGTGGTTATGTAAGAACAAGATTTGGTTCTGCATCTAGCCTTATGTTTTGATGATAGCAATTCATAGACTCTTAGAGAACAATTTTGTAACCTAATCAATTTGTTTAGTGTGCAGATATTAGATTCAAGCTTTGACACTAAATGAATGACATATGATATTATTAGATTCTGAACCTAGTGAAATCTGACTCTGAGATATGTGGTTTACAAGTTTATCAAGCTCTAGATTTTGTACTTCAACATTTCTAACATCATGCTCATCCAAAGCTTTGTTACTCTGATGCTTCTGACGTTGATATGCTTTAAAGCCCCGTGCTCTCAACAACTTTGAACTGTGCACCAGACTCTAAAGACCAGGTTTTGATAAGCTGGATCAAGACTCTGAAGACCAAGTTTCTAAAGTTTCTCTAAACCATATTCTTACTATTCTCTTATGCATGCTTATCCACCTAAATATCCGAAGCCTCTGAGTATTGAAGATAAGATCGAAAGGGTTTACATAAAAAAAAATAGTATAAAGTAAAATATCAAATATTCTTTCCACTATACTGATTTTATGGGCTAAGGATTGTACTATTGTACCATTTTGTCTCCCATTCTCACAAGTTGTTATGCAAGGATACCACTATGTTTTCGTATTCCAACTCTACCCTCCAACGAATCTTTTCATTTCCTATATAAAGGAGACTTGGAAGAATGAAATAGTGCTACATATTCTAAGAGATTATCATATACGTCAATAGTGCACTTTGTGAAATATTTGAGAGAAAAGAGAACACGCATACTAGAACTTTTGTTCATACTCTTCATAGAATATATATGTGTGATAAACTTGTCATTCATTTGTGTATTTTTCTTTATTAGAAGCATTTTGGAAACATACTTTGTATCTCAATCTGTTTGATTTTATTTTCCTTTAGTGAATATGGTTTAGTCAGAATACTTAAGAAAATACTGACAGTAGGTCTTAGTGTTGTATTCAGTTTGGTTATAGTGGATTAAGTCCTTGTCGATAAGGTGAAATCACCTTGGCTGGTGAACTAGAGGTAGCTTAGTTAACAGCAGACCAGGATAAAAATAATTGTTTCATTATTTTTGTTCATTGTTTTCTGCTTGTTGTGTTGGGTTAAAAAAATTCCATTTTAGAAACCCAATTTAAACCCCCTTTCTTGTGTTTCTCGTCACCTTCAATTAGCATCAGAGCTCCAGTTCTGGTATTGATTATGTATCAGATAGAGATCCAGTTTGTGAAACATAATGACAATAATTCCTATTCCAACTGCTCTTGTTGCTGATAGAGATCATAATATTGCAAAATCTCCAGTATTTTACGGAGATACAATTGATTAATGGAAAGATAGAATAGAAAGTTTTTTTCTTAGTCATGATGTAGATCTATGGGATATGGTAGTTGATGGGTATCCACATCATTTTGATGGAAGTGGTAACAAGGTGGAAAGAAGAATGATGACTGATCAGCAAAAGAAAGATTACAAGAATCATCATAAAGCAAGAACCATCTTGTTGAATAGAAGATCACTAGCTCTGGAATAATTGGTAATTATTCTCTCCCTTATATTACTAATGTTTTACTAGATTAAAGGATTAATGCATAAATTATTGTCTAGGAGCAAATTAAGATACAATGGTTATGATATAATCTTTAATCAAAAGTCTTGTAAAGTTGTTAGTCAGAAGGCTCAATCTATCCTTTTCAATGGTAAGAGGAAAAATAATATTTATAAAATTAGACTTTCTGATCTTAAAAATCAAAATGTAAAACATCTTATTTCTATTAATAAAGAGCAATGGGTATGGCATAGACGATTGGGCTATGTTAGCATGGGGAGGATTTCTCAACTAAATAAGCTTAATTTAGTTAGAGGCCTTCCTAATATGAAGTTTGATTCATATTATTTATGAAGCATGTCAGAAAGGAAAGTTTTCAAAATCTCATTTCAAAGCAAATAATGTTATTTCTACCTCTAGGCCATTGGAACTTCTGCACATTGACCTTTTTGGACCAGTGAAAATTGCTTTTGTCAATGCCAAGAAGTATGCATTAGTCATTGTAGATGACTACAATATATGGACATGGGTCAAATTCTTAAGACACAAAGATGACTCACATTTTGTGTTTTATACCTTGTGCTCTCAAGTGCAAAACGAGAGAGTCTTTAGAATTGTTAAAGTCAGAAGTGATCATGGTGGAGAATTTGAAAATAAAGATTTTGAAAAACTCTTTGATTAAAATGGAATTTCCCATGATTTCTCCCGCCCTAGAACTCTACAAGAAATGGAGTTCTAGAGAGGAGGAATAAGACTTTGCAAGAGATGACAACAACCATGACCAATGAGACTAATATGGCTAAGCACTTATGGGAAGAGGAACTCAACACAACATGTTACATTCAAAATAATATCTCCATAAGACCTATTCTGGGTAAGTCTCCTTATAAATTGTGGAAGAACAAAAAACCCAACATTTTATATTTTTACCCTTTTTGCTGTGATTGATTTATGTTGAACACTAAAGACAATTTGGACAAGTTTGATTCTATGGCACAAAAGTGTATTATGTTAAGACATTTTGAGCTCTCTAAGGGTTATAGAGTATACAACACAAAAACAAGAATTTTTTAGGAGTCAATTCATGTTAGATTTGGTGATAAGCTTAACCTTGAAAAGTCAAAGCTAGTTGAGAAGTTTGTAGATTTGGAGATCATTTATTCGGGCTTTGAAGGTAAAAATTCATAAGAAAAAGATGTTGAGGCAAAAGACTCCGAAACTATTCAACCAGAAGTTGTTGAAGTTCAGACGCCTCTAAGGAAGCACAAACAAAGATCCTCACACTCTGAAGAATTGGTTATGGGAGACAAAACTGAACCAGTCAGAACCAGATTCTCATTCAAATCTTCTGAAAAAATGCTTATCGGTTTGGTGTCCTTCATAGAAGCTACACCTATTGATGAATCTCTTCTGGACACTGGGTGGTTTTTGGCAATGCAAGAAGAATTGAACCAATTCTTCAGAAATGATATATGGAATTGTGTGACTTTACCCAAAGGAACTCATGTCATTGGGACAAAATGGGTCTTTAGAAACAAGCTGAACAAATAAGGAGAGGTGGTAAGAAACAAGGCCATATTGTTTGCACAAGGCTATAGCCATCAAGAAGGGATGGACTATACTGAGTCCTTTGCACCAGTTTCCATGTTAGAGTCTATTCGTCACTTAATTTCTTTTTCTGTTAATCATAACATCGCCCTGTATCAGGTGGATGTTAAGAGTGCATTTCTGAATGGTTACATACCTGAAGAAGTGTATGTACACCAACCTCCTGGTTTTGAAAATCATAAGAAACCATATTTTGTTTTCAAACTTAAGAAATCTTTGTATGGTCTGAAACATGCTCCTAAAGCATGGTATGAAAGACTAAACAATTTTCTTTTAGAAAATGATTTTATCAAAGGGAAGGTTGATACAACTTTGTTTTGTAAATCATTCAAAAATGATATTCTTGTTGTTCAGATTTATGTGGATGATGTCATATTTAGTTATGCTAATGCTACTTTGTGCAAGGAATTTGTAAGTCTATGCAGGCAGAATTTGAGATGAGTCTGATAGGAGAACTCAAGTTATTTCTGGGAATCCAGATTAATCAAAGTCCAAAAGGGATATATATTCACCATAGTAAATATAATAAAGACTTCTGAATAAATTTGACATGTCAGAATGCAAGATAGAAAAGACTCACATGCATCCGACATGTATCCTTGAGAAGGATGAGGTAGGTGAAAAGGTAGACAAAAAGGTATGATTGGTTCTCTCTTATACTTAGCTGCTTCTAGACCTGGCATTTTAGTTAATGTCTGTTTGTTTGCTCGCTTCCAATCAGACCCTAGAGAATCCCACTTAATAACTGTTAAGAGGATCTTCATGTATCTGAAAGGTACTATTAACCTTGGCTTTTGTTATAGAAAATTAAAAGGGTACAAGCTAGTGGGTGATTGTGATGCTGATTAAGCTGGAGATAGACTTGAAAGAAAAAGCATTTCTAGAAACTGTCAGTTTCTGGGAGACAGCTTGGTCTCATGGTCAACAAGAGACAATCAACCATAACACTACCAAATGTAGAAGTTGAATACATTGAAGCTTCTAGATACAACATTCAGATGCTCTGGATGAAAATTCAGCTAGAATATTTTCAGATATATGAGAGTACCATTCCTATTCTCTATGATAATACTTCTTCTATTTGCTTATCTAAGAATCCCATTTTACATTCTAGAGTTAAACATATTGAGATTAAACATCATTTTATACGTGACTATGTTCAGAAGGGAATTTTAAATTTTAATTTTTTTGATACATACCATCAATGGGGTGATATCTTACAAAACCCCTTGCTGAAGATAGATTTGTTCATTCTAAAGAATTTAAAAATAGATTTATGTCCAGAATTAAAAAGATGATTATCTCAAAATGTTTAATTTCTTAAAATGGTTCAATGAGACTTTGAGATTTATTGACTTTGAACAATTGAGTCTTTTGAAGTGAGAAGGTTTCATGTGTTCATAAGTGTCCAGACATAACCTCTTTGATTAAACGTTATGTCTTCTGGATACTAAGCAATTATTGCATTAATTAGTTGTCAATCAGTCTTTATTAGTGGATCAGTTTTAAAGACATGTGTCTTAGAAAACTGAAATGTTTCTAAACAGCTAAGTGACACATCGGGTGAAGATATCTCTTGGGATTAAGTAAAATCTATCTATGCATTCCCTTTTGTCAGAATCTCTCATTGTTCAAGATTTTCATGAATGTAGAACCTTTATAAAACCCACTTCACTCAGATTTCACACACTTACGCTACATTTCTCCTACACTTTCTCTCTTTCGACCAAAAACTTATTTGCAACCCTAAACCTTATTCTTCATCATCATCATGTCTGAATCTCATCAACAAGCTCAACAATCTACACAAGCTTCTCAATAAGATAAACAACCTCAATAACAAGATCAAATGAAAGAAGGAATCCAAGAGATTACTCTTTCTACTCCAATCACACAGTTAGAAGTTCTTTGTGAGCTTCTTGTTGATTTTGAAAATCTCAAGGCTAATTGTTTTGATTTGACTAAAGAAGTTAAAACCTAGGGTTGGGAAGGATACTTTGAAAGTCTCCAATGACTTTTGTATACTCAGTTAGTGAAGCAATTTTTGAATTTTGGTACTACAACGAATCTTCGAATCACTTTGATCGTGCTAGGGCATAAAATCTCTATTTCTAAGAAGTCAATAGCTAAACTTATCAACCATGATGGCTCTGGGAATAGATGCTTTGAGATTCCTACTAAGAAGGAAAGAATGGATGAAATTGCTAAGTTTATTTTCCTGGATGGGAAGAACTCCTTCAATGCCAATGATCTTCACAAACACCTTATGGTTTGGTTAAAGATTCTTCTGGGGTGCATTCATCATAGACCTTCAACAAATTCTTCTGATTACATCAACACAGATCAGAAGTACATGATGTACTATCTGTCATCTAGAATCAAGATGAATTTATCCTCCATATTCTTCAAGTATCTGAAGGAACTAGTAAGAGAAACAAGAAATGATTCACTGAAGCTCATAAAGTGGATACCTATGGGAATATTAATTTATGATATTCTATTTGAAATCAAGCTGATTTAGACGCTGATGGAAGTTGGTTTATCAACGGATGTAGAATTTGATGTTGGCAAGACCTTAAATGGAAGGAACTTAAAGAATATGTCCTTGATCACAATAGTCATCGATCCTTCAGAACTTCTGGATAAAAAGACTGTTAGTGCTAGAAGAATTCCAGTGGATGACTATCCAATCTTCACCAAGGAAGATCCTCAAGAGCTTATGGAATCCTACATTGTTGATTTCTTGGTAACAGGTGTAACTCCAATTGCTTATTCTTATGAGGAACTCCCAGATCCTCCTCCTGATGTGTACTCTCTCAAGAGAAAGAGGAAGTCAAAGTCTACTGGTGATGGACCTTTTGGAACTACCTGACCCCTTACAAAGTTGCTAGAACTTCTGAGATTCTGAGAGATACAATGGGACCAGAAGCAAAAGTTGTCAGTTATGAGACTGGTAAATCTTATGAAGTAACTAATCCTAACACTATACCACATGGTAAGTCCCATATGACTGAGACTCCATTTAAATTTGTTACTTCTGATTTTTCTATTTCATCTACTCCTCTACAACCAAATCTACCACCATCTTCCTACATTCCTTTTGGAAACATTACAACACCTATTTCAAAACAACCAACTGTTTCTGTAACAACCCCAATACCAGTTCCAACAATTATTGAATCAACGATCACTACTACTATTCCAACTCTTTCTAAAACAACAACAACTACTATCCCAGTAAACACAATAATTAATCCACCACAAATACAACCAAATTTTATTTCCCAAATTTTGAATTGAAATACCTTACCTGAATAAACCCCCATTATCACAATTGAACAACCATTTGAATCAACGCCACCACCAACTACCAAACCAATCCCCACTGAACCTCAACCTAATCAACCAGAAGATTGCTATTCTGATTCGGTCTTTTACACACCCTTTTCTATCACACTCATCATCCCTGAAATGCGTGCCCTTCCAGAAGACAAACCTACACCATCATTTCCACCCCTCAACCTAACCAAGTAGATGAGCCTGTCTTTGATAATTTCATGGAAAATATCATAAACAATGAGCCTTCAACTCCTGATTCTTCTTACCAACCCATAGACATCTAATATGATACCAAAGTAGAATATGAACCTAAAACTCACCCCATCATAGACCCTGAGGGAATTGATGACTTAGTTCGGCAGTTTGAATCAAAGGAAAATGAGCGTCTTTATTTTGTAGTACACGATTGCACAAACTATGTCAATCCTTCTCAGCGTGATGTGGTCTGGGCTGACTTTAGAAGATGGACGAACTCACGCTCCTGGGAGCTGAAGGAACTCTATTATGCAGGTGCTCAGAGAAGATTCAGTGACAAGTTATCTGAGTTTTTAGAGCCTCTTGTGGAATTATCATCTCGAAGATCTCATATAAGAGTTCTTCCTCGTCCAAAAACGGTGGTATAAAAATCTATCACTTCTGAAGTAGAAGTTGATGCTATGGTCACTCCTCCACCTATATCTGTAATAGCAAGTGTATCTGGAACAAAACCAATTATGAATACTCAGGACTCGGGTTCTGAACCTATTCCCCTGGTGCTGAAGACTCTACAAGAGCCGAAGAATAAGAATCTAGTGGTTAAATCTCGCATGGATAAGCAAGATGAAATGTTCAAGGAACATGATGAAACTAACACCAAGATTGAGGGAATGCTTCATGCCTTTTTTTCCAAATTGCCACCCCCACCTTAGAAACTTTTTAACAAAAAACTTGTTGTTTTCTTGTCTTTTCGTTTAAATTTTTCTGTATCTTTATCTTTAACTATTTTGAGTGAAATGAAGTTTCTTTTGTGTTATTACGTTGTCTCTATCTTTCTGCATTTTCTTTTTGATTGATGACAAAGGGGGAGAAGAGTGGATATGATTTTGATACTTATTTCATTTCTGAATCCCAAACATTGATTATGATAATTATATATGTTCTTAATCTAGAATATGGGAACTTTGATTAAGTTCACTGTTACTGTTAACTTTTTCAATCAAGCTAACCAGGTTATTCAGAAATTCATGATCAGAAGGCATCAACCAGACATACATGGTCTTATTAACTCATATATGAATCAAGCAAGTTTCCAACCAAAATTTGAAAAAGGAAATTGAGAATTTCTAATCAAGTTATGATACTAGTTCAATCAATACTTTGACAATATAGCTCTTATGAAAACCATACTTTTTGATATTTGAAATAAAAAAGGATCAAAAGATATGTTAACCAGGCTTCCTTGTTCAGGGAAGTTATTTCCTTCATGCTGATTAAAACATTTTATATTTTAAAATTAATTCAAGTCTTAAACTCAGGGGGAGCTTACAAACCTAACTCAGAATTTCTAGATTGAAAAGTAATTTTAGTAATATAAATTCAACAGGGCTTACAAACCTCACTCGGATGTTTTTATTTGATTAAACCAAGTAAAAATTATACATCAAAATTTATGGTTTTGTCATCACCAAAAGGGGGAGATTGTAAGAACAATATTTGGTTATGCATCTAGCCTTATATTTTGATGATAACAATTCATATACTCTTAGAGAATTTTTTTGAACCCTAATCAATATTTTCAAGTTATGACTCTAAATGAATGACATATGATGTCACTAGATTCTAAACCTAGTGCACTCTGACTCTGAGATACGCGGTTTACAAGTTTATCAAGCTCTAGATTTTGTACTTCAATGCTTCTGACTTTATGCTCATCCAAAGCTTTGCCACTCTGATGCTTCTGACGTTGATATGCTCTAAAGGACTGTGCTCTCAACAATTCTAAATTGTGTCACCAGACTCTGAAGACCAGGTTATGATAAACTGGATAAAGACTCTAAAGACCAAAATTCTGAAGTTTCTCTTAACCATATTCTTGCTCTTCTCATATGCATGCTTCATCACCTAACTATCAAAAGCCTCTGAGTATTTAAGATAAGATCAAAAGGTTTTATGTAAGAAAATATTACACAGTACAAGATTAAATATTCTTTTTGCTACACTAATTTTGTGGGCTAAGGACTGTACTATTGTACCATTTTGTCTCCCATTCTCACAAGCCGTTATGCAAGGATACAACTGCATTTTGGTATTCCAACTCTACCCTTAAACATATATTTTCATTACCTATATAAAGGAGACTTGGAAGAATGAAATAGTGCTACATATTCTAAGATATTATCATATATGTGAACAATGCACATTGTGAAATATTTGAGAGAAAAGAGATCACACACACTATAACTTTTGTTCATACTCTTCATAGAATATATTTGTATGATAAACTTATTATTCATTTATGTATTCTTCTTTCTTAGAAGCATTTTGTTAATACACTTTGTATCTCAATATGCTTGATTGTATTTTACTTGAGTGACTAGAGTTTAGTCAAAATACTCAAGGAAACATTGATAGTAGGTCTTTATGTTATAATCAGTTTGGTTATAATGGATTAAGTCCTTGTTGACAAGGCAAAATCACCTTGGCGAGTGGACTGGAGGTAGCTTAGTTAACAACGAACCTGGTTAAAATAATTGCTTCATTATTTTTGTTTTTTGTTTTCTACTTGTTATGTTAGGTTAAAAAATTTCCTTTTTAGAAACCCAATTAAAACCCTCTTTCTTGTGTTTCTTGTTACCTTCAGGTTGCACTAAATTGGGTTACCAATTATCTTGTATTCTTTATTGCTTTCTATTTTAATTCCCTAGTAGCTGTCAAACTAGTTTAAATTGTGGTACACGTTGTCTCTGACATCATGTCCAACATCTATCCCTTAAGAACATAATTTTAGTAGTAGCTTCCTTGGGATTACGAGTGAGTGGATGGCAGTCTAAGAAGAGGACTAACTGACCTAGAAGCAGCACTACCAAAAAGATGAGCTCCTTTACGGGGCTCTTCTTCTAAAAGTAAACTCTAATCCTTATCTCGGCCTCTATTTACTGGAGCAACAAAAGATTGTGGTTGATCCTCCACAAGCAGACTGGCAGCGGGAGTAGTAAGTTGATTGACTCGTGAGGTGGCTATGTTAGCCTCGGTAATAGACGATGTAAGATGAGTTATAGGGGTGTGAGTAGTAGTGCGTCCAATAGGACCACGTTTGATACCATGAGAAGATGAAATAGCGGATAAAATTTGTAATTTATCCATTTTATTTGCAAAGTAGATGCACACATGTAAAGAAAAACTCCTGCACTCATCCTCACCAAATATCTTTTTCCTCTTCGCGCGGCAGATTTCACTGATAATAGTGTGAGTATCAATAGATTTATTCATGTGCAAGGAAGATGATACTTCACTAGGGTTGACCCCTTATTCATAACCAGGTCCCTAATATAGAGACTTCATATCCTCCCTTATCATAACCTCCTAAGTATATAGAGAAACCAACTTGGTTCTGAAAGAATAAGGCTCATATCAGAAATGGGTTCAAGACTAGTATTTTAGAAACATGCTCTTGAAATAACAAGAGGACTCGTCCGAGGTAGGGAAAAAGGCAAGATGAGCCTCCTGAGTGTGGGGCTTCACCAGCATGGAACGCCTTAGGAAATTGCCATAGTCTTCAGTGAATCTGGCGAGCTAAGGAAGATTATGACAAAGCTCAATAAGCCCCTGACCCGAAATATCATTCTAGGAAATATGTACAACATGGAACAAATTGAAAAATAGTCGAGGAGAATGTTTCCAAGACGTATACTCGACCCAAAAATTGAACATCTTCATATGAGCCCAAGAGCCTAGATGAAACTAAGATGGGGAAAACTTTAAGAACATCAGTACAGCCACCTCAAACTTTCATAGAGGCTGTCACATAACTATCCTAGTGAACATACACTCATAAAAAAGAACTAAACACCCATCAAAGGGACTGCATATTCTTTTTCCTGAGTACACAGGAAGGACATACTAATCTGAAGGATAACCAACCACAATGTTGGTCGCATCTATGGCTCCCTCAATGCTTAAAACATAAGGGGTCCCTATTATTTCTAAGGCCATCCAGTTATATCTGATTGCATCACCCAACTCCAACAATGTAATCCTTTTCAGGGATAGCTCATCATCTTTAAAATGCTCTAAATGTTTAATCTAGGAAACTCAATTCAGTCGACTCTTGAACCTTAGATGGTCTTTAATGTCGGCATCGTTAGGATCTTGATTGTAGGCTTTTCGATAAACCTGAATATAATATTTAGCATGCTCCCTTCTTAGGCTAGCATCTTGCATTTTTGAAGCTGATAAAGCGAGAAAAGTTGAAGCTCATACAACACGAGAAGGAGGCATGGAGGCGGACACACGATTCCACTAAGCTTTCTCGTCATAGAAAAGAGCTATAAAAGAAAAATCCCTAGAGGAAGCTCCCTCACCCTAGGAGCCCACAAAGAACCTTTATGTATAAGAATCATCAGTTATAACTATGACATAAGGATCCAAATTGTTATAGACAAAGGGGAAGGGTTCGAACCAAAAGATACTTTCATTCTCGTTACGATAGATGCATCGCTCTCAGAATCGTTAGCCAACGTATACCTAATTTTGATTCCAGAACGAAACATTGTATTTTTTAAATTATTTAATTAATTTAAAAAAATTGAGACAAAAAAAATTACATTAAATAATTTACATATTTAACTATAGTCTCTAACCTCCACACGACTATAAAATATTACATGTCTTTCCTTAAACATATTTTTAGGACATATCCTTAAACATTTTCTAGGATACATCCTCCAAACTTTTACATTTTTTCGGGACATATTTATTCAACAAAACTAAAACATAAAATGAATATTTTTTATCAGCAATGATTATTAACCATATTAAATGTTATATTAAAATAAATCATAAAATTATTTATCATATGAGATATACAAAGTTTGATTAAAATACTTGATATAACTAGCTACCTTGCTAATCATCTCAAGAGTCATTCAAAAAAGTTTGGTTAAAGAGACAGTATTTCATTAGAATAACAGATAATAATATATTATTATTTTTCTCCAAAACAAAGTAAAGGAATGCAACAAAGTCATCAATATGTCACCATCATTTTTCAAAGGACAAATTACACTTTCTGTTTTATAATCAATGTCAATTTTAAAGTTTTGATTTTATTTCATATTAATTATCATGATCATGCGGATGGTAGGGATGGGAATTTAACTTGGCTTAGTGGGCACCTATATATATATATATATATATATATATATATATATATATATATATATATATATATATATATATATATATATATATATATATATATGTCAATTTTAAAGTTTTGATTTTATTTCATATTAATTATCATGATCATGCGGATGGTAGGGATGGGAATTTAACTTGGCTTAGTGGGCACCTATATATATATATATATATATATATATATATATATATATATATATATATATATATATATATATATATATTGGTAGAATAGTTTGCAAGAATACAAGCTAAAATCAATTACATCAATGTTGGGAGTAGGTTATAGGCCACCTGAAGTAAGGCCACATGTTGTCGGTACAACGCCATAAGTCGCTTGGACTAACTCTCTAAAGTGATCCATTTTGGGCTTAGACTTCCGGAATTAGTCTCATAGTTCACTCACTTAACATAAGTGGGATGTCGTGTTAAAGTAGCAACTTACTAGGGAAGGTCAGTCAAGGAAGGGTAGCCATTTTTTTTTGAAAAACGAGGAAAAATGATTCTTCTCTGTTCTACGTGATTGATCATGGAGTTGGGGAAAATCGTTATTCTGCTCTCTAACTTAGATCCAGTGAGCCTTATATATACCCCTTTTTTTGAAAGGGGAGACCGCTCTTCGGCTCTTTACCTCATACCTAATAAGCCTTATATATACCATTTTTTCTGGAACGACAGAGAGGATCTTGAATTTATCTGAAAAATTCATATACAAAGCTGCTTACCACTCTGTGTGATGATGCCCTCATCACACAAACAAACCATAACACTTATCATTTACAATTGGTGTCGACCTTGATGCCCCGATAAAACTGAATTGGGCCACACTCATCATTTATTCACAACCGCCTTAATCATCCTCTTTAACACGGGGACGGAAGAAAGGGACACATCACTCATCTACCCACACTCATCCATTCAACACTTAATAAGTGATTTGTTGGATGCGGGGAATCAAGCTTTTCCCGTAAAAGGTATGCAAGACAAGCCAAGAAGTCAAAAATCTCACAGCTAGTCCCAAATTAAATTCTGGAGACGGGCCATCATCTTAGATCATATTCTCTAACGATGATACCATTAAGATCTTGTCATAGGACAACAATCCCATGGACATCATTGTTCAATATGTTCATTGGGAGATAAAACGGGTGCTAATTAGGCCTTAAAGCTCAGCAAATGTCTTGTACTAGGATACATTTGACAAGCTCGATTAGGATCCTTACGATCTCATAATGTTCTTGGGCTCGCTGGTTAGTTTCGTTGGTGAGAACATGCTGGAAAAAGGTTACATAACCCTCAAGATAGTTTTTGGACTATGCAAGAACTCAAAGATGATCAAGGTCAGGTGTAACATCTGAGACTGACGAGGGCGAGCAGTGGTCGCTGGTGCACAAGGCATGATAATGAGCGGCTCCTAGTAGTTTTTAGGAAAAAACCAAATTCATATCAGAATGAGAGGGATCCCGAGGCATTACAAGTATGGGACTGCATAGTTGAATGAAGGCTTATAAGGATTGATTGGTACTACCTATACTAACAAGACACATCTTCATTTCGGTAGCCTAACAAATAAGAACTCCATAGTTAAGCATGTTTGGCTTGGAGAAATATTGGGATGAGTGGCATTCTTGGAAGTTTCCTAGAAAGCGTGTGAGTGAGGACAAAGCATGATAAAATGACTCGTGTTGGTTTATGGGGTAAGTCAGTAATCCTGAAAGCAGTATGGGGCATTACAAATGGTATCAGAGCAGACCTCTCTCAGTACGATACGGTTCGGGAACGAACCAAACTGAAGTTGGTGAGAATGTAACACCCGAGGCCAACTAGGATTGGGAGTGGTCGCTGGTGCACAAGGCATGACAAAGAGCGACTCCAGGTAGCTTTTAGGAAAAAACCAAATTTATATCAGAATGAGAGGCATCCTGAGGCTGTGCAAATATGAGACTGTATGGTTGAAGGAAGACTTATAAGGATTGATTAGTACTACCTATACTAATAAGATGTATCTTCTTTTTGGTAGCCTAACAAATAAGAACTCCATAGTTAAGCGTGCTTGATTTGGAGAAGTATTTGAATGGGTGACCTTCTGGGAAGTTTCCCAAAAACGTGTCAGTGAAGACAAAGAGTGATAAAAACTTCCGTGCTAGTTTGTGGGGGTAAGTTGGTAATCCTAAAAGCAGTATGGGGCGTTACATCAGGTATCTGGTGGTAGATTACTCATCCTCTTATAATGCTATCATATGGAAACCCGTTTTTAACCCTATAGAGGTTGACTTATCATGAAGTACACTCTTCATAGTAGAAGGATTGAAGTAATCAAGAGAGATCAAGATATTGACAATAATGATTTTAGGACATCATGAGAAACAAGGAGCAGAGGTGGCTGCAGTCGTCGCCCCACCACTTATCACGCAAGAATGAACATCACAGATTCAAATTACGGGTCGAGCTTGATAAAGAAATGCTAACATCCATAAAAGACCTTAAGGAAGCTTAGATTAGTCCTCAAGGTTTTCACATTACCAAACTAGGAACATCCTTATTTGAGACTGAAGAATTTTCTTGGACCCCATCAAACATGACTGACATTGACACCAGAGTGGTCTGTCATCATCTTTCCCTAGACTCCATAGTGAAATCAGTGTCTTAGAAAAAACGGAAAGGAAGCAAGAAGAAGAAAGCAGATATGGACGAGGAGGTCGAAAATTTGAAAGGCACCAACTTTGTAAATATCTGACTTGGGTGGCTAATGTGGTCCTGGTTTGTAAGGCATCTAACAAGTGGTGAATGTGCATTGATTTCACTTATTTGAACTTTGTATGCCCTAAAGATCCTTATCCATTGCCCAACATCGATAGACTAATTGATAGATCTTCAAGATACAAGATTTTGAGTTTCATGGATGCCTACTTCGACTACAACCAAATAAAAATGGGTCGTATGGGTGCACCCGAGATGTCGTTCATGTCAAACCATATCAATTATTGTTACATTGCCATGCCGTTTGGACTTAAGAACGCACATGCCACATATTAGAGGCACGTGGATGCAGTATTCTCAAATCAGATTTGACGAAATCTAGGAGTCTACATTGATGACATGATTGGTAAAACTCGTGAGGAGAGAGATCATTGTGAATATTTAGAAGACATCTTCAATGCATTAGAATGTGTAATATGCCCCTAAATCTTGCCAAATGCTTCTTTGAAATTCAAGTCGACAAATTCTTAGGATTTAAGTTGACTAGAAGGGGAATCAAGAAAAATCTCGATGAGTTCCCGACTATCATCAACTTGAGGATTTAACAACTTGAGAACATCAAAACAGGTAATGAAGACCTTTTTATTTAGGTTCGTGGAAATTTAACATATTGAAAATTTTAGAATCTTGTACTAGAATAAAAATGAATATATTTATGAGCTTTGTTATTCCTACACCAACTTTTACACCTAAATCTTACACCAAACACTGTTCACCGTATAAAATATGGTGAATAGTATTTTTATTTTTTTAATAAATAAAAAAATATTTATAAAAAAATATTTTTATTTTTTAAATTATTTTTATAACACAAATATAAAGTTTGTCATTAACCAATTTTATTATTGTATTAACTACAAAAATATAGGTTATTAACCACGTACTTTAGTTATAATTCATTAATCAAATTTACTATTTCATTAACCAATAAAATATATAGGATTAACCAAATTCTGACATTAAAATATAAAATATAATATAAATTTTAATCAAATTTTATCTTTTATATTTTAATGACAGAATTTGATTAATATTATGTATTTTATTGGTTAATGAAATAATAAATTTGGTTAATGAATTATAAGAAAAATATGTGGTTAATAATTTATATTTTTGTGATTAATATAATAATAAAATTGATTAATGAGAAACTTTATATTTGTGTCATAAAAATAATTTTAAAAATAAAAATATTTTTTATAAAATATATTTTTTTTATTTATTAAAAAAAGTAAAAACACTGTTCACCGTATAAATACGCCGAGCAGTATTTGGTATAAAATTTGAGTGTAGGATTTAGGGTAGGAATAACATTATTGTATATTTATGTTTCCAAAAGTTCACAATCACGGTGTTGTTTGTAATAAACCCCTTTTTAAAGTGGAAGGCCGAAATGTAAAATGGAATCATGGTTTAAGATACGCTCCTAATTAATTTACAGGTGCTAATGGTGTTTCAATTCAAAATATTCCAATATTTCCCCAATTTCCACCAATAGTCCAATTATCATTACACTCAAACACTTTTGTGTATTCTTGCCAACACATTGTTTCTCATTATACACATGTGGATAAGTACAACACCCATGGTGCTAATTATTCATGTAGGTAAAATAACTAATTATTCTTATTTCTTTTTCTATATCAACTTTTTGGTGTGATGAATTGAGCACTCGAAAAAAAATAGCTAGTAAGAAAAATGTTCTATTACTTCATAAAAAAACTGAGAGATTTATAGATCCAAAAAGAATGTGAGTCCCAATGAAATCAGTTTATGCCTATTGTAATCATTTATGGTTATTCCTAAAAAATATTGCAATGGTTGGTTATCAACTATCTAGTAACCTTGCTAAAATGCTTAAGGTGATAAATATTATTGGTAGCATTAATGAAAAGAATAAGTTAATATGGAGATAGAAAGATTCTGCATCCATCCAATGACATATTGATCTTTTTTATTTGATTACTCTCATGATCATCGATTTGTTGTCGTGTTACTGTGCAGGACTTACATTGTTATTAAGTTTGGATAAGTTTTCCTTTTTACCTGATATATTGATTACTCTTCTTTATTTGGCCTAATGCTTGGCAATACCTTTTTTTTTTCCAAATAATGAAATTTTTTGATCTTCTGACCAACTCATAAATTGTTTTGGATTTGACTTTTTTACTTTAGAAATACTCTTTAATACTTACACCTCTAAAGAAAAGTTAGTTTAATGTCGGATGCATATCGATGTTATATTTCATATATTTATTTTTAAAATTATTAATAGTATTGGCGTGTCGATGCCAATTTCATATTTGATATTTGTATATGTATCAGTGTTTCATAAGGAATAACATATAATTGATTTTATCTTTTCTATATTCTTTTAGATTTTTTATACCAATGATTTTACATTTTTAATCTTAAAACACCTATGAACATTGAATTATTTAAATTTTTTTCTTTAATTTAATTTTTTTAAATGAGTTGGATTTGAGATTCATCAAAATCAGAGCAAATCTCGGGTTATTCAAATTTGATTATATATATATTTCACCTCATACGACTCCAAGAAAGCCTTAAATAAATCAAATGATCAGGTCGATTATTTATCTCTTGATATATATATATATATATATATATATATATATATATATATATATATATATATATATATATATATATATATATATATTAAGAAAAAAGAATATGTATTGACAGTGTAAAATATTTTTACACTATCAATCAATCACGGACGTGTATCCCGTCAAGTTACACGTTTAATTTAAAATACTGGTATGACATAGCATAATGTTATAATTTCATTTAATGATAGTGTAAAACTAGTTTACACTGATAGTGCACTACCTTTAATCTCTATATATTTTATGTGATAAGTACATATAAAAAATAAGTCTTATAACTATATGCGGTGGAAGTAATTTTTATTTCTGTTATATCTTAAAAGTTATTATTTATTAATTTATATTCTCTCATTTTTATAAAAATGTTTTATTTAGTTTATGCAAAATGAAATTCAATAAATAAAAGTCAAAATAAGTTGTTTCAATCTTTTTTGACTGCCATCATTAGAGATGTTTGTAGTGATCACCAAATCTTAATTCGTCCGTTTGAATCTTTACCCGCTCGTCGTACTTACTTGACTCAAAGGTTGTCATCAAAAGTTTTATCATCAAAAATTCAGGTTAGTTATCAAAGGTTGTCATCAAAAGTTTTATCATAAAAAATTCAGGTTAATTATCATCATCAAAACCATATTATCCAAAGCTCATTTGATTTCGTCTTTGAGTGGCCTACAAAAAATGGTTCAATTGTGGAAAGATCATCCTATAAGACATCAAACAAGTAATTTAAGAACCTAACTTGTGGGTCTGTGAGGACGGGTGGCAAAACGGGTCGGACGCCCCGCCCTGCCTTAAGCCCGTCAAAAAAGAGGGCGGAGCGGGTAAACTGCCATGTGAAATTAGGCTTAAAAATCTAGCCCGTTCCGCCACCCGCCTCTTTTTTTACTTATTTATTTTTCATTTTTTAATAGATTAATAGACTTATTTTTACATTTCAATTATATTTTTCACTTATTTTTTATAATAATTTTTTTATAAAGCATTTTTTTAACAAATTTTACTTAAAACAATATTGCATATATTCACAAGTAAATATATAAAATAGAATCATCAACAAGTATTCCAAAACTATAATTAAAGTATTAACCTTTAATCAACCAAAATAAATATTTTAAATACTTGATAAATGTATATATATCCCCTCAGTTTTGTTATTAAACCGAGAGGTATATGATGCTGGTTTGAAAAATATAAAAAAGTTATTATTGGGATTCAAACTCATGACTATTTAAACTAACCCCTCGGTTATTTTTAAATCGAGGGGTAAAGTTCCCACTTTTCATGCCATCTTTCGTTACCTCACCATTGTAACTGAGGTGAAATTCATTTCGCGTCCGACATGACGTGTGTTATTTGTAGTAGTATATGTCATAACACCATTAGGAACCTTAAAATTTATAACATGACATAAATGCCTAATATGACCCTTATCACCACGACAATGAAAAATCTCTTTAGATGAAATATTCCTTCTATCTTTTCTAATGACATAGGTATTTTTCTTAAAATTGTTCCCTTTATCACTTGAAAATACAAAAACAAAATTAGGTAATGAAATGACATGTGCCAAGTGTTCCTTTAAGATTTTATTTTCAATTCTCAAAGTTGGACAAACAACATATTTTATCTTAACTATATTTTCCTCTAAAGTATTAGAAACAAATAACTACTCATTTACAATAACGCATGTACCTCTTTCAAGGGCTCTAAGGTTCAATTAAGATTTGAAACATCTCTCTCAAGTTTTTAAAATCATTTGATTTTCAAGATATATTTTATTAAATTCACATATTATATCAACATGTATTTCTCTAAATGATATTTACAATTGATTATACGAAGGTATAAAGTTGGAATTAGAATCATTTACCTATAATCATTTTTCTTTTTGTGCACAATTAAGCGCATATGAGTCAATTCATTATAATTTGAACTTGAATTAGAAGTAGGAGAGTTTTCGTCTTATTCTATCCAAGCTATATATAATATACGGTCTTTGGTGTGATTACATTTCGTCTTGTAGAACTCTTACTTATTATTGCGCTTCTTTAGGCTTGGACAAGTAGTACGATAATGATTAGATTTTCCACAAACATAACAACTCACTTGACTTTCTTCCCTCTTTCTTTCTTCTTTCTTTCGTGGATGATATTTTTTAAATTTAATCAAATTCTTGTATGAATGCTTGAGACAATGTTTCTTTACATATATTATAGTGTTTGACGAATAAACCCATTTCTTTCTCCTTAGAAGATTCTTCCTATGTATTGTCATTATCTTTATCAAATTTTCTAACCTTGAAAGAAAAGGCTTTCAAGGATATGTATCTTTTATCTTCTCTTACCTTCTCTTTCTTTATATCATTGACTTCACTTTCTGCGAGTCTTTTCAATTCATCCCCATGCTCAGTAATTTTTCCAAACAGTGTTGATACGTCCAAAGTTTTCAAATCATATGATTCTTTAATGGTTTTTACTTTAGGTTGCCATATCGTGAACATTGTTCTCAAAATTTTGTTAGCATAATCCTGGTTAGATAAATATTTGTACAAATTATCTAGTTTGTTGGTTAAGTGGATGAAACATATCTGCATGGATTCTACTGTCTCATTAGGTTCCATATGGAAAGTTCATACTCCTCTGTCAACATGTTAATCTTAGACTATTTTACATCTTTAATACCCTCATACAACACTTGAAGAAAATTTCACATTGACTTGAAAGTCTTATGATGTGAAATTGAGTAATAAATTTTTACGCTTAACGCGGAGATAAGTATGTTTATCGTGTTTAGGTTATAGGGTGCCTTCTTAGTTTCATCATTTGTCCAATCCTTAGGGGATTTTATAGTGCATACGACATTGACATGGATTTTAGCGATAAAAGGTTCACTTATACGACATTGACATGGATTTTAGGGATAAAAGGTTCATTTGTAATAGCTACCCAAAGCATTTTATCAACTAACATTAAGTGGACATACATATTATCTTTTAAATACACATAGTTTTCGTCTTTGAAAGTAGGAACTCTATTATACGCAACCTTTAGATCATAGTTACCCATATTCCTAACTTTTGAAGTTGCAAGACCTAATCAAAAGACTAACTTTTAGGGCAACTTTTGGGGGAGAATATGTACACGAATGGTCAATAAACGGGGGATTAATAGACCATTCCATAAAAATACAAATTTAAAAAATGTTTTCTTTTCAAAATCAAAATTTTATATTATTGCCCGGGATAGACAAATTTGGTATAATTAATGTGATTGGAATGACAATTTCTTATACACTTATACTCAAAAGTAAAATGAAATATAGATGAAGAAGCTAAATAATCAATGCCTCAATTAATATAAATTTGTTTTATATGAGATGTGTAAATTAAAATATTTAATTGATAAAGAAATCTATGATTATGGTTTCCAGTTTTAATCAAAGGTAAGATCGTTTAAAATCTTGATCTAACACAAAACTAATTTATACAAGCAATCATTATGAATGCGGTAAAACCTAACAACATGCAATTTCTACGAAAAATAAAAACCTAGGCATATGATTCTAACACAAAAAATAAAAGAGATAGGGAAAGAAAAATGGTACACATGATTTATAGTGGTTCAACATATTCATCTTATTTTTGTGCCTAATCCTCTCTCCAATAGTTTTTCATTGAAAATTATTTGTCTTCCATTATGATTTGATAATTGTTTTACAAAATCTTAAATACAATCACAAGATGCAAGATAATGTTAAAAATAAAACAATCTTCGATGTTGATCTTCTATTCGAATGTATACCATATATGAAATTGATCTCAATAAGATCTTCACTCGATCTTGACTTCCACCTTCCATAATCAATTAACTATCTCCAAGCGTCCGTTTCACGACAACTTATCCTAAGTCCCACTAGTTCCTTATTTGAGCCTTGATATGTTTGAAGGCAATAGAAACTTCAGCTCCATATGTAGCAACTTCCACAGAGTTCTACCAAAGCAATTTTGGAGAAAAGAAAATTCTTCCTTTTCACTGCTGGATTGTCAATTCCAGCCACAACCATACAAGAATTGCCAAATTGAAATCTTCAACTCTTCAAAAAACTTTAAACCAAAATGAACCTCCTCACACAGATATCACACTCAAGGTGGAGAAGCTAATCCAAATGATAATGGTAGAAGCTAGAGGTTGAAAATGAAGTGAACTATTAGATGCAATCTCAAAAATAAATTCAATTTTTTTTTGAAACTTTGAGAGAAAAGTGTGTTGTGTATTCATACAATGGAATGCTTTATGTATGTTATGAGAGAGATTGATGAAAAAAGTTTATAAATGTGCTGAAGATAATGCACAAAATGATAGAAAAACTTTCAATTTGATTTTAGTCAGGATTACATGATATGATTCGAAGTGAGTGAATGCTTTAAATGAAAAACTAACAACCCAAAAAAATTGCATCTATGATTCGAGTCATACGGACCCATGATTCAAGTCAAAAATACAAAACCAAAATCCAAAATCTGCAAGTAGTTTTTGATTCGAGTCATCCTATTCTTTGATTCAAATCAAGACCTCTGTTATTCAAGTCAAGATTTTGAATGATTCAAATCAGAAATACATAAGAACATACTATTTTTCTAATTCAGTCTTTAATTCAAGTCAAGCTATTTTATGTTTTGTATCAGAAATACATAGTCTAATTCTGTTTTTGAAATTCAGTTTTTTATTTAAGTCATCCAATTCTCCGTTTTAAATCACACCTCAAAAAGTTCAAGTTTTAAAAAAATGAAGTGCTTATTTGAATCGAGACTTGGTATGATTTGAATCATGCTTTCATATGGTTCTTAATCCAAACTTTCGACTAATTGACTAGATCAAGTTGCACCGACTTTAAATAAAATAGTTTAATTTATGCATGCATAAAAATGGTTTAACACTTAACCCTAGAATGTGCAATTATGAGAGGATACTTAATTACGATCAGATGCCAAAAAATTAAATTGACAAGCCAAAAAACTTAAACTAGGGAAAACCTTAAGAGGTAGAGCAAATTCAATCTTCATGATCAGATGCCATCATCAAAGATTGATGGACAATTGTCACCAAAGACTTCACCGAACCCAGTTTGATCTAAGGTGGTGTCATCATTGAGAGAGCTTGACCTTTACCTCGCAAAGAACATCTTTATTATTGAACTATCTTGATAGTAAAGACTTCATTAAATTTTGTTTGACATAAAAGTGTCGTCGTTATCAAAACCTACAAGATCATCTAATGGTTCCAAACAACTTTAACCGCACAACACATATATCCGCATAACAAAACTTGGAAACTTGTAACTTCTCCGGCCAATACTTGTAACTTCTCCGGCCAATAGCAACATCATAGGTTGCTGATGGGTATTCAAAACCAAATACAACTTTGATGTTACAATCTCCAAATTTAAAGCCAGACTTATGGCTAAAGGCTATCACCAACAAGAAGAATTGGAAATTTCTGAACCCGTCATTAAACATACAACCATATGTGTCATCTTAACCACTGACCTATTCAAAAATGGGAAAATCAAACAAATAGACATCATTTCTAAATGACTTAGATGAATGCCTTTATATGACCCAACCTCCAAGCTTTATCACATTATCCACATAAACTAAAATTTGTGAACCACATAAATTTCTATATGGCCTTAAACAAACTCCGAGTTTTAGGTTTCAAAAGTTTCACCCGTTCCTCTTACAATCGGGTTTTGAAACCACAAAAAGTGAAATCTCATTGTTTACTAAAATCACCTCTACCACTACCTTATATATTTTTGTATATGTTGATGATTATATTGATGAAGTTATCACTACAACAACTCATCTTCAACCATAAACAATCTTATCCATTGCCTTCATAAACATTCTCCCTTAAAAGATTTAGGTGATCTTCATTACTTTTTTGGCTTTCAAGTTCAAAAACTCTCTCCAAACTCTCTTTCTCTAACTCAAACCAAATATATCAATGACCTTCTTCACAATATGTCTTTAAAAGATACTCAATATTTTAAACATCCATATCTATATAAATCAATTATAGGAGTTCTTTAGTATATCACCATAACCAGACATGACATGGCCTTTGCTATCAACAAGGTATGCCAATTCACGCACTCACCAAAAGAGCCTCATTGAAAAGTTGTCAAACACATCCTTAGATACCTCAAAGTTACATCAACCTATGGATTAACCCTTAATATATCAAACAACCTCAATATCTCAATCCTCAGTGATGCTCAGAGGGTCAAAATCATGAAAATATGTGATCCACCACAGGCTATTGTGTTTGCTTGGGCAACAATCTTATCTCCTGGTCATCTAAAAAACAACTTGTTATATCTAGATCAAGTACTAAAGCGGAATATCAAAGTTTTGCAGTTATCTCATATGAAATCCCATGGCTTCATTCTCTTCTACATGAACTAAAACTCAAAACTTCTCAACCACCTATTATTCACTATGACATCATAAGTGTTGTCTTGCTTCCAATCCTATTCTACACTCTCGCACCAAACATTTGGAACTATACCTCTAAGAAAATATTCAAGCCAAATCTCTCAAAGTCATGCAGATACCATCTAGTTAACAAGCATTGAATATTCTCACTAAATCTACCTCAACCTCCACTTTTCTCATGTTTAGAATCAAATTAAGAAAGAGTTCAGAATCCTTCTCACATGAATTTGCAAGGAGGTTCAATAGATGTAAAGGATGACAATTTTTCTCATGTGGTTGGATTAGCTCTTTTATATATTATCTATAGTTGAATTGAGAGGGAAAAAATTAGAAGATGGAGTTGAATAAAATCTCCACTAGTGAGCTATATGTACTTTTCAGTTAACATGAACAAGTATAACAATTTGGTTTTCAATTCATGGTGACAAATGGTGTGTCTATACTCTTATATTGCAACTACATATTTGATCTTCTACCAACTATATTCCAATACTAGGAGGAACGTTTTCTAAAGAAAATTCTTGGAAAAATGCTCCAACCTCTCTTAGTTTTACCAAGTTTCTTAAGCTCATTTCTGATACTTGAACACTCCTTCTCTAGCTCTGAGACACGATCCCTCAAGTTTTCACCACCTTGTGTGGTATCCACATGACCATTTCCATTACTCCTTGTCAATCCAAGGTTTCCACTTTGTGAAGTCTCGAGGTTGTCGGAAACAAACAACCAGCTAGAAATCGATGTTCGAAGTCGAAGCTGTTCGAAAAATAGGACCTGCACTATTACTCTTAGTGGTACTCTTTCATTTTGTGCTGCGTGTGTGCTTGCTTCTAATGAAAGCTTTTGGCAGTTCATAAGTCTGCAAAATTGTTCCCTTTCTGAATCTATCAGCCATGGATGTGCCTGCACTTGTCACGAATTTTCTTACATTAGAATCGTCGTAATTAATAACTCGAGTACAACTTTTTAGCAGGCAAACAGGCAACATACTGTGCACCGCTACCCCTTCAAATTTAAAATGTGTCTGTTGTCAGATACATTTTAAAGTTGAAGTGTCTGATAACTTTCAAACGAACAACTCGATGCACGCATTACCTTAAGGTATACATCAATTGCGTGATATAAACCATCATCCAAAGGCCTAGCATAATCAGGAATTGAAGAAGCAAGAGCTTGAAACTTAGGCAACTTCAAATTAACATCCAAAGCCACTTCCGCAAGATAAGAATCCAACAAATTAGCCACAATTGTCATAGGTGTCAATGCATCAACTCCACCAATCAATGATCCCTCTTCATGTACACATGATGGAGTAGTTGATGCTGTTGCAGGTTGATACATTGACATAAAATGATCAATAATCCTTTGAATACAATCTATATCATAGAGTGTCTCAACTGAATATCCCATATTTGGAATCAAAATATCCACAAGTTCAACTTGATCAAGCTGAGAACCAATCCTTTTCTCCAAATTCTCTATGCATGATGAACTCGCATGTAATATCATAGCTGTTCTTAACAACCTAAGGAGATATTTCGAAGGTGCGACAAATTTTTTATTCGGAATCAACCCTACGATTTCTTCCAATAATGTCCTTTGATTCACTTCTGAACTTCTACTTGGTGTTGTCCCTTGACTAACACTAGTTTTTTCATTGAAACTAGATTGTCTATTCATCAAGGGTATAAATCTTCTAAGATAATATATTAACGTCACAACAATATTCTCCGGTTTCATACCTTTTGATTCAACTGATATAATAAGTCTTTTATATAAAGGTAAACTTAACATACACAAATCTTCACACCACCAATCATCACCAGAAGCCTGAGATTTAATTTCGGAGCATAAAATATCCTCGGAACATGCCTTGATGGTCAAGGAATCAATGCATCTTGAAATAATATGAAGTTCTTCTGCATATGGTTTAACTTCTTCACATGTTTGAAGTGCTTTTATAGAATCTGACCAATTGCTGAAAACTTCGTTGAGAAAAGTTTCTGTCAAGTCGACTAAGTTTCCTTCACCGTAATTTTCATTCATTTGTAAATACTCCGCCGCACATCTTAGACGAACAACATTTAATGATGTGATTTCGAGTTTTACGCCGTAGCAAAATTTTGTTATGATCTCAAATGTTTTGTCTCCACCGGGTACATCATGAAGTTGCAAAACGGAAATTGTTCCATCCTCATGTGATGAGTCCGCGATGAGTTTCTTTAGTAATCCACTTCTAGAAAGCAAGGGGAACTGCATCATAAAAAATCACAACTTACTTCACCGAACATTTCTGATTCCCCAGTGGAACAAACCCTAACCCTAACTCATCGTTCTCAACTAAAGTTCGAATTCAAAAACATACCTTGTGAAGGAAGAAAGACGTTTCGCCTACTTCAATGGTAACATCACTAATAAGTCCAGTTGTACAATGCCTGCAACAAGATATCTCATATGTCAAAAACTTATGAGATTATAATAGCGAAATCATATCCACAAAAATAAAAAAACATAAAATATAATTTAGGTCATATCGAATGATCACAAAATCACATATCAGGTTTGATTTGAATTGATGATAGTGTGATTAACAAAAATAGAGAAAAAATGGTTACCATGTTTGGCCATCGTGACGAAATATATCATCTGATTTGGATCCAAGCTTGAGCAATGCCATTGATTGCAGCTTGGTTAACGTAGATTCAAATGTGATAGAGAGATGAGAGCAGAGTGGAATCGTTTCATTGTGATTGTGATGAATGATTATTGTCCACAGGACAGATCGCGATTCTGAAGCTCACATAACTGAAATAACCGAAACAAATGCTTCCGCAATTTTTGTGTTATTAAAAAATTCATAAGATTAGGTGTTACTTGCATGGCTCATTACTTCCTACACCTCTTTTCACTTAACTCTTTCTAATGTTTATTTACTATTTTTCCTTAATAAACTAATGAATGAAGAGTGTCTTAATTGATGAATAATCTTTTATTGCCAATTTTCTTTTATTTTCTTCTTACTCACTAATTTACATAATTAGTTTTAAATTTAATATTTAATTAGTTAAATACATAAGAGAACTTTTTGAGATACTAAAGCATGCACACACACTAAAAAGTTTTTTAAAATTTTCATCTATTTTATAATTTTCTAAAATCCAATCATGGTATTTACCTAATCGACTAAGGAGCGGATTCTGCCTAATTAGAAAAGTTACACTTGTTGTTTAATCGACTATAGTACAATTACGTAATCAAAAATCTATCGTTTTATGATAACTTTTTAAAAATCAAATAACACAATTCACCGTCTCTTGTGTTTGAAGTCACTTGGGCAACAAGTGGCATTAGAGAATAACTCATATTATAAGACTAATCGTCTCAGGATGTAGAAATGAATTAAATTGACTCACTAAATAAACACACATCCTTTAATGGAGAGAGATATGCATATTGGAAAAAGAAGATAAAAATGTTTATAGAGGGGATGAATTGTGACAACTTATTTCCAATGTGAAAAGAAAGGTCATATAAATCCAAACAACCCTCCGAACAAAATAAAAAGCAAAAATTTACAAAGACCTAAAAGAAATAAAGAAGTTATACATAGTTTGGGATGACACTGATATGGATTCGTCAAACGAATCAGAAAAGGAGAAAGAAGAAAACATTTGCATTATGGCGAAACACGAAGAGAATGAGATAAACAATCTAACTTCCTACTTTATTTATAATGAACTATTTTGCATATGTAATAGAATGCGATAAGGGCGTCGCATAAAAAAGTACTCAACTTTTATTTTAAAATGAAAAATTAAATTCAAGACATAATAGTAAAGCATAATAGTAAAACATAATAATTATGTTCAAGAAAAAATAAAAGAAATGATAAAAGACCCATTCAGATGTTACAATATCAGAGTTATTATTCAGAATGAAACTACTAGATGATTTAAGGTCCGATGAAACATAAATTAGAAAGAAAATAAATTAAAGAGACCATTTACGCCCTCTTCTTTAATTAACCAACAAATATCATTCCACAATATCGACTTAAGAATCATCTGCATACGTATACGTTTATAAGACATGTAAACAAAGAAGAAAGTGAGAGTACATTCTATAATTAAATGGTGTAAAAACAATAAGGATAATACTTAATACATCATTTATAGTCAATAACAATTACACAAATTCATAAACACATGCAAAATTAAATATGCAATGCTCATCTCCTATACTCTCATGCATGTGATACCATCACCGGATTTATAGTTATTTTATTGCAAATTCTAAAAACACCTGACCGAAGTAAAAAAACATCGGACCGAAGTTCTAAACACCAAACCGAAGTCCTAACACCGGGTCAAAGTCCTACATAAATCAATTATATATGATGCATGAATGTTTTCAAACAAATGCAGAACTTCCATTTGAACCTTTAACACCAAGTTTTTAACACAGTTGGTTAAGGCTAACACCGGCTCTTATGAACCTAATAACACCGCCAAAAAGGCTAAACACCAGTTCTCGCGAACCTTATAACACCTCCAAAAAGACTAAACACCAGTTATCACGAACCATATAACACTGCCCAAAAGGCTTAACACAAGTTCTCACGAACCTTAACTCAAACAACACTAGTTCTCACCAAACCTAAACACACAAGACATCGGTTCTTAACGAATCACATGGTATTAACAAGTTTTTCATATACACTGATATTATCGCATTAACACCGCACTTACGTCCTAACTTTTGACTTGTCTCATATACATATTTACCATAATGATACTCATATCTATGGTATTCACATCTTAAGTCCATTTATGATTATTTAAACACTAGATTCTCATTATTACGTAATTACTCAAATTTCACATATTTGACTCAAGGGAAGAACATCGATTAATTTTTGACCATCACAGATTCACTACCTAGCACTTCTGACTTAAAATAGTATGAAATTCAAAATCAGTATGAAAAATTGGTTTAATCATGTAAAATAGTTTAAGCAAGGGTTAACGTATATCCGTCATACCCAACATGCAAAAAATCAACACATACTCAACATCCAATATTCATTACGCCATAATGAGCATGAATTCAACATATATATATATATATATATATATATATATATATATATATATATATATATATATATATATATATATATATATATATATATATATATATATATGATCAATCATCACAAATTATCATGGTTTTTCATCAATATATCACATTTTTATATGAACATCATTATTCATTTTCAGTCGCTCTCAATTACATATTCCATATTCCATATCGTATCAGCACAACAATTTCCTAGAAAATTCATAATACAGACATGGTATAATCTATTAACATACATAAATCACAAACATATAAGTTTGTACAAAATCTCACTCTTTAAGGATCACATAACCTAATAAGGGGTTAAGGGAAACCCCATTATCCTAATGCTCAAACACCAAATATAGAACAATCTCCTCTCCCCTTACGTCGATTAAGAAGAAATTCTTGAATTCTTGGTGATATGAGATCTTACTCTTACACTTCTCACTACTATGGGGACCTCCTTTTCTCATTTTTCTCAAGAACATATATGTGTTTCTAAAACTCCCTTTCTCATTCCCTCTCTCTTATATAATAATCCTAATTTATGTATTTATTTTTTTCACTCCATCTAATCCTCTTAAGTTTTCCAAATATCTCTCGTTACGCCTCTCTAATTTATTAATTATTTTACTAACTCATAATTTCTTAAATACACTTAACCCTTTATTTTTATTAATTACTATTATTAACTCCAAAATTCTATTAATTAGTTATTACCTTCATTTTCCCAATATTGCAATTATTTCTACACCAATATCACCACATCTACATTATTATTATTTTCTAAATAATAGCACAATAATAATCACACTAAACACTAAAAATAGAATAAAAACTTTAAATTAAAAAATCGAGGTGTTACAATACTCCCCCACTTAATGAATTTTCATCCTTCGAAATTTACCTAAGAAGAACAAATCTGGATAAGACTTATTCATCTGGCTCTCTAGTTCCACAGTTACGTTATCCTCAATGAATCCTCCCCACACAACCTTCACCAAAGGGATTACTTTACCTCCCGATCTTCAATTTTAAAGGGTGATGTTTCATAGGTTAGGTTATATCTTATTTGCACATCATCTAATCGAATCACATGAGACGGTCAGGGATATACTTACGACGTTGAGAGACGTGGAAGACACTATGGAGGTTTGAGAGAGATGGGGGTAATGAAAATTGGTAGGAAACTTTGCCGAATCTTTTAAGGATTTGATAAAGACCAATAAAATGAGGAGTAAGCTTTCAAGACTTTAACGCCCGACCATCCCCAGTCACTTGAATAAATCTTAAGAACACATGATCTCCTTCTTGAAATTTGAGGGTATTACTCTGCTTATCGTGATAACTCTTCTGTCTACTTTATGATGACCTCATCATTTCCTGAATCATCTTAACCTTTTAGATAGTTTGTTGATCTATTTCAAATCCTAATACAAAGCCTTCACTATATTCTTACCAGTATAAGGGTGTCTTACACCTCCTCCCATATAATGCTTCAAAAGATGCCATTCTGATGTTGGAATGGAAACTATTATATAGGCAAACTGAATAAGTGGAAAGTAATTATCCCAACTACCCCTTGTTATAGAACACAGGCTCTCATTAGATCTTCTATGGACTGGATAATTCTCTCCATCTGGCCATCAGTCTAAGGATGGTAAGAAGAACTCAGCCTTAGTTTGGTTCCTAGTTCTTCTTGTAAACTCTCACAAAATCGCAAGGTGAACCTCGGATCTCTATTTGAAGCTATCCTATATCGAACTCCATGCAATCTCATAATCTCACACACACACACACACACACACACACACACACACACCACACACACACACACACACATATATATATATATATATATATATATATATATATATATATATATATATATATATATATATATTGGCGGCCAACTTCTGTAACGGGTAGATGATCTTTATCGGGATAAAATGAGCTGACTTAGTCAACATATCCACTATAACCCAGATATAATCACTTCCTTTAGAGGTATTGGAAAACCCACCACAAAATCCATGGGATATTGTCTCAGTTCCACTTAGGAATACTCAATGGTTGCATCAATCCAGATGGCTTTTGATGATCTATCTTTGATTTCTTACAAGTGAAGCAAGAATATACAAATTATGCAACATCTATCTTCATACTTGGCCACCAAACCATCTTAAGGTCCTGATACATCTTTGTGCCCCCTGGGTGAATATTCAAACCACTCTTATGACCTTATTCAAAAATCATTTTCTTAAGTTCTGGTACATATGGAACACAAACTCTGTCACGAAACCTCGTAACCCGTTTATCATCCATTTTGAATTTCATTCTTTTTCCTTGATTGATTAGTAAAAATTGGTTTATCAAGCGTAAATCCAATCTTTGACACTCCTTGATTTCTTCTAGTACATTGATAATCAACTTCAACATACCCAACTTCACACTACTTAGCGTTATCTCTCATGCCAAACTTATATCTCTCAATTGCTCAATTAAATCCATCTCATTGACCATTAACGCCTACATATGCAATGAATTTCTTCTTAACGCATCTGCCACTACATTAGCCTTGCCTTGGTGATAATTCTTCTCTGCCTCATATTCAACTCTTTTGGTCAAATAGGTACTTTTAACTCTTATGATCCTTAAACACCTCAAATCTCGGCCAATAAAGATAATGCCGATAAATGTTAAGCATAAAAACTACTGTTGCTAATACCAAATAATGGGTAAGATAATTTCTTTCAAGAGTCTTAAGTTGTCTAGAAGCATAAACTACAACCTAGACCTTCTTCATAAACACACCTCCTAGCCCTAACTTAGATGCATCACAATTAGCCATAAAATATTCACTCGGGTTTGGTAGAATCAATATTGGCATGAATGTCAATCTCTTCTTAAGCTCTTGAAAAATTTCCTCGCACTAAACATTCTATACACATGTCTGACCCTTCTGAGTCAACTGTGTCATAAGGAAGGACAACTTCGAGAAACCTTCTATGAACCTCCTATAATAGCCAGCCAAATCCAAAAAACTATTGACCTTGGTCATTGGTTTAGGCGTCTCCCACTATAACACCACGTCTAATTTAGACGGATCCACTATTATTCCATCACTAGAGATTACGTGACCAAGGAATGTTACTTATATTAGCCAAAAATCACACTTGGACAACTTAGAATAAAACTTCTTGTCTTTTAAGTTTTGCAACACAAATTTCATATGCTTTGTGTGCCCTTCATCTGACTTGGAATATACCAAGATATCATATATGAATACCACAACAAATTAATCAGAATAAGGGTGAAAAATCATATTCATATACTCTATGAATACTCTTGGCGCATTAGACACGCCTAATGGCATAATAGCATGCTCATAATGGCCACAACGAGTCTTGAATACAGTCTTAGGAATATCTTTTGCCTTCATCCTAATCTGATGGTATCCTAACCTTAGATCAATCTTGTTAAACACACGTGCCCCCACCAACTTATCCATGAGATCATCAATCCTCGGAAGAGGATACCGGTTCTTGATAGTAACCTTATTTAACTGTCAATAATCCACACATAATCTCTTACTCCTATCTTTCTTTTTAACCAAGAGTATTCTTAAGCTCACTCAATTCTGACGCTGACAAACTTCTTTTCTAACAATTCCTCTAGTTATTTCTTAAGCTCACTAAATTCCGATGCTGACATCCTATATGGATCCACGAACATATGTCTAGTACCAGGTATTAAACCTATTGCATATTTGACTTCACGCTCAAGTGGAAAATCATTAATATCATCAGGAAAAACATCAGAAAATTCGCATAAGACAAGAAGATTATCGATCAAAATTTCACTTTCTACTCTCAAGGAGGCTAGCATTATGAACACTTGAACATCCTATTTCAAGGACATCTCATCTTGGTTGGCAAATATAAATCTTGAATCCTTACTTCTCTCTGACTCATGAAACAACATGGTTTTATCAAAACAATTTATGTGAATATGGTTGAACGATAACCAATTCATCCCCAAAATGACATCTAGTTGACTTAGAGATAAACAAATAAATTCAACTCTAAAATTTGTACCATAAACGGACAAAGAACAATTTAAGCAGGCTAACAATGTGGCTTCAAAACCACTGGCTGGTGTATCAATGACCATATCAAATTTCATAAGAGACACTTCTAGATTTAACATGTTAACACAATCATATGATATAAATAAGTATGTTGCACCCGTATCGATGATAGAAATTAAGGGCATACCATTTATGAAATACGTACTTTGAATCATTCTATCTGATATTGAGGATTCAACACCATTGAGAGTGAAGACTTTTCCTTTGGCTTGAGCATTCTGACCAATACTTGGTTTCCTCTTCGGTATCTGACAATAGGTACTAATGTGACCCTGCTCCCTTCAATTGAAACATGTTGGAGTTGCATCCTCTCAATTAGAGACGCAGTGACCTAACTTCCACACCTTCCACACCTCTGAGGAAAAGGAGTACCTCCCCCATTATTTCCATTCCCAGTTGCAGCTCTCTGATTTCCCTTTCCACTTGGGGTTGCATGCAGTTTTCTACGATTCTGATTACCAATTTTCTTCTTATTCACCCTCTTATAGTGATTAGATCTTACCATATTGTCTTCATTATAAATTCTACACTTGTTAACCAAAACTGAGACATGAAGAATCTCCTAATATTGAATAAACTACTTAGTCTCAAGACGTAGATCAGTTTTTAATTTCACACATTTAAAACCTTCAGCATCCAAACCATTATAATAAGGACAATATCTGGATAGCTCTTCAAACTTGGTTGCATAATTAGCTACAAACATGTTACCCTGCATCAGCTCCAAGGATTCAATGCCTTACACTTATGAACACCAGCTGGAAAATGCTTGTCCAAAAGCTCTTTTATAAAATTATCCCAAGTAATAGCAATACCTGCGGCCTCCAATATATTGTTGGTGTAAGCCCTAGAGGCCAATACTTTTGGTACTTATATCGAATTATTTATTAATAATAAAAGGATTTTTCTTTATTATGTTTGTTTAATAAAGTCCCTAGAATAGATAGTCCATTTAATTTATCAAGTGTGACTTAATCATGAGATCCCATTAAACATAAGGACACTATTCTTAAAGTATCCGTAGTCGAGCTTTGTTGTGAAGTGGGATAACATTAAAGCATTAAGACTATTATGTATATAGACTGATGATCACATCTCATGGATCATGGATAAGGAGTTATCAAGTCTTACACATAGGTATGAATATTAGAGTAATATTTATACTGGATTGACATGCTAAGAGAATACCACATAGAATGTTATGCAAAGTGTCATAAGTTATTCTCATGGTGATATTGGTGTATACCACCCTTCGACATGAAACCACTATGGACCCTAGATGTAGAGTCAAGTGCTTTATTGATGACCAAATGTTATCTGTAACTGGATAACCATAAAAACAGTTGATGGGTACTCCACGAAGCATGCTGAGGGACATGAGTGACCTAGATGGGATTTGCTCATCCTGCGTAACAGGATAAATGTCTATGGGCCCAATATTGAACTGGACAAGGATGACACGCTCTATGCCTTGTGTTCAATATAGACATAGGGGCAAAAGGGTAATTGTATATATAAGTATTATCACAAAAGGATTTATCATATCACATGACATTTTCGTGTCCTGGGTAGCAGTTATGTGTTGCTAGATACCGCTCACTGTTTATTATTTAAATACGTGATTTAATATAATTGTTAATGTCGCAAAAACCTACAGGGTCACACACAAAAGGATAGATTGATGAGAGATAGAGTAAATAAGGAATACCGTAAGATACGGTGCACTTAAGTGAATTGTAGAACATCGTAAGATACTGTGTACTTAAGTAGAATACGAAATATGGTAAGGTACCACATGCTTAAGTGATTTTGGCATATCATAAGATATGTGTCACATACACTTAAGTGGGCTTTTTAGCTTGCAGCCCATATAAGTGGTTCTATAAATAGAACCCTTGTGCAGAAGCATTTGTTCAGTTGAAATTTTCGTTTCTCTCTCTCTCTCTCTCTCTCTCTCTCTCTCTCTCTCTCAAAGCCTTTATTCGTAGCAGCTAGTACTGAGATTGAATGAATTCGCTCGTGTGGACTGAGTAGAGGCGTTGTCACCATTCAACGTTCGTGATCGCTCTTTAGATCTGCATCAAAGGTTTCAATCGCCACAAGAGGTAAGGATTCTATCACTGATCATGCCCATTCGTAAGGATCACTAAAGGAGAAAATTTTAATTTCTGCTGCGTTTTGGATCGCTATCCTCCTTCAGTGGTATCAGAGCCACTTATGAAACCATGCATCTGATATCTATTTATTTTCTGTATTTTCTATATTAATACGATTAAAATACAGAATGAATCAAAGAATAAACGAGTAATTAAATATGGCATCATATGTGTATGATTTGGATGATTGATGTTGACTATGCTTCGGAATCCGACGTTAGTATGGTGAAGTAGCGATACATCGATCGTCCATAGGTTACATAATTGAGATCCATCAAGTTATATATATGATATAAGTAATTCTGATGCAAAATACGGTATATATGATATATTGTTTCTCTTTCGTTCATTCAAACACTTAATGGTTGTTTTCCTTTGAGTGATCATTGGTCATTTGCTTCGGAATCCGACGAAAGTATGGTGAAGCAATGTCGTATTGATCAATCATATTGAATTAAAAATCGAGGTGTGTTTGACAGTATGAAATTGGTGCATTAGGGTTCATGACGGTACAAGGGATGTGTTGTCAAAGAGTTATGAGATTAGGATTGTGACTGCGCAAGAGTTGTGCTTTAAAATATAAAGTGTTGATGCAAAAATCGACGTCGACTTCAAATGATTGTTCATTAAAATTTTGCGTCGGGGCGCTGCTCCTGCAACTCTGTAGGGGGCGCTGCCCCCTTGACCCCCGTCCGCTGAACGGTCAGCGGAACCCCCGGCTAACTCTGTGTAGTGTGTTCAGTCGCCAAAATTTATTTTAGTTTATTTAACTAACAGAATTTAAACTAATAATAATAATGTTTTTATTATTACTGTCTTGTGGTGATCGTTTATGGCCTTAGTCTTCCTTTATTTTGTTTTGGGATTTTAAAATACGACCTGCGTGTCGTGCCTCTCTTTTAATCTCTTAGTGTAACTTCTTTTCTCATCTCACTCCTTTGTATGTAAAACGAGTTTCTTTTATGTAATGTAATGTTATGAAGAAATAGAAGAATATAATATCAAAGGAGGACAACCTTGAAGATCTTGCTTGGAGAAGCTTAGATCGTTATTAGGTTAGCTTAGGTTCTCTCATTGGCTTGGGAGAACAATTGCGCTAGGGGCCATAATTGTTTCATTTTGTATGTATGTTGATGCATGTGAATGTATGTTGGTGCATGTGAGAAACGATTTATATAATAAATAAGCCGGTGAGATCAGAATAATTGCAAATTTCCTCAAATTAAATATTAAGTTTATGCTTTCCAAGTTTTAGCATTCATCAAGACTAGTATCAAATAATGTAGGTTTCGCCTACGCGAGGTGCATGTTCTATATTAGTAAGGTGCGATGGGATAATTATAAAATCCAATTGCTAAAACAATGGGTCAAACTTAACTAAACAAATTATAATAAGATTATATACGTTTAGAAGCAAGAGTTGGAAATGATCCATGTGATGGATTGGAATAAGGAGTTATTCACCCAACTAAAATATTTGAGAGTTGTATTAGATACAATTGGAAGGAGTTCCTACCTAAATAACCTAGTTTTGTGTAATCCTCCTAAGCAGACTTAAAACAAAGTGAAATGTGGACCTCGACCCACTAGAAAATCTTCCAACGGGATTTTCCGAATCAAATGGTGAGGATCATTTATTTTGAGTAAAATAGTGGGAGCATATTTAATTAAAGGCCTAATTAAATATGTTATTGATACTTATATTTTCATGTAGATTACCATGACAACAAACACCTCTAACAACATTTTGCGATCAATCCTTGATAAGGAAAAATTGTCTAGGATAAATTTTCTGGATTGGCACCGAAATCTAAGGATTGTCCTCAAACATGATAGAAAGTTGTATGTCTTGGAGAAACTTGTTCCTGAACAGGAACCTCCTAGTTCAGCACCTACGGCAGAAAGAGATGCTTATAAGAAGCATGTCGATGATGCAAATGAAACTGCTTACCCCATGCTGGCTACCATGAACTCAGAGTTGCAAAAGCAACATGAGAACATGGCAGTGTTTGATATGATCGAAAACCTAAAAATGCTCTTTAAGGAGCAGGAAAGGCATGAAAGGTTTGAAGTTTCAAAAGCCCCTTTTCAAGGAAAGTTAGCTGAGGGAGCCCCTATAGGTTCCCATGTGCTCAAGATGATTGGGAATGTGGAGAACCTTGAGAGGTTGGATTTTCCCCTCAGAAAGGAACTTGCGACTGATTTGATCTTGCAATCGTTGCCAGATAGATTCAGTCAATTTGTCCTTAATTTTAATATGAATGATATGGACAAATCTCTTCCTGAACTGCTAGCCATGTTAAGAACTGCTGAGTAGAATTTGAAGTCAAAAGGGAAGTCCATTCTGATGATCGGAAATGGAAAGAGACAGAACAAAAGACCCACCAAGCAGGGTGGTAAAGGGAAAGGCAAGGAAGTTTCCAAACCCAAACCCACAGCTCCTGCTTTGAAGCCTAGTGGAGGAATAGTAAAGGAAGACACTTGCTTCCATTACGGTAAGACCGGACACTGGAAGATAAACTGCCCAAAGTACCTAGAAGATAAGAAGAATGGAGTAGAGACTTCAACTTCAGGTATTTTTGTTATTGATATTAATTTATCTACTTCTGTATCATGGGTATTAGATACTGGATGCGGTTCTCACATTTGTACTAGTGTGCAGGGGATAAAAAGGAGTAGAGATTTGGAAAAAGGTGAAGTTGACCTACGAGTTGGCAATGGAGCAAAGGTTGCTGCTTTAGCCGTAAGAACTTATGTATTGACTTTACCTAGTGGTTTAATAATTCTGTTAGAGAACTGTTATTATGTACCTGCAATTAGCAGGAATATTATTTCCATTTCTTGTTTGGACAAGTTTGATTTTTCATTTATAATAAAGAATAATTATTGCTCCATTTATTTGAATGATATATTCTATGCTACTGCGCAAATGAACAATGGTCTATATGTCCTTGATCTTGAAATGCCTATTTATAACATTAATACTAAAATGATGAAACCTAATGAGTTAAATCCAACTTACCTTTGGCATTGTCGATTAGGCCACATAAATGAGAAACGCATTTCCAAACTCCAAAAGATGGACTCTTGGACTCTTTTGATTATGAATCATATGAAACATGCAAATCTTGTTTAATCGAAAAGATGATAAAGTCTCCATTCACAGGAAAAGGTGAAAGAGCTAATGATCTTTTGACCCTCATACATACTGATGTATGTGGACCAATGAACATACCAGCCAGAGGAGGTTTTCAGTACTTCGTCACATTTACTGATGATTTCAGTAGATATGGTTATGTGTATTTAATGAAACACAAATCATAATCCTTTGAAAAGTTCAAGGAATTCAAGAATGAAGTACAAAACCAACTAGGTAAGAATATTAAAACTCTTCGATCGGATTGAGGTGGTGAGTATTTAAGCCTAGAGTTTGATGACCATCTGAAAGAGTGTGGGATCATATCCCAACTTACTCCTCCTGGAACACCCCCAATGGAACGGTGTATCTGAGAGAAGAAATTGAACCTTCTTGGACATGGTCCGATCCATTATGAGTCACGCCGATCTTCCAAAAAGGTTGAGAAGACACCATATGAGATATGGAGCGGTAAGAAACCACATATGTCTTACATGAAGATTTGGGGTTGCAAAGTTTATGTGAAACGACAAATTTCAACTAAGCTTGAGCCCAAATCTGAAAATGCTTATTTATGGGGTATCCTAAAGAAACAAGAGGGTATTACTTCTACAATCCTTCTAAGGGCAAAGTGTTTGTCGCTCGAACTGGGGTTTTCCTAGAAAAGGATTTTATTTCCAAAGGAATCAATGGGAGGAAAGTAGAGCTTGAAGAAATTCAAGAATCACAAAGCATTGATACACCTATGGAGGAATTAGAGCAGGAAACACAAGTAGTTATGGAAGAGCAACCTGCTCAAGTAGAACAAGACCAGCGTAGGTCAAGCAGGATACGTCACCTACTTGAGATATATGGATATCTCATAACTAATCAAGGTGATGTATTACTCATGGATCAAGATGAGCTTGTGACCTACCAAGAGGCCATAACTGGTCCCGAGTCTAAGAAGTGGCTAGAAGCCATGAAATCAGAAATGGATTCCATGTACACAAACCAGGTTTGGACCTTGGTAGAGCCTCCTGTAGGAGTTAACCCTATAGGATGCAAGTGGGTATTCAAAAAGAAGACTGACATGGATGGTAAGGTACATACCTATAAGGCAAGACTGATTGCAAAAGGATACATACAAATTCATGGGGTTGACTATGATGAAACCTTTTCACCAGTTGCAATGCTTAAATCTGTTCGTATTTTACTTGCTATCGTTGCATATCATGATTATGAAATATGGAAGATGGATGTCAAAACTTCTTTCCTTAATGGGAATCTTCTTGAGGATGTGTACATGACACAACCTGAAGGGTTTGACATACCAGAAGAAGCCTAAAAGATATGTAAGTTACAAAGATCAATCTATGGATTGAAGCAAGCTTCCAGAAGCTGGAATCTTCGTTTTGATGAAACAGTAAAACAATATGGATTCATCAAGAATGAAGATGAGCCTTGTGTCTACAAGAAGGTTAGTGGGAGCATGATCATCTTCCTGGTATTATATGTAGATGACATATTACTCATTGGAAATAATGTCCCTACCCTGCAACAAGTAAAGTCTTGGTTGGGGAAATGCTTTTCCATGAAGGACCTAGGTGAAGCAGCCTATATATTAGGAATCGGGATCTATAGAGATAGAACATAAAAAACGCTTGGCCTAAGTCAGAGTACATACATAGACAAAGTGCTGAGACACTTTAATATGCATGATTCGAAGAAAGGATTCATACCTATGCAACATGGCATGTGTCTATCAAAAACAAAATCCCCTTCAACTAAGGAAGAAAGGGATCACATGAATAAGATTCCATATGCATCTGCAATAGGATCTATCATGTATGCCATGTTATGTACTCGACCAGATGTCTCGTATGCTTTAAGTGCAACGAGTAGGTACCAATCTGATCCCGGTGATGCTCATTGGGTAGCTGTCAAGAATATCCTCAAGTATTTGAGAAGGACTAAGGACTCATTATTGATATATGGAGGTCAGGAAGAGCTTGTTGTAATTGGATACACCGATGCTAGCTTCCAGACAGATAAGGATGACTTTAGATCGCAATCTGGTTATGTGTTTTGCTTAAACGGTGGCGCTGTGAGCGTGAAAAGTTCAAAGCAAGATACAATTGTTGATTCTACAACCGAGGCTGAGTATATTGTTTCCTCAAGTGCAACAAAGGAAGTTGTTTGGATCAAAAAGTTCATTAGTGAACTTGGTATAGTTTCTAGCATTGTGGATCCCATTGGTCTTTATTGTGATAACAATGGTGCTATCGCACAAGCTAAGGAGCCTAGATCTCACCAAGGATCCAAACACATACTTAGGTGTTATCACCTCATTTGAGAGATAATAGATAGAGGAGATGTGAAAATATGCAGAGTACCTACACTTGACAATATTGCTGACCCACTAACAAAGCCTCTTGCACAGCAGAAGCATGATGGCCATACTAAATCTATGGGCATTAGGGGTATGCTTGATTAGCTCTAGTGCTAGTGGGAGATTGTTGGTGTAAGCCCTAGAGGCCAATACTTTTGGTACTTGTATCGAATTATTTATTAATAATAAAAGGCTTTTTCTTTATTATGTTTATTTAATAAAGTCCATAGAATAGATAGTCCGTTTAATGTATCAAGTGTGACTTAATCATGAGATCCCGTTAAACATAAGGACATTATTCTTAAAGTATACGTATTCGAGCTTTGTTGTGAAGTAAGATAACATTAAAGCATTAAGACTATTATGTATATAGATTGATGATCACATCTCGTGGATCATGGATAAAGAGTTATCAAGTCTTACACATAGGTATGAATATTAGAGTAATATTTATATTGGATTGACCCACTATGAGAATACCATGTAGAATGTTATGCAAAGTGTCATAAGTTATTCTCATGGTGATAGTGGTGTATACCACCCTTCGACCTGAAACCACTATGGACCCTAGATGTAGAGTCGAGTGCTTTATTGCTGATCAAACATTGTCCGTAACTGGATGATCATAAAGACAGTTGATGGGTACTCCACGAAGCATGATGAGGGACATGAGTGACCTAGATGGTAATTCCCCATCCTGTGTAACAGGATAAATGTCTACGGGCCCAATATTGATCTGGACAAGGATGACACGCTCTATGCCTTGTGTTCAATATAGACATAGGGGCAAAAGGGTAATTGTACACATAAGTATTATCACAAAAGGATTTGTCAGATCACATGACATTTTCGTGTCTTGGGTAACAGTGATGTGTTGCTAGATACCGCTCACTATTTATTATGTTAAATACGTGATTTAATATAATTGATAATGTCGCGAAAACCTACAGGGTCACACACAAAAGGACGGATTGATGAGAGATAGAGTAAATAAGGAACATCGTAGGGTACGACGCACTTAAGTGAATTGTAGAACATCGTAAGGTACGATGTACTTAAGTAGAATACGAAATATGTTAAGGTACCACAAGCTTAAGTGATTTTGGCATATCATAAGATATGTACCACATACACTTAAGTGGCCTTTTTAGCTTCCAGCCCACACAAGTGGTTCTATAAATAGAACCCTTGTGTAGAAGCATTTGTTCAGTTGAAATTTTCATTTCTCTCTCTCTCTCTCTCTCTCACTCACTCACTCAAAGTCTTCATTCGTTGCAACTAGCATTGAGATTGAAGGAATCTGTTCGTGTGGACTGAGTAGAGGCGTTGTCACCATTCAACGTTCGTGATCGCTCTTTAGATCTACATTAAAGGTTTCAATCGCCACAAGAGGTAACAATTTTATCATTGATCATGCCCATTCGTAAGGATCACTAAAGGAGAAAAATTTAATTTCCGTTGCATTTTGGATCGCTATTCTCCTTCATATATGACGAGTATTCCTCCACCGGTGCTTACCTTTCTCAGACAACATGTGAGGTCCAAACAACACTTTCTTAGCATCGGTACAGGCCATGACTCTAAAAAATTTCTCAATTTCTTGAATCTAAGCTTGGGCACATTCAGGATCATATATTCCCTTGAACGTATGAGGGTTATATTTTTGGAGTTTTGCTAGCCCAGGAAACTCATCACCCCTTCCATTCTTATTCTGATGAGCTTGTTGGTTAGCTAGCAAGGCCTGATTATCTTGGGCCATCACTTGAGCCATTTCCTTGAGAGCATCAGCAATCGCACAATCATTTCTACCATCCATTTCTTCTTACACAACCAGCCATAAGTAAGTTAACCAGTTGTAAACAGTAAAGCAAATAACGGTAAAGTAATACAACACTGACATTGTTAACACATGTGTCGTACACAAGGGTACAATATACACATAACACATAAGGCCGAATGGACCTACCTACACTGATACCAACTATGTAGCCCTCAAACCCCCAATAAAAATTTCTTTTAATTTATAAAAAACCAATGAAATATAATAGAATGCGATAAGGGTGTCACATAACAAAGTACTCAACTTTAATTTAAAAATGGAAAATTTAATCCAAGACATGGTAGTCAAACATAATAGTTTGATTCAAGACAAAACAAAACAAATGATAAAAGATCCCATCCAGATGTTACAATATCGAAGCTATCATTTGGAATGAAACTACTAGTCGACTTAAGGTCCAGTGAAACATTAATTAGAAAGCAAAGTAATTAAAGAGACCATATACACCCTCTTCCATAATTAATCAACAATTACCATTCCTCATTCTCGAAATGAGAATCATCTACATAGGTATACATTTAGACAACATGGAAACAAAGAAGGGGTGAGAATACATTCTATCATTAAATGGTGTAAAAGTAGCAAGGATAATACATAATACATCATTTACAGTTAATAACAGTTACACAAATTCACGAACACAAACCTGATTAAATATGCAATGCTCATCTCCTTTACTCCCATGCATATGCTACCATTAATATATTTCAGAGTTATATTACTAAAAATTCTAAAACATCATATCAAAGTCCTAAACACCGGACCGAAGTCCTAAACAATGTACCGAAGTCCTAAACACTAGACCGAAGTCCTAACACCGGACTGAAGTCTTACCTAACTCTGATATATTTTATGCATGAATGCTCTAAAACAAATGCATATCTTCCATCCGAAACTCCAACATCATGTTTTTAGCATCGCTGGTTAAGGCTAACATCGGTTCTTGTGAACCTAATAATAATGCCAAAAAGGCAAAACACCCGTTCTCGCAAACCTTATAATACCACCAAAAAGGCTAAACACCAGTTTTCGCGAACCTTATAACATCGTCAAAAATGATAAACACCCGTTCTCGTGAACCTTAACTCAAACATCACCGGTTCAAACTGGCCTTAAGCACACAATTGGTTCTTACTGAATCGCAGGGTATTAACAACTTTTTCACATACACTAAGATTATGGCTATAACACCGGACTTACATCCTAACTTTCGAGTTATCTCATATACATATTACTAGAATAATACTCATATATATGGTTCACGACTTAAGTCCACTTATAATAATTTAAATACTAGACTTTTATTATTACGTAATTACTTATTTCTCACTTCTCTTACTCAAGGAAATATCGTATATTAATTTTTGGCAATCATTGACTCACTACCTATCACTTCTAACTTAAAACCATATGAAATATGTCGCAAATCATAATCCATACAAAAGTCAGTTTATTCATTAGAAATAGTCTAAGTAAGGGCTGACGGTCTAACTGTCACATCCATCACAATTGTCACCCCCCCCCCCCCACCTCGAGGTTACCCGTCAATCACTGACGGTCTGAAGCACTAAGGGCGTCGTTCATCACGCGATGACAGTCTAGGAAGGCGCCCTCTAGCGTCCGTCAGTTCGGAAAGACATATTATCTAGTCTAACGTGATATCGGTCAGCCCGTCAACAAGGGTGATGGCCATCATCACATACAAGTATGTAAATCTCTGCATTTTCACGCATAAGCAGTCCTAAATTCCCAAATTCTCATTATATGACAGTCCTAACACGTAGAAATTAACACATACACAACATACAATATTCATTACGTCATAATAAGAATGAATTCAACATATATATATATATATATATATATATATATATATATATATATATATATATATATATATATATATATATATATATATATATATATATATATATCACCCCAAATCATCATGGTTTTTCATCAATTTATCACATTATTATATGAAATCATTATTCATTTTAAGCCTCTTTCAATTACATATTCCATACCATATCATCATATCAATTGCATAGAAAATTCACAATACAAACATGGTATAATCTATTAACATACATAAATCATAAACACAGAGGTTTAGCACAAAGTCTAACGATTTAAGGATCACACAACTTTATAAGGGATTAAGGGAAACCCAATTATTCCAATTCTCAAACACCAAATATAGAAACCCAATTATATAATTATCCTAATTTATTTTTTTATTTTTTTATTCCAACTAACCCCCTTAATTTTTTTTCCAAATATCTCTCTTTATCCCCCTCTAATTTATTAATTTTATTTACTAACTCATAATTTCTTAAATACCCTAAACCATTTATTTATATTAATTATTATTATTATTAACTCCAAAATTTGATTAAATAATTATTACATTCATTTTTCCAAATATTTCAATTATTTTTACACCAATATCACTACATCAGCATTATCATTATTTTCTAAATAATAGCACAATAATAATCACATTAAACACCAAAAATTGAATAAAATCTCTAACTTAAAAAAAATTGGGATGTTACATATTGCCTATGAGAAAAACAAATAATTTTACTTCAAAACTCACCTTCTTCATCTCCTTCTTTTAGAAATATCGATGAACCTATAAAGTGTGAAAAATGCAATCTTTTAGAAATTAAAATTGATGATTTGTATAATACTTTTGATGATTTTACCAAAGGGATAACTAACTTGAATCTATTTCTAGGTAATCAAAGAGCGACCTATAATAAATATGGTCTAGGTTAAGAATATAAAAACAATGCTAAGAGTTTTAGGAATATTTGTCAGGCTAATAGTGTTGGACATGTGAATTGTGGGTTTCATAAAAACTTGAGTTTGAAAAATATTTACAAAGTTTTCTAGAGTTTAAAATCATTTTAAAAAATTGTTTCAGAATTAGTAGTGGAAATAAAGAATTCATAAAATAAATTATAGAAAATAAAGAGTTAAGGGATAGAGAAGTAACACCATAAGTTATAGAGGTTCGTTAAAAGAGAAAACACCTAATTATCTTCCCCAATATTTGTTCTTGAGAGTATCTAGTAAATATTCATATTTTTCAATAAGTTGAACTCTCGAACTCCCTTATACAATGAAAAATAAAGTTTTTGGCTAACTTCCAACCAAACAACAAACATCAAAGTGGAGCGGTTAGTCTTCCTTCCAAATGGTGAATTGAAGCGATTAATCTTATTTACAAACAAAAACCTAAAGGGATTAGTCCCTAAGTTAAACCAATATTTTACACATGATTATCTCAAACCTAGGTGAGCTTTTAATCCAAACTAAAATCACAACAAAGGTTTTGACGAGATGACCACGAGTCTATGAGATTTAATATCGGGCTTATCTCAAACTTAAGTAAGCTTTTAACCGGGATGAGCTTATGAATAAAATGAGGGTTTTACTAGGATAACCACAAACCAAAAATAGATTTTAAACATGGTTGATCTCGAATTGATGAAAGCTTTTGAAAGGATTGAGCTTACAAATTGAAACTGATACTTAGAAACCGAATTCAATCAAACTCTATTACTACCATGATAGATTCTAACAAACCCTATTCGCACTAAAACAAAAACTATTTAGATTGATTCGAATAATCTTGATTCTAGTTTGAAAGCATCAACCGATTTTATCAAAATAAATTAGAGTAATAACAATTGATGCGTTAACTAGCATTCAAAAATTGAAATAACAAGGCTGAGGTTTAAAAGAAAAAAGAGATAGAATCACGAAAAAAGAATTAACATTACAAACCAAATCTCAAAATCCTTAATGAACAATCTCAAATAAGTGAATCACTTAGACCTTTAAGCTTCCATGGAATAGATTTGCACAATTCAAAATATGTAAATAATGGCGGAATCAAGAAGTTGGTTTTTCTGGATATTTGCAACCTTATTTATTGGTCTAAACATTAACCTAGTTTAGTAAACCAATTCTGGGCAAGATTTGGATTTTAAACTAGCAATTTGGCCTATTACAAAAGATTAAGTGGTCTAAAACTCGTAGTAAGCTTTAGTGCTTCAGATATTCATATTTTTGAACATTAAGACTTCTGAACTGGGCTTTACATTTAACATGAAAGTTGTAGATATACTCATTAGCTTTCTAACACACATTTCAGCGCTTGGATCAGGATACCACAACCAAAGTAATGACCTTAATAGTGAACAAGTGTCAAAATATAGATATTTCAGAAAAATTAATCAAAGAAATATATTAAAGCTCAAGAATGGCCCAAGATTAGAAAAAGATAAAAATATAAAATTATGACTTAAAAACTTTCAAAGCCCAAGTACAAATCTAAAAGAAGCGTTGGATGGGAGGAAACTCATCGATTATAACCAGTTTTTGTTTTGTTTTGCAGAATTTACATTATGTTATTCGAGACTTTCCATGAGAGGAATTAGCCACTCAAGCATGTCTTTCCATTACTATCTAGTTATCTTCAATGAACAAGTTTGTAGTTGTGTTTTTTTTCCAGATTTACAAGTTTATCACTTTAGCATTGAACAAATGAACCAAGAGAAACTTGATCTTCAGGAAAGCAACTTACAACTTGAAGGCAAAGGATGAGAAGAGAATAAAAGGATTTGTACTCAACCTTCAGATACCTCAACTAGTAAGGTTTTAGCCAAATAAATTCCATTATTCACTATTCTTTCTTATTGAGTGTATTCATGCATTATTGTAACTTTGAGCCTTTTTTAACCACCCTATAGTAATAGTTATATTCGTTGCTAACCACTTTGAGCTTAGCCTTTCTTTCGGTGACTTAGCCTTACTTTTAGACGTATGACTTGAAGTATCTTATCTTTCCACCCTCTCTTTGGAGTTAGGTATAGTTATAGTTCTGAAGTTATATAAAAAATTATAAGTTTTGCGTTGCTCTTGGAAGTGAGCAAAGTTTTAAGTTTGGGGTTAGGGTACTAGCGAAAGTTGGTCAAAAATTCAAAAGTTAGGAGAAAATAATAAGTGAAAAAAAACACTTCTTAAAAAAAGAGTAAAAAAATGCTAAGCATAATAAGGATCACAATAGAAAAATATCTAATACCATCAAGAAGGAACAAATTAGTATGATGATAGATGGAGAACTAACTCCAAAGGTTTAAATCTACTTTCCCAAAAATATCATACCCGAACATAAGCCAATATACAACCTAAAAGTCCTCAAATGTGTGTGTTTTGATTTCTTTGATGAACTGTATTAGAACATGGTCAAGCTAAGCATAAACGATTTTGCATGTTGATTGAGAGATTATCTTATCCATTGAGTGAGTCAAGGTGAGATGAGAGACAAGCCGAGTACTCATCAAAGTTTGAAGATGTTTTTTGAATTTTCTGAATGGAAGTTGGAAGCTAGAATGATGGTCAGGTAAAGAAAAAAATATATGGTGATGTTCAATTGTTATTGTGCACCTTGTTTTCTATTGAAATATGTAGTTGCAGGAAAGTTACTTGAGGACAAGCAACAATTCAAGTTTGGGTTGTGATGACAGTCTGTCATTGCATGAATTCGGCCGGAGAAACGGATCAAAACAAGTTAAAGAAGAGCAAAAATAAAGAAGAAAAACCAAAGAATGAGGAAAAAATAACTAAGTATGAAGAAATTGGACTTTTTCGAAAACTCAGGTGAAAAAGGAGCAAAGGCATGCAATCACTGAAATAATCACACGCAACATCACGCATGTGATAGGAACATAAAGGTTGCAATGCACACACGGTGCAAGTCATCACGCGCACGATGACTCATTTTATGGGATTTTCTGATGTGTTATGGTTCATTCTGAAAGCTATTTAAAGGGATTTTATGCAATTTTTCAAGTATTACGAAATCAGGCATATAAAGTACGATTTTTACAACATCAGAGATGATTTTGAGAGAATTTGAAGCCATCGGAGGCCAACCCTTCAAGGAGTCTCTTATGCAATTCTTCTTAATTATTTTTGGTATTGTATTTTGAATTATGAGTAGCTAAACTCCTTAAGGTTAGGTTGTGTTGATGAACCTGTTTCAGTATTGTTAGGTAATATGTTCATTTGACTTTGCATGAATTCGTTTATCTATAATTCTATTCAGTTATTTCTTGTTTGTAATGCTTTTTATGTGAGATAATATTTTAATTTGATTTTGGGAACATAGGGAATACTGGCAATTAGTTTATGTGTTGGACCTAGGTAAATTGTCATGCTTACGTTGGTTGACTAGGGATAAAAAACTCTGAGTAGTGGTTAGTGAATTAATGTTCTATTGCATCGCCTAATCCTGCTTACGCTAGTGGACTATGAATAAGAAAATCCGAGTAGTGATTAGTGAGTTATATCGCAAGGGATTGGTTATAGAGGTTTTGTTAATTCTCCATGGGATTATAGTGATAAGATTATTCATGTAAGATATCAAACATCAACAATAAGAAAATATGGGATTCTATACACAACCTGATCACTTTCATAATTTTGTCTTAACACTTTGCTTTAATTTCACACTTGAACTTGACACCCCCCCCCCCCCCCCCCCATTTACTATTTCTACGTATTGCACATTTTTTGTCTTTTTAAAAAACAATTCATGTGGATTCGATATTTTATTACTACGACACTATTGCTACACTTGTCGAGAAGTCATCAACTTTCCTAAAATGATGAGTTCCTTTTGGTTCAACTGCTTCACAACTTTTTTACTTTTTTCAGAGGCTGGTTCAACTGCTTCAACACTTTTTCTGTATCTCAAGAAAATTTCACTTATTATAGGGCCTTTTGGATTCACTACTATTTGGATAGGTAGTTGGTTAGATCCTTGAGCTTTCATGGCATTCATTGAAGTTGCAAGATGTCCAATTTGTGTCTCCAGATTCTGAATACTAGCATTAGTTTGTTGTTGAAATTGGATATTTTATATGGTTAATTTCTTGGCAAGGTCCTCTAATGAAGGTCCGGAAGTTGTAGAGGTGGTTACAGCTGTTGGAGTGTTTTGTGGAGGTGGAAGTGGTAACACTAATTGTTGTTGTGACCTAGGTTGTTGTTATTGTGTGGGTGGATTCCCATATCGAAGGTTTGGATGGTTTCTTTAGTTGGTATGGTACTTGTTAGTGGATAGGCCAACAATGTTGTACATGTATTGGTTGTTGCTCTGAGGATTGTAAATGTTTGTTGCATATGCTTGGGGCAACTTAGTAATTGAATCCCCTTGCAAGGTGGGACAGGAATCTGTTGGGTCTTTAGGAGAAACGAAAATACCATATAATATTTGTGTTTGAGCCTTACTTGATGCTACTTATTCAACAAGTGAAGTGAGTTTGTCAAATCTACTTTCCAAGGCTTTGTTGGAAGAAGAAGCTTGAATTTCATACTCCTTTTGTCATAACAACAAAGTTATTTCTAGTTGTGAATTGTTGGGAGTTGATGACATGTCCTCAATTAAATTTTTTTTTGCAGCTAGGGTCTTATCAACAAGTGCACTTCCACTAGCAACATCAAAAATATTTTTGTCCGTAGGTAGCAATTCTTCATAGAAGTACTGTATAAGTAATTGCTCAGAAATCTGGTGATGAGGACAACTAGACACCAGTTGCTTGAACTTCTCCCAATATTCAGCCAAGGATTCCATGTCAACCTATCTAATACCATATATTTACTTTCTTATTTATGTGGTTCTTGAGGCAGGAAAGTATTTCTCTATGAACAACTTTTTCAGATCGTTCTAGTTACCAATGGTGTTTGGTTAAAGGTAGTACAACCAATCTTTTGCATCACCTCAAAGTGAGAATGGAAAGGCTCTCAACTTGATATGGTCCTCTATGATTCCTTGAGGCATAAATGGTGTAGAGCACGTAATCTGAAATTCATTCAAATGAATATGGGGATCACCATGTGTAAGACAACTAAATCTTGACAACAAGTATATTAAATTATATTTAAATTCAAAAGGTACAACAACTTCATGATATTCAATACATAGTGCAGTATAAGTAACATCTGACGCAACAAGTTCTCTTAAGGTTATTTAGCCATGTTATGATTATCAACGTCAGAATCAGAATCAAACAAATTATGAGAGAACACGGAATCAAAATCACTATCAGTAATACTAGCCTCATTATGTCTACAACGTGAGTGAATAGTTCTATCTATTTTAGGATCGAAAGGGAACAAATCAGGACAAACATACCTAGTCATGCATCATGATAAAATAATTATGAGAATATCAACAATGTCCCTATTAAAAAAAATATTTGAAAAATAGAAAAACGATTAAAACAAAATTTAAAAAATATGAAAATCTAACCAAAAATTAAATAAAATAAAATAAAGAATCTAAAAAAAATTGTTTTTTTTAAAGTTATGTAAACAGAAAACAAATAAAATAAAATAGAATTTTTTTTTTAGGATTTTTAGTGTGGTATCCTATAACTACCGTGATAGATTCTAACAAACCATATTCCTATTAACACATACCACCATTTAGATTAATTCGAATAGTCTTAATTCTAGTTTGAAAGCATCAACTGATTTTATCAAAATTAATTAGAGCAATAACAATGTATGTGTTAACCAATAATAAAATATTTTAATTACAAGACTAAAGTTTGAAAGAAAAAGAGATAGAATCATGAAAATGAAATTAAAATTATAAACCAAACCTTAATATCCTTAATGAACAATCTCAAATCAGTGAATCACTTAGACCTATAAGCTTCCATGGAAGAATCAAAAGGTTGGTCTTTAAGGCTGTTTGCAGCCTTATTTATTGGTCTAAACATTAACCTAGTTCAGTAAATCATGGTTGAGCAAGAGTTGGATTTAAAACTAGCAATTCGGCCAATCACAAAAGATTAAATTGTCTAAAAACCAGTAGTCAACTTTAATGCTTCATTTATTCGTATTTTTGACCATTTAGAATTTCAAACTAGGCTTTTTGTTCAACATGAAAGTTGTAGATATAATCATTAGCTTTCCAACACCTATTTGAAAGCCAGAATAGGGTTAACACAATCAAAGTTTTAGCTTGGACAATGAGTATGTGTCAAAATGTAGATAATTCAAAAAATTAATCAAAGAAATCTATTAAAGTTCAAGAATGACCCAAGATAAAAAATAAGAAAAAGTCAAAATTATGACTTATAAAATTTCAAAGCGGAAAATTTCAAAGCTAAAAAGAATGTGTAAAAATGCATTGATCAATAGACTTCATCAAATGTTATAGCAAAGAAGCCCGGGAAGAAAATAACGAAGGAAGTAGATAAGACTCTCTTGCAGGCCACTAATAGCAGAAAAAGTCAAAACAATGCTTCAAAAGCCTTTTATACTCTATTCATTCACTAAGGATCGTACGATCCGCTGCGCACCACCAACAGTTGAGATCTCAAAAATTTGTTCGAAGCACTTAAGTAGTCTAAGGAAGAAGAAGCATAATCACTAACTAGCGTAGGGAGACACGTCAATTGTTCTCAATGAAGTATTATCTATTACAAGAAAACATTTAATGCATCTATTCTCAAGGGAGATTAAGTCATATCAAAGGCCTTCACATCCCCAAATCTAGAGGTCAGGCAAAGGCATGCATTACAAACTTTCTTCCTGTAAAGCAAAAACAAGGGCTTAGGGACAATTTTTCCGGGCTACCCATAAGGCCCAAAGGACAAAGGCCTAATAGCGAATTAATAGGAACGAAATGCAGACTTGTAGTCTCCTTTTTCTCTCAGAGTAGGAAAATTCCACACACGAGAACTTTGTTAGCCGTCTATATCAATTTGACGACTGTCCGCGATCCACACTTTCAGTTGATAACCATTTCTCCTATTTATGAAGGAAAACACATTATTTCTCTAATATCTAATTCACTTTCATTCATACATCACTTTTCACTCTATTAATGACTTGAACGTTTGAGTATTAACCTTACAGGTCTATCACATCTTCGCTACATCAGAAACTCAAGACCACGACAAAAAACTCTGCAACATTCCTTACCAATCAACTTTGGTTCCATTACTTAACACACACATATATATATATATATATATATATATATATATATATATATATATATATATATATATATATATATATATATATATATATAAAAGTTGTAACAGTGTTGCTAATTTGTATTCTAAAATATATATTAAAAAAAACAAAAGAAAAAATTTGTATTAAAAAAATAACTTAAATCTTAAAAAAGTTTATAATAGACGACTTTAAAGACAAGCATTTCTACATAAAGAAATCTTTAACATGTGTTTTAAGGTCAAATATTAACATTAACATTTGTCTAACCATAATTACTCTTAAAATTGTTTAAGCGAACACGAACCCATTTATTCTGAGACACTCATTTAAAATTTGTTCTCACCACAAGATTCTTGTTCAGTGGGATTTTAAGGCATGAAATGTACTAGTATCACTGTCCACAGACGTACTGAGTTAAAGGGTTTGATTGTAGTTTTTGGCTCTGCCAAAGTGTCAGTGGTACCTACTGTACCAACCTTGTCTATTCTATGGGTATTAATAGGTTGGTCCATACATCATCTTCTTTTACAGTGTCTGCATTTTCCATAACTGGTACTGGTACTGGTACTGGTACTATATGCTTACATTATCTTATCAAAGATTAACAAAAGTGAATAATTTATATGAAGTAAATATTGATAAGTGTTTTAGTTATTATTTATTTATCCATGAAAATATTTGTTGGAGAGGATGATTTTATTTTTGGGTTTGTCTCATGCGCAAGACGCGTAGAAGATTGTTTATAAATAGTTTTTCTACTGCCTCATGTGCGAGACATGTGGATTGTGCGCGAGGTGTGAGACCTTGAAGTCTAAAGTATATTTAAGCATTTTATATCATTTTTGTAGGTGTTACTTGTTTTATATAGAGAGAAATTTAAAAGGATTCTTAAGGATTTTTAATTTTAAGAATGAGAAGATATGTACTTATCAAAGAATTGATAATTACTTTTAAATTTTTTGGAATTGAATGACTTATGTATTGAGAAGAGGGGAAATGAGATCACATATGAGTTGAAATTAGAATAGGTTTTAATGAATTTATTGAGTTATTTTTTTTAACTCACTTGCAATTTTTAGTCAAGCCTCTTGATTGGATCAGAGAATTGTTGTCTTTTCAAAGTAGATCTTTTTGGATCCAATTGGATTAACATTATATGTGTTGATTCTTTTCTTTTATCATTATTATTGTTAGTTTGTGATTTACATATATTTATAGTTGGTGGTTTGATTATTTTTCTAAAATTGTTTAGTATTGAATTTTATTATTTCTTGTCTCGGACATTATATTATGGTTGTATTTGAATCTTTGAAGTATATTTCACAATAAGTGGAATTCATGTGGGACAAAGGTTTAAGTTTACAAGTGAGCATCATAAATTTAAAATGAGATATCGATAAGTTTTCTAAAATCAACTATTTTTGATTGTGAAAAGTGAAGACGCAATCAATTTTGATCAAACAAAAGAGTGCAGAAGCATTTAAAGGAAAACATTGATGTTAGAAATTTGGCACAAACAAAGAATAATGAGATGTTGGATTAGGTCAGGAGTGTCATTATCTTGTGTCTCAACGATAAAGTTTTGAGAGAGTGGAAAAGGAGAATACCACAACATAAATGTGGGTCAAGTTTGAATAATGGTATATGAACAAGTCATTGACTCATAGATTATGTCTTAACACTACTACAAAAAACACATTTAACCTCAGACGTGAATTACATTTAACCTCGGTTAAAGAAGCGAGGTAACAAATGGTGTCATGAAAAGTGCAGATTTTGCCTCTCCGTTTTAAAAAACGACGGATATGTGTAAAGGTCACGGGTTCGACCCCCACAGACACCTTCTTGGAATTCTGAAATGCCGAAAACACATGTCACATCGGTTTTGTCATTTCACCGACAGATATACCACATTTTCATCTCGATTATCTTATAAAGTCGAGGGGTAAAATAATTTTGAGTTTATTAAATCTAATGTGAATTGCTTATTTCGCTAAACCATATACTAAACAGATAACTTTTCAAAATTGGTTAGGAAAATAATTATATGAACAATTGTGTTATATTTGAAGAACAACTTACATTCATTAGTTATTTTGAAGCATTTTGCAACTCATGATTCATCTCACGTTGTTTTATGGTTAAATCTCTCCAATGTTTCAAGTTCTTTATTCAACACTTCCTTTTCTACTAATTCATTCTTGAAAGCATAAAATTTGATGCTTTGAAAAATGAACAAATATGGAAGAAAGTTGAACGGAAAATAGAAGTATTGGAGAGATTTTAAAGATAAAACAATATGAGATAAATGATGAGTTGCAGAATGCTAGAAAATCATTAATCTCAATATCAATCTCTACTCAAACACAATAACAATAACTAAAATACAATATATATTTAATAAACTCAACTCAAAAACAATAACTTACATTAAACAACAACACAAAAAACAACCAATAACAATATCAAGAACAACAACGTCAATAAACAACCTCCAGGATTTAGGGTTTCAACAATAAGAACAACAACATTGACAAAAACAACATCAATAAGAACAACAACATTGACAAAAACAACATCAATAACAACAACAAAAACTATAATAAAACCTTTAGGGTTTTGGATCTCAAATACACCACCACCACCATAACAACAACAATACGACAATAATATTTGTAGTGATGTTTGACATGCCAGATCTTTGAAGAAGAAGTAAAATAAAATGATTTGGATCTATGAAGAAGAAATGAGAGCACCAAATACATAACATCTTTGTATTGAAGATTATATGTGTTTATGGATCTCGTTACTTAAGACTCTTTTGTAAATGGCTCTTTGTTAGGTGAAACTGAATGTTATAAGCTAAATCTATATATATCAGAGAAATATATTTGTAGCGGTAAGATTGTTAAGATTAAGATATTGATTAACTTAACTCATAAAACAAGAGTCACCACTGTGCTTTTATTATTTCCAAAGGAAAATGGAAAAAGTAAAACAAAATCCAAAGGAGTTTTAAAATAAAACTAATAAAAAGAGATAAGAGTCTGGAGGTTAATTATGCAAAGGGAAGGTATTAGCACCCTAAACATCCATGGTACTCCATGAGAACCTCTTTGAAAATATGTACATTTTAGTTTGAAAAAAGGCGTTGTTTGCAAAAGATTTGAGAGATGAGGAAAGAAGTATTTTTCTTAATTTTGTGTTTGCCAAGACTTTTAAAGTCTCATGCCTACTTACCAACAAAGTGCAATGGAGGATCAAAACCTTGTAGTTCGTGGTAAATTTATCAAAGATGTTTGTTTTGATTTATTTTTAATGAAAATACATTTTGTCATTTTAAGGAGAACACTCAACTAGTCACCTACAAGTATGAGAACTTTGCATCATCATAAGAAGACTCCAACTTGGATAAAGATCAACAAGCATGCCATTAACTCTCTTAGATGGAAAAAGATTATCATCAATACTATGGAGATATGAGAATTATATCTCAAATATGGAAATGACTCATGTCTAAACTTTGAAAAAAGTTTTAAAAGGAAAAATGTACAAAGGGCACAAAATGATTTGAGTGAGTTATGCATTTTTTAGTCTTTTGAAATTGGTCTGAATATGCTTAAGATGGATTAGCATTTATTGAGAAAAGGTTTTTAAAATCACTTGACAAAAAGTCAAGGTTTACTGAGAAAGTGGTTCAAGTTAGAAAACAAGAATGTTTTGAAAAAGAGAGAAAAGATTTTGAAAATTTAAGAAGGAAAGGAGAAGAAGAGACTATCCTAGAGCATAAAGTAAAAGCTAGGGAGGAAAGATCTAACCAAGAGGTAGCAAGATTTATGACATAAGTCAAGCAAGAATTCCCTTCTTTGATTAAGCCTAAAGCAATCCAAATAAACAAATAATAATCCATGTATCAGATTAAACCAAAGTAACTCAAACAAGTCTTCAAAAGAAGCCTAAAGTCAAAGTGCAAATGAATCCCAAGGTCTCAAATCACAATCTCCCAAAGTAAAGGTCAAGGTCCTATTTCTAAGTCCATAACTCCATAATAATGCTAAGGATAGTAACCTCGAGTCTATAAATAAAGAGAACCAAGAATTTTTAGGGGTTTTTCTTTTATTAGTTTCTTAAAAGAAAAAGAAATACAAATGGACAAAGGAAAAAGAGCATAAACATAAACAAAGATCCAAGTGAACAAAGAGAAAATATGATATGAGATGCTAAAATAAAAGTATAAAATAAATGACATTAAAATAAAGTTAATATAATAATATGTTTGTAAATATTAGTGATTAAAAATGAAAGATGGTTTGGTCATTTTTTGGAGATCACTTAACTATTCACCCACAAGCATGAGAATATGAATCTATACATCACCATGAGAAGGGCTCCAACTTGGATAAAATCAACAAGTATGCCTGTAGCTCTCATAAATGAAAAGGGATCAATATTTTCACACAATACCATAAGGAATAGGAGACTTACAATCTCACTTATAAAAATGTCTTACTTTCGGGACAAATTTAGCGCTATGTTAAGCAATCGTATTTGGACTTATATAGAAGTCACAACTATCTGAGGTCGGTCAATAATAATGTTTGTGTTAATACATGCTATATAAATTATATTTAAATCATTCTCCTAAATCCATGCCACACAAAAAATAAAAAAATAAATGATCAAGCACAAAGCCTAGGAGGATGGTCCATTACTTCAATCCATACTTCATAGTGCTTAGGACAAACTTATGTATCAATCCAAAGTACCTTAAATGATCCATGATAAATTAGGATGTAGGTTTGAAATGATGAAAGTTCATCAAGTACCAATCCATACATCATGAACAAAATGGACACAAGCAGAAAGAAAGAGATGAAGAAGAAATGGGACAAGAGAGATCACACTCAAATTGGATCAAAGGTTTGATCAAACCATCATTAAAATCAATCATCCATTTTGGTGGATTAGGGTTTACACCCCATCAACACCCAAGATCCATTAAGCTTGATGAGACTTATGGTCCAAACCATCATGATCCAAGGTCAACAGAAGTCCATCAAGGTCACACAAATATAAAATGAAATTAAATGAAATAAAAATACAGCAAAAGTGTTTTTAAATAAATTTTAAAATAGAAATAAAGTGAAAAGTCCATAAAGTCCTTCAAAACACAAAATAAATGACCAAGAAAATTATGGAAGGTTGGAAATAAAATAAGAAGCATATAATAAAATTCTCAGAATTTAAAAATGCATAAACTATTTTTAAACCAATTTAAACAAAGGAGAAAAGAGAAATTCCACAAAAAAATAGAAAATCAATAAAATAAAATATGGAAAAATAAAAATCAGATGGAGAAAAATAAAAGAGAGTTTTAGAAATTATTTTGAGATTTTTTGGATGTAAAATGAAATTTTTATGAATTTTAAAAGAAAACGCAATAAAAAATAAAAATAGAAAAAGAATTAAAATCAGAAAAAACACAGAGCGTTGGATCAAACCTCATTAATTAACGTGGTAGATCCAACACTTACAAGGTTGGGGCGCACGATGGAATTTAGCTGAAAAGAAATACAAGATTGCATTTAAATTGAACCAATCAGATTATTTCATTTGTCCAGCGTGTCTTAAACTCAGATGACCTGAGATAAACTCCAGTCGTCTTCTCTGATGGTTCTCCACTGGAGTTTCATCGTTTGATCAATTCAGAACACGAGACCACCACCAATGTGTTCGCCTCCTCATCACGAATTCAAACTCATGCTCCAAATTCATTTATCTAAACTGAGCACATGGAATTTCAGAGAAGTTTCAGAAGCAAGCAAGCCACGAAAAATTAAATTAAATGATGAATACGATAAGTTAACACCAGATAAGTTAGGGGAAAACATCAGAGAGTGAAATACTACATTGTGGTAACTTGTTTGAGTTCAAATGATGCTCAGAACTACCTTTTCCAAATGGTGATCAAAAGTTGATGAAGCTCAGTCTGGTTATTGCACTTCATAAGGTCTCAGAGCTTGGGTATTGTTGCAAAAGATTTTGAGGATGCCGAAGATGCTAATGGAATCAAGAAATTGGATTTAAATAAGCTGGTATTCAAAACACGATATTTGATTTGTTTTGGAAAATTTCAGATTGCAACAACGATTTCTTGGCTCTCAAAAGCTTGGAAATGAATGTAGTAGCTTCCTCTATTTATAGGGAATGTGTTTGGATCCAAATACGTGTGGAATCAAGCTTAATTCATGTAAAACAAATTTGATCCGAATGTGAGAAAAGTGTGACTTGCAATCCATCAAAATTCATCCAAATGATGTGTCTCAAGGGTTAAGTAACTTTTGGAGACTCGGTTAAACATGTTTAGGTCCAAAACATATGCTAATTTATCTTGGAATTGAGATTAGTGAAGATCAAAATTTGGGCAATGGTGATATCTTTAGTTACAAGTCACCATATTCAACTCAATGGGGCATCCTTCTGAGGAGGCTTTTTGATCCCATTATTTTTGCAATGTGTTGACGTCATAACAAAGATTACAACATGCCAAGAAAGGTTGCATTTGGATGCTTGAGCACAAATTTATGGCATGTTGAAGTTGGAAAGAAAAACCGGTCATATAACTTGGAAAAATTGAAGTATCCAATGGCTGAAAATGACCTGTAATGTCTCAATGAATTCCATGGCCTTCCAAGCATACTTTGACCTTGATCATTGAATCAAACTTGTAGAGGGTATCACAAATGATATTGTGCAAAAAGAATCATGCTCAAATGTTGAAAATTGAGGAAGTTATGATCTTTGAAAGTTGAGAAAAAGTCACTTGAAAATAGGTCAAATTTCCTAAGTCCACAAATGACCTATAATGTCTCCAAACGTTTGATGATCCTCAAAGCATAATTGGCTCTGGTCATGTAAAGAGAAGTTATATAGGATGTTGAGAAGATTCATATTCAAAAATAAGCATTAAAAAATGTTGAGAATTGAAGGAGTTTTGATCCTTGGAACTTTGACTTCAAATGTTGAATTTTTGGTCAAACCACTTGGGACAAACTTGTGTACTTGGACTTTTCTTGCATTTCAAAGCACATGGATGATCATAGCAACTCAAAATAAGGTGTCTTTGAATGTCTATTAGTTATATTGCTCAAAGCTTGAGGTAACATGGTGAATAAGACATGGAAATAAACACATGAACCTTTGACTTTTCTTGACAAGTAAGCAAGAAAACTTTGATGTGAGATTGAAATGTGCTTGAGGACCTTGGAGATCATGGTTGAGAGATAAGTCTCTTGAGAATCAATGGTTGAGCACACTTTATTGATGAATCAAAGAAAACCTAGATGAGGAATCATGCTTGATACTCTTGATGAAAAGGCCCTACCATGCACAATAAACCTAAAGAAAACAAAACATATTTTTCTATTTGATTAGTGGTTAAGCAATGAACATATAAACATAAAGGTAAAAAATTAACAAAGAGGTGCTTGATGATCCTTGCAAAGGCAAAAACCCAAATATGAGAGGGAGTGAGACCAAGAAGTGACCTTGTTTGTATGCAAGGATGTAAATGGTATGTGGGATCTTAGGGTTAAAAATTAGGGTATGACAATATTCACCTCAGTTGGAAAGAAAATCGAGGTGAAATGTGGCGTACTTTTAGAATAAAAATAAAATATTCAAGAAGACACCACTTTTAATGAGATAAAAACATAAAATGAGACTGATGGGATTCAAAACATGTACACTTAATAGGTTTACCCATCAGTTTTCAATTTAACCGATGAAATTAATTATATATTTTTTTATAAAAAAATCAGGGTGCTTCCAGGAATTATACCTTGGTTTTTCAATACGTGAGGTGAAGTCATTGTCATGAAATGTATTATTTGTGGTTGTGCAAATAAAATCTCTATTCGTTTTGGAAGGTGGAAAACAAATCCATTATGGTGAAATTGATGTAATTTCAAAAAATTATTAGTGACTTGCAAAATATTGAGGTGAAACTTAATGATGAGGATAAAACTTTATTCTTTTTGAGCTTGTTACCTAGATTATTTGAGTATTACAAGGATGAACTTCTCTATGGTAAAGAAGAAACTATAAATTTGGAGGATGTCCAATGGGCTACTAGAACTAATGAATTAATTGAGATAAAAAAATTTAAATGTTGATGATAAGGAGAAGGCTTTAATGTTTCAATATGGAGGGGTGAGAGTATGAGAAACCAAAAAGGTAAAAGAAATCTAAAAGTCCAAGCCCAGGGGGTTCAACAATTTGATGTACAAAATCTTCTTTTATCATAATAACGTCCATTTCAAGAAGTATTGTCCCGATAGGGGGAAATGTTGATTATGTTTTAATTCTGGTTGCCTTACATAAGGATGATTATGAGAGAGTTACTGTGCTAGTGGTAACTAGTTTCGAGATAGATAAAAGTTGGGTTATGGACTAAATACACCCTTATTACATATGTCCAAGGAATAAATAATTTGAAAATTTGGATCTAAAAGAATGTGATGTCAATTGACACAGTAATATTAAGGCTTCCAAGGTTCATGGTATTGGGATGATTTGATAAAATATGTTTGACAATCATGATTTCCCTTTACGCAATGTGGGGTATGTTCCCAAACTTAAGCAATTTTTTTATGTAAACATGTTTGATAATTTAGGCTATCACATTAGAATTGGACGTGTCATGTTAAAAGTTTTGAATGGTGCGTTGATAATTATTAAAGGGTCCAAATACATTGATATTGGTAATACTTCATTAGCTAGTCAATATTTTCATGATAAAATGAAATTATGAAATTTGATATTATAGAATCTTAGTGAAATAGGTTTATTAAAATAACCTAGTGGGGTTGTGTCATACCCTAAAATTTACCATCCCTTTTCACTTTTCATCTGACTTATAGTTTGGGATTCATCTGCCCACATTCATACCAAAACACACGTGCATCATTCATTCATGTTAGCATTTTAAAACAATCATCATAGATTCAAAGTTTATGGTATTTATGCCTAACAAGAGATAGGGTTTTCTTGAGAATCATGCCCTAGGAATTATGGTGGTGCAGTCAATGTAGAAAGCCCATCATATAGATCAAGGTACAAAACCCTAACTCTTGATGCTTGAGACCTTGGAGATTACATCATAGTATTCACTCATGCCTAAACCCTAGTTCTTTATCTTTGGTACTTATAGATCATGTGGGTTGCTTTGTGGTATTGAAAATCCTAATTGTTGATTCATAACAATTTTGGGCCATTTGTTTTGGGGCTTGTTTGAGAGGGTATATTGCTTATTTTTGGACCATGCATCAAGTGATTTGTCTAGTAACCTTGGATTGAACATGAAACCCTAATTGTGGGTGTTTAACATTGGGTGACCATGAGGTTTGTTTGTTGGTCTTGCAATTGACTGAAACCTTAATTCATGGAGTGATACATTTCGTCATTATGGTTTGCATCATTCTATTCTTGTTTAGAATCAATCATCTATGGATCATGGCTTGTTACATGACTTTTTTTTATGATTCATTTGGTTCAAAAACTTGTTTCATGCATGATTTATTCATGTTCATTAGTGAATTCCTAGTCCATGGCTTCATGTTTCATATTGTTTTATAATGCATTAATTCAAGTTTCATGACTTTCATTCTAGTCCATTGATTCAAGTCCATAGTGCATTGATTCAAGGTAATTTAGACTTAACTTTTGGAGGGAAAGTTCAAATTGAAATCAAAGCATTTTGCATTGAATCATTTTTCATTCAAAATTGTTCATATCATTTACAAGTGTCATGTTTACAAAGTTACATACAAAAAATCACAAAAAATGAAGGTTTGACCTATAGTTGACTTTTGGTCAATTTTGACTTTTTGGTAGACCAGTTTACCAAAGTCAACTGACTAATTCCAATGACCTAACCCTTTGCTATATGGTTTCTTCATTCTTCCATTCTTCCATTTGATTCCATGACCAAACACTTTCTTCATGTGCAAGAAACTTCGGCTTATTCAAGTTACCATCTTGAACTTCCATGTCAAGCCTTCTTGAAGGCATAGCCATCCTCAAGCCAGCCCTGCAACAACAATGTTGTGCACCATTTAACAAATACCAAACAAGGCCAAAGCAACTAGCAGCTCACTACCAAGCTTTAAAAAGTAGCACATACATTCAATAACAATGCATCTAAACATCCATCTAGCATTACAGAAACCATTTCAAACTAACATGTTCATTCCAAGGCAGTTAGCAGCAGCCCTAGCATAACATACAAACTCGGGCAAACATGAACATTTAATGCAACATAGCATGGCCATAGCAAACAATCAACTACATACCATACATTTCTAGTAGCAAGACATAAATCTCACCATCATTCACTTAACACTAACATACCTAGAATAACTAAGTTCACAACAATCTAATACACATCAAGCATGTTCCTACTAGCAGCCTATGACATACATCCATAACATACATGATATTCACTAATTGAAATTAACTAGGTTGCATACAAAATCGAGTTTTTAAATCAACTTCTAACACTTTCCAAAAACCAATTCTTTTACTAAAAGAAAGTACTACTAACAGTCCAGCTAACATGTTCATTTTTAATAGAAATCAATTAACAGGCATCCCATTTATTTCAATTAGCAGTTTTTACTTGACAGAAGTTTAAACTAGTGGAATAAAAGCATTGCACGAAACAGACCATAACATAAAAAGTTTAAGCATATCATTCACTTGCACCAACAAAGGAAACTAACTATAGCAAGGAATTTCATTCAAATTTAATTGCAAAATACCTAGCAGGCCACTTTCTAAAATTCCATTAACTAACATCGAATCAATTAACATAAATCCAACCAATTATTAACAGACTTTCTAACAAACTCCTAATAACTAACAATTTGCAGTCCATTAACTGCACAAAATATTTAAATTCACATAACAGTCCCACATGAAAATCAACTAACGTTAAACAGTTTTTAGACAAAAATTGAAAAAATATCATAAGAGACTGATTAAGACTAACCAAACTTGTATACCTACACTAGCAGGTCATCATCAAAACCAATGGCAATTCCAAAACTTCAAGATAACCTGCTACTTGCAATTACCAGTAGTAACATAAATTGATTTCAGATCCTAACTAACTAATAATTCATCTAACTAACCTTAACAGATTATTTAATAGAGAAACTAACTGCTAACTAATGGAGACTGAAGAAGATTTAACAAAGTTAACCTTTGTTAAATCCAAATGATATATAACCTATTGATTCTCCCACATGAAGGTGGAATCACCATTTTCACTCATTTCACGATTTCACGTTCATTTTAATTTTTCAGAGGAATCATCATCTTCACTCACAAATCCTCAGTCACTCTCGATTCCCTCTCTTTGCATCAAACTCTCATTCTCACTCTCCCTAATCTATCAATCTCTCTCAATCAGCAGCTCCCTCTCAATCTTCCATTATCACACACGCGGAATAGAAGAAGAATAGATAAGAAGAAGTAGAAGAAATGAGAAAAAGAAGTGTAAAGAATAAAGATTTGTACCTGAAATCATCACCTCCAACATATTTTCCCCTAAAGCCCAATCTTTGGGTATGGAATGAATGACCCAGTTGCTTAGAGTATTCACCTTTACTCATAGACTTTAGTACAATTTGAATCAAGCAATTGTCAAGTCTCTTTATTCACAAGCAACATTTCATCATAAGGAGCAACAACAAGGATCTTCTTCAGCAACTTGTCAGTTAGGATGATGATTAAACGCCACAAGCCTCAAGTACTAAAGAAGGGATGAGAGGGAGCATTCCTATCCTCATTTTGGATATCTTTGGGTATGGGACGAATGACCTAGTTTCTCAAAGTATTCAGCTCTACTCATAGACTTTAGTACAATTTGAATCAAGCAATTGTCAAGTCTCTTTCTTCACAAGCAACATTGCATCATCAAGATCAACAAATACAATCTTCTTCAACACTTGTTAATCATGATGAGAGTTACATGCCACGAGCCTTAAGTAATGAAGAATGATGAGATGGGTCATTCATATCCTTCTCTAGGTTATCTTTGAGTATGGGGCGTAGGCCTCAGTTACTCAAAGTATTCGCCTTCGTTCATAGACTTTAGTGCAATTCGAATCGAATAATTGATCAGCCTGCTTCAACAATATAATCAACAACCATTATGCTCACCTACAAGCCACATTTATTTCCCTTTGGTTTAAACACCACTTTTTATGTTTAATCATCGACTCTTTTCTTTAAACACCACTTTTCCGATTTAAACATCGACCCTTTGGTTTAAACACCACTTTTCCGGTTTAAATACCGACCCTTTAGTTTAAACACCACTTTTCCGATTTAAACACCGATCCTTTGGTTTAAACACCACTATCTGGTTTAAACATCACGTCAATCAATTTCCATCACATTTATAGACTTTTTGGTTTAAACACCACTTCCCGGTTTAAAAATCACTCTCTCATTTCCATTTACTTTGGTTTAAACACCACCTCTAGTCCCTTTTTGGTTTAAACACCACCCTTATTTCTTTCTCGGTTTAAATACCACTTTCATTTCTCTTCGATTTAAACACTATCCCATTGGTTTAAACACCATTATCATTCTCCTTTTGGTTTAAACACCACTATTCAGTTTAAATACCATTTTCATTTACTTCCTTTGGTTTAAACACCACTTTTATTCTATCCTTTGGTTTAAACCCCACTTTAATTTCCCTTTCTTTTAAACACCATTAATATCTCTTGCATAGTTTAAACACCGGTTCTATCAACTCTTCCTTTCCTTTTGTCTTAGTTCTATGAACTATGGAGCTCTGAATTCCTTATTGCACTATAAGGATACATATGCATGAGGGTCCCAATCCTTAGCGAGTACCCTAATTATTAGTTTCTTTTTTTCACTTTTATTCAGATCATTTGTAATTAATCTTTAGATAATAACACCCATTCGAGAAAAGAACAAGAAAAATAGTTCCCATTGAGTACAATGGATGTGAGGGGTGCTAATATCTTCCCCTTGCATAACCGACTTCCTTATCCTTTTCTCTTCCTCCAGGTTTTATCGATGTTTTCACTTTCCTTCAGGAATAAATAAAGTTTGAGGGCGACTCTGTTGTATCTTCGAGTGTGCGATGCGCTCAGGTATTTTCTTGTAGCTTCAGGTTGGTATGGTAGCCAAAATTTAAAATAGAACTTTATGATCATTCCATACTAGGAAACACAACATACAATGAAGTTTGTAAGTGGTGTAGATAATTCTAGTAGATTGCTTGAGTATGTTCACTCGGATCTTTGGGGTCCGACATGGATGGATACTCATGTGTATTATTTATATTTTCTCACTATGATTGATGATGTTTTTAAAATATAAAAATTTCACATTTTGAAACATAAAAGGGAAACCTTTGAAAAAGTTAAGGAATGACATAAACTTGTTGAAAATTTTAATGAGATCTAAATTAAAAGTTTTAAGAACCTATAATGGCCTAGAGATTGTTTCACAACAGTTTAATAAGTTTTGTAAAAAATAAGGTATAAAGAGGCATAAAGCTCTAGATGACCCACTACAATAAAGTGGCCTCGTTGAAGGCATGGAAATGGCCATTTTGGAGCGGTAAGATGGATTTTGTTGGGAGATAAGATTCCAAAGAGATTTTGGAGGGAAGTTCATACACTACTCTAATTTGAAAGTTTTTCAGAGCTCGATTGTTTTGCATATCAAGAAGCATAAGCTTGATGTTAGAATTACAAAATATGTTTTCATTGGTTATCCTAAAGGTGTGAATGGATACAAGCTATGGAATCGAACCTGGAGGATAATAATTTATTTTTTTAGGTAGGGATTTTACAATAGATGAGACCCATATACGAATGAAGTGCAAAGACATGGAAGACAAAGACTCAAAAACTAAGGTCGAGAAAATCTGATTTATAAAAGAGGTTCCTATTAGTGAGACTAGAAATGAGGAGCATATTGAGGTTCCTAGTTCTAGTTATAGGGAAAGGAAACCTACAATAGCTTTAAGCCATGAGTTGGCATGTGATTTGGTGAAGAATGAGCGTATACCACCTCAAAGACATATTTATGTTAATATTAGTTGTTATGATTTAAATGTGGCTGAAGGGTTGTAAGAATCAAAACCAAAAACCTTCAAGTAAAAATGGTTGAAGGCGTTGAATGAGAGCATGAATTCATTAAAAATCATACTCGGGAACTTGTGAAATAACCTAACATATAAAGAATGGTTGGTTGAAAGTATATCTACAAGAAGAAGAAGAAATTTGTAGGAATTTAAACTTCAAGGAGGTGAGTTTTATGGTTTGAAAAAAGTTGGTTTTGAAATTTTTTGAGATAAAATCAAAGTTTTAAAAACATTTTCAAAACCTTAGCAGCGGAAAAATAAACTACAAAAAAAATAAAAAATGCAGAAATTAAAAGGAGTTTAAGGGAAATAGATGAACATCACAATATATAAATTTTCTCTCAAAGACAAAAAGACCTACTCCTCTCCCAATAATTGATCTTGAGTGTTTCCAATAATAATTGAGAGCTTTTAGTAAGAAAGACTCGTGAACCCCCTTATACAAGGAAATGATGGTTGACCTCCAACCAAATTATACAAGACGGTAGGTTTAGCTTGTGCGTCTTCTCTTGGTGAATTGAAGCGGTTAGTCTTCTTCTCTATAAATGGTAGATTGAAGAAGCTAGCCTTCTTTCCACGAACTTTGTAAGCTCTGACATGGGCTGAGCTCATGTACCTTTAATCCTTGGTTATATACGAGATGATAAAAAACCTATGAGTTTATATCGGGCTGATCTCGAGCCTTCCAAGCTTTTATACGGGTTGAGATTTAACCCAGTGAAAGCTTTTATACAGGATGAACTTTCGAACCTAATATTGGTTTTAATATCGGGATGACCAAGAACCTAAGAGATTTTATAACGGGATAATCTCGAACCTAAGTTGGAACTAAATCACACAATCTAACCCAAAGCTTTTAACAAGTTTAGGTTCTAACCAAAATAAATCCCTAATTGGATAGTATTCAACCAATGTGTATACAAGAGATTCCCTTATTGAGTTTACAATTCTACCCTTTCTAGGATTACAAATATATCCTCACTCATAAAATAACTTTTCTTACAAAAGCACGTAAGCTAAAATGTTAGTGAGAGAAAGTTAAATAAATTTAGAGAGGTGTGTTAAAATACAGTTCTGGATGAGATGAAATGAGAAAATGAACCGCTATTTATAGGCCAGAGGTTGGCTCAAAAAAGAATTTTCAATAAATACATTTTATTACTTTCCAATTGATTGGCCCATTTTTGCAATCGATTGGAAGCTTGAAATACAGTCGATTGTAAGTTTCAAGTAGGAAAGAAAAGATATATAGATATTGATATTTATGAAGGCGATGTCCCAATCACTTGTGGGTAAATTTTTTATTGATGTAATTGATTGGTAAAATGCTCCAATCAGTTAGAGAAGTCAAAGTTTCACCTACAACTATTTTGACAACTCCTAATTTATCTAGAACAACTTTAAGATATTTTTGAATATATTTTCTTTGGTAAAAACTATTTTGAAAATAATTTTAGTGTGTGTGTGTGTGCGCTTTTATCCATGTGCTTTTACCATAAAGCCCTTTTTCTTTACAATTTATTCACTCACTACTAAAATATAAGGTATCATACTACTTCAAGATTTAGCTAGATACTTTCTCTTACATGAGCATTTACATGAGTAGCTTGAGATGAAGCTTTAGCTTATACTCCATTTAGATTTCCATCATCGAATAGCCAAGTCCATCAAATATTGAGTTTGCATCTTTATCCGCTTATCCATTCATTGTTTGACTTATTATATTAGTGACAAAATTACACTAGATGTCCTTTAAGTTATTCTTTTGTAACAGGTTGGTCCTTATTTTTTTAAAAACAACTTGGTCCTTTATGGTGATTTCTACATCATTTTCTCATATTTTAAACATTTAGAAATGTGTGAATGTTGTATTTATGGTCAAAATAATTGCATTCATAATTAGCACATTCACTTTATTAAAAAAAAGGGTAACAATGCACATGTTTGGTAACTTAAAGGATCAAGTTGTTACAAAAAAAACTTAAAGGACCAACCTGTTACATAAAAATAACTTAAAAAATATCTGGTATAATTTTTTCTATATTAGTTGTCATCATCAAAAGTATATGTTATTGTTAAAAGCACGTCACCTGCAAAATAAGGTTCCACATTTTCCCCCTTTTTGATGATGACAACACAACTCTTAGGGGAGGTGGTAAAAGAAAATAGTACATATATGTTTGGAGTGATTAAACTACTGCTGAGTTAAATAAAGAGTATACCCTACTCCCTCTAAGAGTATACTTCTCCCCCTTTGTCGAAATAAAAAAGGCGGATAAAAAAGCATTTTGTAAAATAAATAGGCAAACAAGGGAAATTTAAATATGTAAGGAAAGGATAACACCACACTTATATTATTACTGAAAATTTAAAATTACATAAGGGAAATTTTAAACTATAGATGGATATTTGCTTGATTTAAAATTACAAGGAAGAAAATGCAAAAGAAAACATTTAAAGAAAACAATCTCACAGACAAACTTTGAGTGGAAAATATGCAATGCTAAAGAGTGATAAGGGAATACATATTTATTACGTGCCATATGAGGATTTAAGCGTGTATTTCAGGAATTTTTTTAATTTAAGTAGTTTTGATTGAAAATCAGATCAAGATCTTTCTTTTTTGAGTCTCCCAGCTGATTCGCTAATCGGTTGTATCGTCAATTTTCTTAAGATTTTGTACGGTCTTTATTAAGGATTGTATTTGATTTGTTAAGGCACAAGATAAGCTTGGATTTGATCTGAAAATATTTTTTTCAATCTTTTTCAATCGGTTTTCATTATATACCAATCGACTGGCCTTATGCGGTTCAACCTTCTTGGTGCATGGTTGGGCCTTATTTTGGATTTCTACTTTTCAACACCCCCAATTGTAAGTTTTTGCACACTTTTTGCTAAAAATACTTCAACACTCATTTATATGGGTTAGAAAATAATTTTATTTAGAAGAGTAAGAAAATTTTAAAAATATTATTTTAAGGGGCTAATCAAGTTTTCCTGATTATTTCAATATTTAAATAATTTTTACCTCTTTTATCAAGAATTATTGATAAAAATATTTCCCAAGTGGGAAAACACCAAATTGTGTGTCATTCTCTATACATTGTTGGATGCGAGAGTTGGTAAAGCCACAAAATGAATAAGTCTATCACTCTTTGAGATATTCTCAAGTGATTTTTTTTATCACAATGGTTTTGCATTTGCCATCATTGTTCATCCTCGAATCAGAGACTTTATAACAGTTGTATACTTTAGAAGTATATTGTTGCTTTGCACAACTTTTCAATAATAATTGTAAAAACTCCAAGCTGCAAAGCCTACTTGAAAAACACTAAGGTTTTACCTTTGGTACCCATATCTTCTTAGGCCCATGTGCATTAGATACAGAAGATATAAGGTTGTTACCTTTAGATCTTTTTATTTTATAAAAACAAAAGGATTCTAGATGACCTAATCTCTTATAGAGAGTTCATTTATATATTGAATTCTTCTATCCCTAATAATCTAAGTCCTTTCTAGTTTTTCTTTCATTTTTAAATCCTAGGCTATTTTTATGTAAAGAGAAACTTTGACTCGATAACGTTGGGTCAAACTCCTTTTCCCCTTTTGTAAATTTTCCTAGAGTTTATCATAGTCTGGCATTTCCTTCTTTTAAGTTTTTGTTTAATCTAAAGAGTTGATCGTAAGAGGGTTTGATACCTAAAATAGTATATTTCTCATAGGGGGTTATTGAGCGGATTTCATCTTCTTCGTTGGAAGAGGATTCTTTTATATTTCTCCCCGAGGTTGATGCCTATCCTCATTCTATTCGTTTGAATGTTGAAGAAACTCTTTTATCTTCTTTGTTATTTGAACAAGAAGATCCTTCATTTGATGTTGAATCTTTTGAAGATCATTCAACTACTGAGTATGTTCTTTTGAAGGATTGCATAGGATTTGTATGATAGGAGTAGTTGAGGATGATGATTCTTCAGTTTGGATTTCTTCATCTTTAAGTAGTTGAACTGGTTTGTTCAACTCTTCCTTCTTTATTGATTCTTACTGAAATTCATGAAGGCTCCCACTTATTGATTTAAGAGTTGTAAAAAGCTTCCAATTATTAATTTTTAGATTTTTGTTAGTAATACAGTTTCCAACAAAATTTGAAGTATTTCTAAATTTTGAAAAAACGGCCATTATTGATATATTCATCTTGTTCGCATCGTGTGTTCATCTTCTCTCGTTCGATAGTTGAAGAGACTTCATATATCATTTCAAGAGTATCCCACATTTCCTTAGCGGTATTGCAATGATGGACATAGTAAAATTTTGTATCATCTAAAGACATTGTTATAAATATTTTGTTTTTTAAATTTATTTCAAAAAAATTCTTTTCCTCTTTGGTCCAAAGGAAATCAGGTTCATTTACGACTTCATTATTTACTTGATGAATAGGTATAAACTGACCATTAATAGTTGTTTCCCATGATTCATGATTTAAACTTTGAAGAAAAATTTTAAATTTGGCTTACAAAATATTAAATTTACTATCATTAAAAAATGACGGTCTATTTAAAAAATATTTTTTGTCGGAAGTCATCTTCCTCCTGAGACGATTAGTTCTTAAGCAAGAGTTAGGATCTGATGGCAATTATGGGACTTGAGACTTCATACAGAAGAGAATGGGGGGTGGGGGGTGAATTGTATGGTTTGGAAAAACTCGATTTTGAAAACTTGGAGAAATAAAATCAGAGTTTTAAAAACATTTTCAAAACCTTAGTAGCGGAAAAGTAAACAACAAAAATTTAAAGGATTTTAAGGGAAAGATATGAACACCGCGATATATAGAGATTCCAATAATAATTAATCTTTTTCAGTAGGAAAGACTCACGAACCCATTTTTACAAGGAAATGATGGTTGACCTACAACCAAATAATACAAGATGATAAATTTAGCTTGAGCGTCTTCTCTTGGTGAATTCAAGTGGTTAGTTTTCTTCTCCATAAATGATAGATTGAAGCGGTTATATTCTTTCCATGAACTTTGTAAGCTTTTACACGGGATGAGCTCATGTACGTTTAAATCTTGGTTATATACGGGATAATAAAAAACCTATGAGTTTATATCGGGCTAATCTCGAGCCTTCCAAGATTTTATACGGGTTGAGCTTTAACCCGATGAAAGATTTTATACGGGATGAACTTTCGAACCTAATTTGGGTTTTAATATCGGGTTAACCAAGAACCTAAGAGATTTTATAACGCGATAATCTCGAACCTAAGTCAGAACTGAATCACACAATCCCAACCCAAAGCTTTTAACAAGTTTAGGTTCTAACCAAAATAAATTCCTAATTGGATAGTATTCAACCAATGTGTATACAAGAGATTCCTTTGATGAATTTACAATTCTACCCTTTCTAGAATTACAATAATATCCTCACTCACAAAATGACTATTCTCACAAAAGCACTTAAGATAAAATATTAGTCGAAGAAAGTCAAATAACACTTTAGAGAGAGAGAGAGAGAGAGAGAGAGAGAGAGAGAGAGGTCAAAATAAGGTTCTGGATGAAATGAAATGAGAAAAGGGACATTTATTTATAAGCCATAGGTTGGCTCAAAAAGGAATTTCAAATAAATACATTTTATTACTTTCCAATCGATTGGCACATTTTTACCATCGGTTGGAAGCTTAAAATACAATTGATTGTAAGTTCAAAACATGAAGGAAAAGATATCTAGATGTTTCTCTTTATGAAGATTGTATCCTAATCACTTGTGGATCAATTTTGAACTGATCCAAGTGATTGGTAAAATGCTCAATGGATTGGAGAAGTCAAAATTTTGCCTATAGCTATTTTGACAGCTCCCAATTCATCTAGCACAAATTCAAGATATTTTTGAATATATTTTCTTAGGTAAATACTATTTTTAAAATCCTTTTAGTGTGTGTGTGTGTGTGTGTGTATGCGCTTTTATGATAAAGCCCTTTTGCTTTACAATTTATTCACTCACTTCTAAAAAAAAGGTACCATACTACTTCAAGACTTAGCCAAATGCTTTCTCTTACGTGAGCACTTGCATGATTAGCTTGAGATAAAACTTTAGCTTATATTCCATTTAGATTTCCATCATCGGATAGTCAAGTCCAGCAAACCTTCAGTTTACATCTTTATCTGCTTATTCGTTCATTGCTTGACTTATTATATTGATTGTCATCATCAAAAGTAGATGTCCTTGTTAACAGAATATCACCTACAAAACAAGGTTCCACAAAATTGAAGAACAAAGGTATAACGAAATACTTATGTAAAAGGGTTATATTCAACTTGATGGAGTTGATTACAATGAAATCATTTCACATTTGGTAAATCATTTATCCATAAGAGTCCTTGTGGATATTGTGAATCAATATAATATTTATTTGGAACAAATGAATTTTAAAACATATTTCTTAAATATATACCTTGAAGACACAATCTACATGGAACAATTAGATGGTTTTGTAAATGACAAGCCTAAGGTGAGTATTTTGACGAAATATTTGTATGGGTTGAAACAAAGCCATAGGAAATGGTATCGTCAGTTTGACGAATATCTTCTAAAGAGTAGTTTTGTGAGAAATGGGCATGACAATTGCGTAAACATATATTGAAGACGAAAAAGGAAGTCATTATCTACCTAATTCTATATGTTGATGATATATTGATTACAAGCTATAACATGAAATAGATTGATAATATCGAGGAGATTTTGATTGAAGAATTTAAGATAAAATGTCCTGATGAGTCTAAGAGGTTTCTAGGGATGAATATCATGAGAAACTAGAAAATAAGTGAATTATTCTTATCACAATCTAGTTACTTGAAGAAAGTTGTGAAGCAGTTTAGAATATTTTATGCTAAAATCGTCAGAACTTATACGGGTAATCACACTAAGCTTTTATCTATGCAATGTTCTTAAACAAGGGATGAAAATAAGAAGATGAAGAGTAATCCTTATGGAGTGGGGATTGGAAGCATCTTGCCAGGGATCATTTATACTAGATCAAACATAACATATGAAGTCAGTTTATGGAATATTTGGGTCCAGTTCACTCGAAAGTTTTGAAGTAGGTGTTAAGATATTTGAATGGATTCTTAAAGGGCTATTACATGTACACGAAACAAGCTCAAGAGATAGGCGATTAAGATGGAAATTGAATCAACAATCTCAAGTTGCTTTATCTACATCTCAAAAGGAGTATATTTCCCTTGTTGAATAGGTCAAGGAAGCCATTTTGTTGAAAGGTATGATTGGGAGTTAGCAATCGCTCAAGAATGGATGAAGATACACTGTGATAGTCAAAATGAAATTTAATTTTCTATATCAAATGTATCTTGAGAGGATAAAGAACATTGAAATCCATTTTCACTTCATTATAGCCATGTTTGAATCACAATATATTATGGTTGAGAAGGTTACTCTATAATATACTTTGATGAATGCCAATTGTATTACAGGAAATCCAAGTCTGCGAGGGACAATTATATTTGTTATGTCGTACCCCAAAGTTTGACCACCATTTGGATTAACGTATAACTTTTGTCCTTAGAATTAATTAGGGTAATTTTAATTTTTAATGTTATATTATTATCAATTAGAGTTTGTAAATTTACAAGTAAATTAATAAACATGATTAATTTATATTTGGTTTAGGTTAGGGATTTAGTTTAGTTAAGATTGTTAGGTTGATACTTATTAATTAGATTATTAATGAAACTAATTAGTTTTGTTAGGATATTAATTAATATTATTATTAAATTAATAAGAATTAATTAGTTTAGAGGTAATTAGTTTAGGTTTTTATCGGATTATTATTGTTAGTGTTGGGCTGGTCAAGGACTGACCAAAACCCAAGTTCAGTGGGTCCAAAGGATGACCGACGTCCAAATCAATTGGGTCAAGCCCAACCAAATCCAACACTCCACTGGGTCATGTCCATGACCCGAGTTCACTCCCCAATTCCCCTTTCAAACTCAGAAACCTTAAATTGCATGCATGATTGGAAGCAAAATAAATCAAAAACTTCAATTTCAAATTACAATCAAATATTTTTAAATTCATTTTAGAAATACATCAATATAATAGAATTACACCTAAAATCAGACTCAATACACTGCAATAATGGGTTACAATTGGAAACCCTAAAATACAAATCAATCAGAATAACAATAAAATTAAAAATTCCCTAAAACAAACTATCTACTTGAATTCTAAACCTAATTGTGAATCTATAAAAGGCCTAAACATGATTCTGAGAAGGGGGGAAAGAATAAAAAACCCTAAGTGATTATTACTGCAAACAGAACTAAATCTACCAAAGCTCTTGAATTATGATACTTAGGGTTTTACATTGAAACCCTAAGCATCTGAGCTTAGCCTTCGTATCCATCAGACCTCACACAAATAGAAAAGAGAAATAAAGGGTTAGAAGGATAAGGAGATAAGGATCGAAGAGAAGGATTCAAAAAAGTAACGAAAATTTTACCTTTTATCGGAGAAGACATCTTCCCAGAAGGTTGGTCATCCCCTTTATTTGTTCTTGATGCATGACTTGTTTTGAATGTTTGTTTGAGCATTATGTTTGTGCGAATATGTTGGTGTTTGGATAATCTAAGAAGGATTTAGGGCTTACAGAATGAGGTCGGGAGATTTAGGATTTTGGAATTTGTTGTCTGATTTATTATTTTGATGATTGATTAAGGATAAGAGGGTCACGATCTATACTTTGGAGCTTGTTTAAGGTGATTCTAGGTAGTTTTAGGATTAGTCTGGGTTAGGGTTAGGTTTGGTCGGAGGAAGAAGATAAAGATTCATCTTCTTCAGGTTAGGGTTCTTCAGGTTTAGGTTAGGGTTCATCGGGTTAAGGATAGTGATAACGCGATAATGCATCAGATATTTGCCTTGATTTACACTCAAAGATCATACCACTTTAGTTAATATTCCGATTATTCCGCAAGTATTTGAGTTATTTTTGCAGGTATTTAAATCTCCAAGCATTAATGAGCAAAATGTAGAAAAGGAAGAAAAAGAAGAAGAAACAGATGAGAAAGCACAGAAAAGAAGAAAAACTAGAAGACAAAATTTGTTGATGTGACGACCGGCACGACCCAGCCTGTGACGACCGTCACAGGCCCATGACGAGCGTCACACAGCCAGATTTTACGCTTTGAAGCAATCATCAGAGGCAACCAAACGTGCCTAAATTCTCTCCAACAGAATGACTTCCTCGTGGATTCCTCACTCAACCAGTCTTCCTTAATTTTCTCAACTGCCAAGACCCACCAAAGGAATATATAAAGGATGGAAGTTGGAAAAAAGGGGACGTCTACATTCTCTCTGCAATTTATTTTTCTACAACATTTTAACTTTTGAGCATTATTTTCCTTCAGCCACTTTCCCATCCTTATCGTAATTCAGTTACCATTTCGTTTAGAATTCCCGTTTTTCCTTTTCCTTTCCTTTTTTTAGTTAGCCAAAGTAGTAGTTTCCTACACTGGGGAACTACTACACTTTATTTAATTTAGTAAGCAATTATATTGAAGAAGCAGAATCCTACCGACCTGTGGAGGACTGCTCAAAAACTCCAAGATTCACCATACTCTATTAATTCAATTTCCAGGTTTTTATTCAATTATTATTATTATTATTGCCCTGTTATCGTTATAACTATGTTTGCTGCAATGTTAATCTGTCCATGCTTGCCTGTGTTTGCGCTACTTAACATGTCCGGCTAAACTACAGGTATCGGTATGTAACAACTTAATTGGATGGGATTTAATAATAACCGGTGAAAACTCCTTTTCTCAAACAATCTTTTCGGCTGAGGTTTTTAATTTGAATTTAATTAACTTTGTCACAAAAGTGAGAAGCTATTTAATACGATTTTGCCACGAGAGTGGGAAATTAACTAAGGTGAGAACCAACAATCGCGAGAGCGTGAGGCTCGAGCTGGATAGTAAAAACTAGGCATTGATTTTAAAAACAGCGAGAGCACTTTAAAAGCAATTAGAACTTATTTATTTGCAAAAAGTATTTTTAACTTCAAATGGGACAGCAAGAGCGTACATTCTGACTTAAAGCTATAGGCCGAATCAACAACCACGAGAGTGTGAGATAAAGTCTTTTAAATAAGTATTTTCTACTGAAAGATATTTGGTATTTGAACTATACACCGGCGATTTATCGAATCCCTGAAGATTAATGCGTTGCATACTGATTCCTCTTCTTAATACTTTCTTAAAACTAAATTTCTCTTAGATTTAATTCTCTGCACCCGAACTTCTATAAATATTTCCCTTAGCTAAACATAGTGACGTTAGTAGCAGTAGTTTGACCATCGGTCCCTGTGGGTTCGATATCTTTTAAAACTAAAACGACTGGACTGTGCACTTGCAGTCAAATACTCGATAAACTAAATTATATATATAGTCACGATTCACATCAAGTTTTTGGCGCCGTTGCCGGGGACCTGATATAGTCCTATAGTGAGATTCTTTCGTTGCACGGTATAGACTAAGGTAAAAAAACAAAAACTAATCTTCTTTCTCTTATTTCCCCCGATTGTATGCCAAGTACTCGCTCACAAGACGATAACTTAGCACCACCAATCCCAGAATTAAACCGTTTCTTATATATAAGACGCCGATTACTATAGTATCAACAAAAGTATGATAGTCCCGATATCTTCTTTCCTACTAAACCAGAAGAAAAACCAACCATGGCTGAAGAAGAACCACAAAATCGTCCTCTAAAATTCTACGCTACCCCGTCCCAACAAGAACCTCACAACAGCATTGTTGCCCCCACTATCAATCGGAACGATTTCGAGATGAAACCCTCACTATTATCAGCCGTCCAACAACATCAATATGCTGGAAATCCTACGGACGACCCTAAGGAACACCTGACCAAGTTTGTGCAGTACGCCGATACTATAAAGGCGAATGGTGTATCTCAAGATGCGATAAGACTGCGCCTCTTTCCTTTCTCACTAAGAGACAGAGCTTGGGCTTGGTTGCAATCCTTGCCCTCCAACTCCGTTACAACATGGGAAGAACTGAAGAATGTTTTCTTATCCCGATATTTTCCGCCGAGCAAAACTGCTATGCTGAGAGCTCAAATCAACGGATTTCGACAAAAAGATGTAGAATCTCTATACGAAGCATGTGAGAGATACAAGGACATGATGAGGATATGTCCATATCACGGTCTCGAAGACTGGGTGATCATTCACACATTTTACAATGGGCTTCTGTATAACACAAGACTTACAGTAGACGCTGCCGCGAGCGGTGCACTTATGGACAAGCCATACAACGAAGCCTATCAACTCATTGAAAACATGGCCCAAAACCATTGCCAATGGGGAGGTGAAAGAACTCCAGTAGAAAAGTCCCAAACAAAGGGTGGAATGTACGAAATCAGTAGCCTTGACCATGTCCATGCCAAGGTAGATTCCCTTGTTCAAAAGTTAGATAACTTGACCATACCACCCACGGCCACCGTGGCTGCTATAACTCCAAATTGTGAGTTATGTGGAAACCCTGGACACACTGCACAAGAATGTCAAATATTAGAAGGAGTCCCAACCGATCAAGTAAACTATGCACAAGGAAATCCCTATTCCAATAGCTACAACACAGGCTGGAAAAACCATCCTAATTTTTCTTATAAGAATAACAATGCCCTGTATGCACCTGACCAAGCACCAGCTGTTCCGCCTGGATATCAAAAGCCAACTAATAATGCTCCTAACATGCCTAGGAAGTCAAATCTTGAATTAATGATGGAAAGCTCCATAACTACCCAAGCTCAGACAAACAAAGACTTCTTGAACCAAAACATACATACTAGCGAGCAATTTAAACAACTAGCGAGCAAAGTAGACGCCTTATCCACCCACAATAAAATGCTTGAAACACAGATTTCACAAGTGGCTCAACATCAAGCATCTACAGCCGCTCCAACTGGAACATTTCCTGGACAGTCGCAACCTAATTCAAAAGGACATGCAAATGCCGTTATACTGAAGAGTGGAAAAGAAATAGACGGACCCGTAGATCCAAGACTCCAAAACCCTGCCATGTACCAAAAACCAAACAAAACTACAACTGAGCAGGTGAGTGAACCGAAGGAAATAGAAGATAATACCCAAGAGGCCGGAGAGAAAGAAAAACCTTATGTGCCTCCACCTCCTTATAAACCACCCATTCTGTATCCTTAAAGGCTCACAAGTTCTAAAACTGCAAGTCAATTTAGGAAATTTGTTGAACTTCTGAAGCAATTAAACATTACAATTCCCTTTACAGAAGCCATCACACAAATGCCCTCATATACCAAATTTCATAAGGAGATCCTATCCAATAAGAAAAAGATTGAGGATAACGAAACAGTTACACTTACTGCAGAGTGTAGCGCAATAATCCAAAATAACATGCCTCCCAAACTAAAAGACCCAGGTAGTTTTTCCATACCCTGCGTCATTGGAAAATTCGTCATAGACAAAGCTCTATGTGATCTAGGAGCCATCATTAGTGTAATGCCCTTAACCATCTGTAAAAGGCTCAGTATGGGAGAATTAAGACCAACCAAGATGTTTGTTCAATTAGCTGACCGCTCAATCAAATATCATGTCGGTATACTTGAGAATGTCCTCGTACGTGTAGGACAATTTTACATTTCTACAGACTTCATAATCATGGACATCAAAGAAGATGCCAGTACACCTATTATATTAGGAAGGCCATTCTTGGCTACCGCCGGAGCTATAATAGACGTAAAGAGAGGTAAGCTGACATTCGAAGTTGGAGAGGAAAAGGTTGAATTCATCTTAACACAATTCTTACAAGCGCCAGCCATAGACGATACCTGTTATCTACTTGATGTCATAGACGAGTGCGTAAGAGAGATGGAGATGCAAGATGAAGTAAATAAGCTACTAGATGTTGTAATCGTATACCCGATCACTGATAGTCAATGGGTTAGCCTCGTTCATGTAGTACCCAAGAAAGGAGGTGTTACCGTCATTAAGAATGATAAGGGCGAATCCATAGCACAAAGAGTTGTGACCGGAAGTAGAATGTGCATCGACTATAGAAAACTAAACAAAGCCACTCGGAAAGATCATTTTCCTCTACCCTTCATTGATCAAATGCTTGAACGATTTGCTAAGCATTCCCACTTCTTCTATCTAGACAGTTATTCAGGATTCTTTCAAATTCCAATCCATCCTGACGACCAAGAAAAGACAACCTTCACATGCCCCTATGGTACATTCGCTTACCGACAAATGCCATGATGGCAATCTTCGTTGATTTTATAGACAACATCATGGAAGTCTTTATGGACGACTTTTCTGTTCGTAGGCAGAGTTTTGAAGGATGTCTATCAAACCTTGAAATGGTGCTCGAAAGATGCGTAAAGGTAAATCTCGTTTTGAACTGGGAGAAATTCCATTTCATGGTCCAACAAGGAATCGTGTTAGGTCATGTGGTATTTGATAGAGGAATTGAAGTAGACAAAGCTAAGATCGAAATCATAGAGACCTTCAACCCCCTAAAACCGTAAGAGAAATACGAAGCTTTTTAGGACACGCCGGTTTCTACCGACGTTTTATCAAAGGTTTCTCGAAAATTACCAAGCCACTTACGGGTTTATTAATGAAATACGCTAACTTCATCTTTGATGAAAAATGTTTAACAGCGTTCAACCAACTAAAAATATCTTTAATCACCGCGCCCATAATGCAACCACCTGACGAGAGATTACCTTTCGAAATCATGTGTGATGCGAGTGATTACGCAGTAGGCACAGTACTAGGACAAAGAAAGGATAAGAAACTTCATGCTATTTACTATGCAAGTAGAACACTAGATCCAGCCCAAATGAACTACGCCACCACTGAAAAGGAACTTTTAGCCGTCGTGTTCGCCTTGGACAAGTTCCGTTCCTACATAGCAGAAGCGAAAATTATTATTTATACTGACCACGCCGCTATTAGATATCTGTTAAGTAATAAGGATGCCAAACTAAGACTTTTAAGATGGATCCTACTCTTACAAGAATTTGACTTAGAGATAAAAGATAAGAAAGGTACTGAAAACGTAGTAGCAGATCACTTATCACGGATCGAAGGGAATAAACCTGAACAAATTCCAATCAATGATGATTTCCCTTACGAACGACTCATAGCCCAAATGGAAAGCGACATGTCTGAATTAACAATAAATGATTCCGAAATAGAAGAACCCATGGAAGAAATTCATGCGAATTTAACTCTGCCGTGGTATGCTGATTTTGTCAACTACCTAGCTGTTGGAGTACTTCCACCGGACCTATGTTACCAACAAAATAAGAAATTCTTCCATGACCTAAAACAATACTACTGGGATGAACCTCTGCTTTTCAAAAGAGGTACCGACGACATTTTCCGTCGATGTGTTCCTGAGGATGAAATAGATGACATAATCTCCCATTGCCATTCCGCTCCCTATGGTGGGCAAGCAAGTACCTTAAAGACCTGTACTAAGATCCTACAATCGGGCCTCTTTTGGCCCACTCTATGGAAAGATGTCCATTATGCGGTCATGAAATGCGACTAGTGTCAACGCATTGGTAACATCTCAAGACGCGATAAAATGCCACAAACAGGAATCTTAGAAGTGGAAGTCTTCGATGTATGGGGGATTGACTTCATGGGACCATTCCCATCTTCTTTTGGTAATAAGTACATACTCGTTGTTGTCGATTATGTTTCAAAATGGATTGAAGTTGTAGCCTCTCCGACAAATGACACACGAGTAGTGATTAAGTTGTTCAAGAACATCATCTTTCCTAGATTCGGTGTGCCAAAACTAGTAGTTAGTGACGGTGGCTCCCATTTTATATCAAACATCTTTGGAAAACTTCTTCTGAAGTATGGAGTTCGACACCGTGTAGCAACACCTTATCACCCACAAACTAGTGGGCAAGTCGAAGTTTCAAATCGAGAGATCAAACAAATTCTAGAAAAGACTCTAGGAATATCCAGAAAAGACTGGTCATCTAAACTTAACGAAGCTCTGTGGGCCTATAGGACATCTTACAAAACCCCAATAGGGAACACACCCTTTAAACTAGTCTACGGTAAATCATGTCATCTCCCTGTGGAGTTAGAGCACAAGGCTTACCGGGCAATTAAGACCCTGAATATAAACTATACTTCCGCAGGTGAGAAACGAGTTTTGGACATTCACGAATTGGAAGAACTTCGACTAGACGCCTATGAGAACGCCAAGATATACAAAGAGCGAACCAAAAGATGGCATGACAAACGTATATCCAGGAAAGAGTTTAATGTCGGCGACATAATACTACTACTTAATTCGAGACTTAAACTTTTTCCGAGAAAACTTAAATCTAGGTGGTCAGGCCTTTTCGAAATCACTAAAGTCCTCAAAAGCGGTGCGATAGAAATCAAAGGTCGAAATAGTGAACCATTTATGGTAAACGGGCAGCGATTAAAACATTATCATAATGTAGCACCTCAAATTTGCACCTATAATTGTACATACATTCTCATATTAGGTCATAGCATAACATGGTCCACTGCATAGCATTGCATTGTCCCATTTGCCTCAAGTGCAAGCCAATCAAGAAATTAGGTCAAACTGGTCAGGAGATCAGTCAGTCAAGCAAGCAAGTGCAATTCTCAAGGAAACAAGGCCCTAGGGTTGGTCCAACATGTTCACATGACTTGGGGGTCCATTTGAAGTGTTTTGGTCAAGGATTGGATGTTCAGAAGTCATCAGTCAATGCACAGTCAGTTAGAAACCCTAAAAAGTCAAACTTGGTCAACTGTGATTGATTTTATGGTTTTGATGGATGGATTTGGTTTGAGAGAGCTTATTCATGTCCAAATAGGCCTCATATATCATGTCAAAGACCATCATGGAAGAATTTGAAGCCAGATCAGAAATTTCCAAAAATGGAAACTGGACCTGTAATTGAAACCTGCCCAAAATGGAAAGTCTTGATCCTCAAACTTACATCATGAGACAAGCTTCAAATGAATTTTTGCCCAACATGAAAGTTGAAGATCTTGTTCTCCCATTTCCAAAAAGTCCAAGAACACTCAATTCCCATGTATGGTTGGCAAGTTATGATCAATTCATTTTCAAAAATTCTTGAACTTCAAAAGGCCATATCTCTCAAACCATTTGGCCAATTTGGGTGGGGTTTTTTCCTACAAGTCACATTTGATCCCCTCTTTCCAAAAATGTAACCATCATGCATCAAAACATTACCAATCAAAATGGCATTTTTGGACTTGCATGAATTAATTTTAAGTGTGGTACAAAAGTGAATTTGTGAGATAATCATTTCTAACCAATTCTACCTATCAAACATGTTCTGAAAATGCATTTGTGACATGAACCAAGTCATTTTTGTGCAGTACATATAGCCATCACCTACTTGCTTGAAAATTGGCCAAAAGTACACTTTTTTACCAACTCTATCCCACATTTTCATGGACCTTGGTTCAGTACCACAAAACAGCAGATATATATCATTTTTTCTGCCAATTGGAAACCCTAGCAGCTGCCAAAACACTCAGAAATCCACTCTCTCTCAAATTTCATCTTGCTTGCATTTTTCAAAATCTTCAAAAATCCTCCAAAGACCACGACCATACCATTGTTGCTGCATCATCCAAGCATCATCTCAGGCTCTTTGCAACCATATTTTCCCAACTGGAAGCTCCTTTTCTAGTACTGTTTTCAAAGAGCTCAGCCATGGCAGAGTGAGATTCAAGCGCAAGCAAGCTTCTTTGAGCCAAGATTACTTCACTATTCACCATTGGGAGCACAAGGCTGCATCTGTTTAAGCTCATAACATCCAAATAGCTACTGAATCTCAACTTTCTTCAAAGACAAGTGAGAATTCGATCTCTATGTTTCTCAAATCCATGACATGCTTAGTGTAGATCTCTCCATGCTGAGTTTCATGATGCTTTTATTTTCAAGAATGGTTGGATATTCATGAAGATACATTGAAATGAAGTTTGATGTTGATTTATGTTTGTGCTCGATTCATGATATATACAATGTTTTAATGAAAATCAATGCTGGATTGTTGTTTGCCATGCTTGGATGAACGTTTCTATGTATTTAATTTGGATTTCTGGGAATTTTTTTTGAAACACGATTTGGGAGTGATGAACATTGTCCCTGTTCCCAGAAAACCCTAATCCCTTTGAATGCCATGCCCAGATTTTGGAAATTAACGTGTTGCATGTTACTGTTCTTGCATGAGCCAATAGCGTTATTCCCTTTCCGCGTCCAAAACGCCATCGTTTGGTTTAGTGAAGTCCAATATTACATCCGTGCCATTCTCATTTAATTATTCCAAATTAATTCATTTAATTTCAATAATTATTTCATTTTGGTTACACAACTTACAAAATTCATAATTCAATCATTTTTGATCCAAATTTCATGAAAATTTTTGCATCATGTTCATATGAATGTCTACTTTTTTATCATGATTTTTGCTGATTTTTTGGATGGTGGGATTTTTAATGGCATTAGGGTTTGTGACATGTATGCATATTTTGTACACTTTGCCAAAACATTTGTGAAATGATGATACTTTATCCAATGGCTCCCAAATTGTTTGTGCTTAAACTAGACACATTCATGGTGATTTTGGTGTAGAGTTTGTGAATTTATCATTGCTGGTTTGTGAGTTATGATTTTTTGAATTAGGGTGTGACAATTTGTGTCACACCCTTGATGTCCAACTTCATGATTTTTGATACCATGCTTCTTGAACTCAAATTGGTCTGAATTTTTGCATGACCCTACTCTTGGATATCTAGTTTACATGTGAATTTTCTTGGAATTATTTGTGGCATTTCCTATTTGTTTGGGATTTTCTCCCCTGTTTGGTCTTATGTTGACTTTTTGTGACACATGTTCCCATTTCATTTGTGAAATTCTCATACTTTATTGGATGGACATGAAATTTTACATGAGATAACTAGACATCCTCATCTTTGCCATGGTTTTAGTCCCATTCATTTATCATACACCATCTCTGATTTATGATTTTTCTAAGTTGATGCATGTTTGGTTGACTTCTTTGAGCATGTTCAAAATTGCTTTGACTTTCTGATTTTCATTGACTGCCTTCCACTTGTCCAAATGAGATGAAATTTGACATGCTTACCATGCTGTGGGTTAGGATTGATCATGATTTATTTGGTAATTTTTGGAAATGTTTGAGTTGACTTTTGATGCAAGTCTTTCTGTTGACTCCTATGAGTTTCTGTTTGCAATGCTTTGACTTAAACTGTTCATGAAATGATGATAGTGATTGATATGAATGTAAACCCAATTGGAATTGTTTCTTGATTGATTAAACATGATCTTGAATGCTTGCCCTTTGCTGTTTTGACTTTTTTATTCTCTTTTGACCCTAGGCTTGCCCTAGTGGTCCTGTTACTCACTTTTGAGCTTGTGTTTTCAGGTTGACCAACAAATGCTCCAATGAGACCATTTCTTTTTGATTGAGCTTGCTTGAATGTCATTGTTTAACCTTGTTTGTTTTGTAGGTGACTTGGCTCACATGCCTAAGTCTTGTGCCTTACACATACACTTGCTTCTGATTAGCTGTTGATGTCTGATTCCTTTTGCTTTGATTTGAGTTGCATACTAACATCTGCTTGACTATTTCAGGTGCTTTTAGTTGCTTAGTTCCTTGTGAACTTTTTGCTTTGTTTTGCTTTAAATAGCAACTTGCTTGAGGTATAATTCCTTTTTCTTCATGTAGTCTGGAAGACCTGGCCTGTTACTTGGCCAGGCAACTGTCTGAAGTCCTCCTTAAGAGGCAATGTTTGTGGATGTTTAAATTTGTCCTTGCATAGAGTCAAAGACCTCCTAAGTGAAGAGGCAATTGGCAGAACCCAAGGGATATGCAACCTATCCCCTGCTATTCTGTGTGTCATCTGCTTTGCTCACACCACTGTGTTGATGCATTGCAGATACAAACCCAAGATCTTGTACAATCGTACAGTTGAGTCAGTATCAAATGTGTAGAAGGGTTCCCACTTTCTGAACCCACACATTCTTGTCTTAAGCTCTCCCAGGCCAGGGATAAGAGCTGTGAAGTCTTATCTTCACTCACCTATCATCTGCTTCACCTTAGCCCCTCAATGGCAAGGTTAAGAGCACATTCACCCAGTTCCAGAGGTTTGTTTGTTGAGGTTGATATGACCCCTCGACTAAAACCTAACCCTTGTTTGAGCCACTTGCTTGTGTATAGTGTGTGCTATCTGTGCTTGTATGTTTGTTTGACTTGCTTCCTGTGCAAGTTAGGGTTAGTTTAGACTTGCTTCCTGTGCAAGTTAGGTTTTGCTTGGCTTGCTTCCTGTGCAAGTTAAGTGTGTGTGTGGCTTGCTTCCTGTGCAAGTCATGATTAGGATAGGCTGGCTCCCTGTGCCAGTTAGCTAGAAACCTTAACTTAGGGTTGATTTGCATGATAACACCTAGGCTCGAGTCGTAGTCTCCCTAGTGTTGTGTCTCCCTCTGTTATCTGGTTAGGCTAGTCCTTTATCCCTCCGTAGGGGAACTACGTCGCCCTGATCCTCATACCAGATGAGGTACGTAGGCAGGAGACGAGCTGATCTCTCTGGGCGCCTGTGTCTTTGTTTTGTCTTGTTGTGTGCTTGGAAGCTGATGTAAGTCCATCGAGTGGCAGTTAGGTTCCAGTGTGCGTGTGTTTGGTTCGGATGCTGATGTAAGCCCAGTGATTGGCATTCAGACTCCACGTTTGCCTTTGTTTGTGTTAGTTTGTGTGCGTGTCAGCCGAGCTACGAATGCTCTGATTCTTCTCTCGTCCGAGGAGATACGTATGCATAGGATGCGATATCCTAGCGAGCATGTGTCGTTTCCCCAGTCCGAACTACTTCGACTCTGATGTCTATGCCTGATAGACTAAGTAGGCCCAGGATACGATGTCCTGCCGAGTCAGTCTTGTCTGTTTTCTTGTGTCTCTTTCAGCCAGTGTGTGTGTGTTTTGAGCAGCGTTTTTAGCAACCATTTTTCCTTCCTATTGTGCGTGGATCCCGTCGAGTACGACGGATGCGTAGGGGTGCTAATACCTTCCCTTCGCATAACCGACTCCCGAACCCATTATCTTTGGTCGCGAGACCATGTCTTTTCCCAGGTTTACTCTGAGCGTTTCCTTTCCCTCTTTTGGGATAAATAACGCACGGTGGCGGCTCTGTTGTTCTTGTTTTCCCGCCGGTTTTTCGCGTGATGCGACAGCTGGCGACTCTGCTGGGGATATAGAGAAGTTGACCTGTGCTGGTCCATCTTCCCTAAGCGAGTCTCTCCTAGCGCTCTCTAGGTTAGGGTTTTGGTTGCTGTTTGCTGTTATTTATTGCATTCATTTATTTATTGTTTGCATTTATGTTTGCATTAATGTTTGCATTCATATTCATCTGTTCACCTGGCTGGCTGGTTGTCTGTTTCTCTCTGTTGGGGTGGGAGTTACATGAGGTAAAAGGCCCAATACCCAGGCCATGAGTGAAATCTAGGATACTTAGGAATAGAGTGATTCATGGGAAGCGGGTGGTGTTGCGCCACTTAGTGGAACATTGATATCACGAGCAGTTCAGACCCTGGTGGGATATTATCGTTACATACTTCGGGTGTGTATATGATGATGTTCTGCGAAAGGTTATTTATGCTGCGTTTCTCTCGACCTTACCCTGGCCTAGACGACACCCGTGAGTGGGGAGGGGATGATCATTATTACAGGTACAGGTACTTGTTGGTGACTTGTTGGTGACTTGTGATCCTGTTGGTGACTATTGGTTCAGAATTTTGGGGTCTCAGATGACTTTGGGTTTCAGATGAATTTGTGGTTCCGAGTTCAAGCCGAAGCTTTGATCCTGTGTTCTGAGAGACACAGCCAACCAGTCGTGTCTGCATCATTTGCATCATAGCATATTTATTTTTCAAAAGAAACGCAATAAAAAAGATACAAAAAAAAAGAGAAAAAAAAAAGAAAAAAAAAACTAATCCCTGCATGCATATCATTTCTCAGGTACATTCCAGAGCTTGTTCACTGATAGAGATGGCAACAGTCCCAGAATTGAAGCGGAAGACTTGTTCCTATAGCTTTCACCGTGAACCTTTGACGTCTCTGATTGAGTTGAGCAACCTTATGACCAGTGGTAACCAGAAGGGGTTTGTCGACCAGTATGGAGATATTCTGACACTGTTGAAGATGGTAGTCGATCCGGTGCCGTTGCAGACTCTTCTACAGTTCTACGACCCAGAGCTTCATTGTTTCACCTTTCAAGATTATCAGTTGGCGCCTACTCTTGAGGAGTACTCCATTCTGCTGAGTGTCCCGGTCCGGTATCAGGTTCCTTTCTTGGATGTGCCCAAGGAGGTTAATTTCGGAGTTGTTGCCAGAGCTCTCCATTTGGGTATCAAAGAAGTCAGTGATAGTTGGAAGTCCAGTGGGGATGTTGTAGGATTGCCTTTGAAGTTTCTGTTGAGGGTAGCTAGAGAAGAAGCAGAGAAGGGAAGTTGGGAAGCCTTTCATGCTCAGTTGGCCGTCATGATCTATGGGATCGTCCTGTTTCCGAGTATGCCCAATTTTGTTGACTATGCTGCAGTCAGTATTTTCATTGGAGGAAATCCAGTTCCTACTCTGTTGGCGGACACTTACTATGCTATTCACAGTAGGCATGGTAAGGGTGGGGCTATCAGGTGTTGTCTCCCGCTTTTGCTCAGATGGTTCTTGTCTCTCCTGCCAGTCAGTGGACCTTTTGTGGATGCTCAGAGCACGCATAAGTGGACTCAGAGGGTTATGTCTCTTACCTCCTATGATATCAGGTGGCAATCTTACCGGATGGATGTGCGTAACGTCATTATGAGCTGTGGAGGATTCCGTAATGTGCCACTCGTAGGGACTAGGGGTTGCATCAATTACAACCCGGTTCTTTCTCTTCGCCAGTTGGGGTTTATGATGAAGGGAAGACCACTTGAGGCTGAGGTAGCTGAAAGTGTGTATTTTGAGAAGCAGAGTGACCCGGATAGATTGGAGCAGATAGGAAGAGCTTGGAAGTCTATTGGTATGAAGGATGGATCTGTCTTAGGGAAGAAGTTTGCCGTTGCTATGCCCGATTACACTAATTGGGTCAAGGAGAGAGTAGAAACTTTGTTGTTACCCTACGATAGGATGAAGCCGTTGCAGGAGCAACCACCTTTGATCCTTGCTGAGAGTGTGCCTGCGGAGCACTACAAGCAAGCCTTGATGGAGAATCGCCGTTTGAGAGAGAAGGAGCAAGATACCCAGATGGAGCTGTACAAAGCCAAAGCTGATAGGTTGAACTTGGCTCATCAACTCAGAGGAGTGCGAGAAGAAGATGCTAGCAGACTAAGAAGCAAGAAGAGATCTTACGAGGAGATGGAGAGCATGTTAGATGCAGAACACCGGGAGTGCTTGAGGTTGCAGAGAGCTGAGGCCAGCTATCAGAAGAAGATCAGAGACTTGGAGAAGCAACTCAGAGATAAAGATATCCAGTTGAAGAAGGAAGTAGACTTGAGACAGGCATCAGAGAACCACCTTGGAGGAGAAGTGGTAGAGCTTAGACGACAACTGAAGGAGAAGATCACTCTTTTGCCAGAATGTTCAGAATGTGACCTGTTGATGGACCAGTGTCAGTACTTGAAGACTCTCATTCCGGGAGGCCGTTTGTCTTAGCTTGTATCTTTGATGTGTATGTTGAGAATCACCTCCAGGCTTGTTGGATGGGATTCATTGTTGTACTCCGATTGTTCGGATTTTCTTTGTCGACTTTGTTGTATGATCCTGTTACTCATATAGATGAGGTTGTTGGTTTCACCTTGTACTCATCACTCTTGTGTATGTTGTTTCTGTGCTTCTGTGTTGTTCTTGCTGCAGGTTGCCGTCTTTTGAGGATGACTCAGGCTCTTTGAATGCCTGAGAAATGAACATATCATGTGCATCATACGCATCATTAGCACCATACTCATATCATTTTGCATAACAGGTGTTCTTGGTCGTGACTTCTCACTCTTGGTTCCTGTTCAGGCAGGATAGCTGATCAACGTCCGCACCGCTACTCAACAAGACTGAATCAACAGAGAGGTATGGATCAAGTTCAAGCAGAGTTGGCTGAGATGAAGGCTAACATGGCCCAGTTTATGAATATGATGCAAGGGGTTGCACAAGGTCAAGAAGAGCTTCGAGCCATGGTTCAGAGACAAGAGGCTGCAATTCCACCGGTCAACCATGCTCCGCCAGAGGGAGGCCCAGTCAATGATAATAATGTTGCTGCTGCTGTACCCATCAACAACTATGTTGTAGGTGATGAGTTGGGGGGTATTCGAATCAACGGTCAACCTATTGCTTCAGATGCCGCTAATGCCAGAGCAGTCCGTGCCCCGGCCCGTAATCCTGTTCCGATTGTTGACAGACAAGAGGATATGTTCACTCTGCTCAGTGAAGACGAAGACGTTTTGGGAAGGGTTGACGAGAGGGATCGTAAAGTTGATGCCCTTGCTGAGAAAATTAGAGCTATGGAATGTCAGAATTCTCTCGGTTTTGATGTTACCAATATGGGGTTGGTGGAAGGTTTGAGAATCCCTTACAAGTTCAAAGCACCGTCCTTCGATAAATACAACGGTACTTCTTGCCCTCGCACCCATGTGCAGGCTTATTATCGAAAAATCTCTGTGTATACAGATGATGAAAAGATGTGGATGTATTTTTTCCAAGATAGTCTATCTGGGGCTTCTTTGGACTGGTACATGGAATTGAAGAGAGATTCTATCCGCTGCTGGAGGGATCTGGGTGAGGCCTTTTTGAGGCAATACAAACATAACATGGACATGGCGCCCAGCCGGACTCAGCTGCAGAGTCTTTGTCAGAAATCCAATGAAAGCTTCAAGGAGTACGCCCAGAGGTGGCGTGAACTGGCTGCTAGAGTTCAACCTCCTATGCTGGAGAGGGAGTTGACAGATATGTTTATCGGTACTCTTCAGGGTGTGTTTATGGACCGGATGGGGAGCTGCCCATTCGGTAGTTTTTCTGATGTTGTCATTTGTGGAGAGAGGACTGAGAGCTTGATTAAAACTGGGAAGATCCAAGATGCTGGTTCCTCTTCTTCTAAGAAGCCATTTGCTGGGGCACCTCGTCGAAGAGAGGGTGAAACTAATGCTGTTCAATACCGCAGACATCAGAACAGAAGTCAACGCTGTCAGGTTGCTGCAGTGACCATTCCGGCACCTCAACCTCGTCAACAACAACAACAAAGAGTTCAACAACCGCAACAACAACAACAACAGCAACGTCCGTATCAGCCCAGACAAAGGATGCCTGATCGACGTTTTGATTCGCTACCCATGTCGTACGCCGAACTGCTGCCTGAACTACTCAGGTTGGGGATGGTTGAGTTGCGTACAATGGCTCCGCCTACAGTATTGCCTCCTGGGTACGACGCCAACGTCCGTTGTGACTTTCACTCTGGGGCACCAGGGCATCATACTGAGAAGTGTAGGGCTCTCCAGCACAAGGTCCAAGATTTGATCGATGCCAAAGCAATCAACTTCGCTCCAGTGCCTAACGTCGTAAACAACCCTATGCCTCAGCATGGTGGGCATAGAGTGAACAATATTGAGGGGAAGGAAGCTGAAGATCTGGTTGTTAATGTTGATGATGTTCAGACTTCTCTGCTAGTTGTGAAGGGCCGTCTGCTGAATGGGGGTGTCTACTCGGGTTGTGATGAGGATTGTTTGGGCTGTGCAGAATCTGAGAATGGTTGCGACCAGTTAAGGGCCGGTATCCAGGGTATGATGGATGAGGGTTGTTTGCAATTCAGTAGGGCTGTAAAAGATCGTGGAACAGTGTCAACTATCACCATTTACTTTAAACCGTCTGAAGGACGTGGACAAAGGGTCGTTAGTGCACCTGCAGCAAATGGTACCCCAGTTACCATTTCCGTGCCTGTAACCATCAGTGCTCCAACTACTATCGCCGCGTCTGGAAGAAGGGCTGTTGAGAATAGTAGAGCCGTGCCGTGGAAGTATGATAATGCTCACCGCAGTTACAGAAGGGCTGAAAGTCAGACGAGACCAGTGAATCAAACTCCAGTGACAATTGGTTTACCGAATAGAGTTCCTGCAACTGTTGGTCCGGCTGTGGATAATGTAGGGGGTCCAGGAGGTTTTACCAGAAGCGGTCGTCTGTTTGCACCGCAACCTTTGAGAGATGCTAATGCTGAGGCTTCTGCCAAGTCAAAGGGCAAACAGGCTGTGGTTGAGGAAGAACCTGTTCAGAAGGAAGCGCCCGAGGGCTCATTTGAGAAAGACGTGGAGGAGTTTATGAAAATAATCAAGAAGAGTGACTACAAGATTGTAGATCAGTTGAATCAAACCCCGTCCAAGATTTCTATACTTTCACTGTTGTTGTGCTCTGAGGCACACCGTAATGCCTTGCTGAAGATGTTGAATCTGGCTTACGTACCTCAGGAGATTTCTGTCAATCAACTGGAGGGTGTGATGGCCAATGTGAGCACCAGGCATGGTGTAGGATTCACCAACCTGGACTTACCGCCTGAAGGGCGGAACCATAACAAAGCCTTGCACATCACCATGGAGTGCAAGGGGGCAGTGTTGTCTCACGTATTGGTAGACACCGGGTCGTCGCTGAATGTGTTGCCTAAGCAGATTCTGAAGAAGATTGATGTGGAAGGGTTTGTGCTTACTCCCAGTGACCTGATCGTTCGTGCTTTCGACGGCTCCAAACGTTCTGTGTGTGGGGAAGTTACCTTGCCTGTGAAGATAGGTCCTGAGGTATTCGATATCATCTTCTATGTTATGGACATCCAGCCCGCCTATAGTTGTTTATTGGGGCGTCCATGGATTCATGCAGCAGGGGCAGTCTCGTCGACTCTCCATCAAAAGCTCAAGTATGTCTGGAACGGTCAGATTGTGACCGTGTGCGGTGAAGAAGAGATTCTGGTGAGTCATCTATCCTCGTTCAAATATGTTGAGGTGGATGGCGAGATCCACGAAACCTTATGCCAGGCGTTTGAGACTGTGGCTCTCGAGAAAGTGGCATACGCTGAACAGAGGAAGCCAGGTGCTTCAATTACTTCTTACAAGCAGGCTAAGGAGGTTGTTGATTCTGGCAAAGCTGAAGGCTGGGGCAAGATGGTGTACTTGCCTGTCAAAGAAGACAAATTTGGCGTTGGTTACGAGCCTCTCCAAGCAGAGCAGAATGGTCAAGCGGGTCCGAGTACTTTTACCAGCGCTGGGCTGATGAATCATGGCGACGTCTCTGCAACCGGTAGTGAAGACTGTGACAGTGACTGTGATCTGGACAACTGGGTTCGCCCGTGTGCACCAGGGGGATCTATCAACAACTGGACGGCTGAAGAAGTGGTTCAAGTTACTCTTCTGACAGAGTAATTTTCTGTTGTTTTTTCATTTTGCATGAAAATCCTACGATCTGCCCAAGGCGTAGTGATTCATTGTAGGGTCTCATCATGTTTTAATGATTATCATTAATGAAGGACATTTTTTGAAATCAAACTTTGTGATCCCTGTCTTTCTATTTTTTGTTTTCATCCTTTTTCAAAAACAATAAAAATGGCAATGTTTTTGTTTTTTGTGACTTTATTGAACTCTTTTTCTAAGACAAAGCATTAAACATGCAGAAGCGATCTTATGGCATTCACTATGAACAGTTCTGTTATGGCCCAGTATGATTTCGACAATCCCATCTACCAAGCTGAAGAGGAGAGTGAGGAAGACTGTGAACTCCCTGCAGAATTGGTCAGATTGCTGAAGCAGGAGGAAAAGGTCATCCAACCTCATCAGGAGGAGTTGGAGGTTGTTAATTTGGGTACTGAGGACGCCAAAAGAGAAATCAAGATTGGGGCTGCTTTAGAGGACTATGTCAAGAGGAGGCTGATTGAGATGCTGAGAGAATATGTGGAGATATTCGCCTGGTCATATCAAGATATGCCTGGGTTGGATACGGACATTGTGGTGCATCGATTACCTCTTAGAGAAGGATGTCCTTTGGTCAAGCAGAAGCTTCGTAGAACGAGTCCTGACATGGCAACTAAGATCAAGGAAGAGGTTCAGAAGCAGTGGGATGCAGGTTTTTTGGCTGTTACAAGTTATCCCCCATGGGTGGCCAACATCGTTCCTGTACCGAAGAAGGATGGTAAAGTCAGAATGTGTGTCGATTACCGGGATTTGAATAGAGCGAGTCCGAAAGATGATTTCCCATTACCTCACATTGATGTATTGGTTGATAATACGGCTCAATCCTCGGTATTCTCTTTCATGGATGGTTTCTCTGGATATAATCAGATCAAGATGGCGCCAGAGGACATGGAAAAGACGACATTCATTACACCTTGGGGCACGTTCTGCTATAAGGTGATGCCATTTGGGCTAAAGAATGCTGGTGCTACCTATCAGAGGGCAATGACGACTCTCTTTCATGACATGATGCACAAAGAAATTGAAGTATACGTAGATGATGTGATTGCGAAGTCGCAGACAGAAGAGGAGCACCTGGTTAATTTGCAGAAGCTGTTTGATCGGTTGAGAAAGTTCAAGCTGAGGTTGAATCCAAACAAGTGTACGTTTGGGGTGAGATCAGGGAAGCTTTTAGGCTTCATTGTCAGCGAGAAAGGGATTGAGGTTGATCCAGCGAAAGTCAAAGCTATTCAAGAGATGCCTGAACCGAAAACGGAGAAGCAAGTCCGTGGGTTTTTAGGGAGATTGAACTACATTGCAAGGTTCATATCTCATCTAACAGCCACGTGCGAACCAATTTTCAAACTGCTTAGAAAGAATCAGGCAATCAAGTGGAATGATGATTGTCAGAAAGCTTTTGACAAGATTAAAGAGTATTTACAGAAACCTCCAATTCTGATACCTCCAGTTCCAGGGAGACCTCTGATAATGTACCTGTCAGTGACTGAGAACTCGATGGGGTGTGTATTGGGACAGCATGACGAGTCTGGTCGAAAAGAGCATGCCATATACTACCTTAGCAAAAAGTTTACCGACTGTGAAACAAGATATTCACTGCTCGAGAAAACTTGCTGTGCTTTGGCCTGGGCTGCTCGCCGACTGAGGCAGTATATGTTGAACCATACTACCTTGTTGATTTCTAAGATGGATCCAGTGAAGTACATCTTTGAGAAACCGGCTCTCACCGGGCGCGTTGCTCGTTGGCAGATGATTCTAACAGAATATGATATCCAGTACACGTCACAAAAGGCCATCAAAGGTAGTATTCTGTCAGACTACCTCGCCGAGCAACCGATTGAAGATTATCAGCCTATGATGTTTGAATTCCCTGATGAAGACATCATGTATCTTAAAATGAAAGATTGCGAAGAGCCTCTTGTCGAGGAAGGACCGGATCCTGATGACAAGTGGACACTGATGTTTGATGGGGCTGTGAATATGAACGGTAACGGTGTTGGGGCAGTATTGATCAATCCTAAAGGTGCTCATATACCTTTTTCTGCCAGATTGACGTTTGACGTCACCAACAACGAAGCTGAGTATGAGGCTTGCATCATGGGGATAGAAGAAGCCATTGATCTGAGGATCAAAACTCTTGATATATTTGGAGATTCCGCTCTAGTGGTCAATCAAGTCAATGGAGATTGGAATACGAATCAGCCGCACTTGATTCCGTATAGAGATTACACCAGAAGAATACTGACGTTCTTCAAGAAGGTGAAGTTGTATCATGTCCCCCGGGATGAGAATCAAATGGCTGATGCTTTGGAAACTTTGTCGTCCATGATCAAAGTTCATTGGTGGAATCATGTGCCACATGTTGCGGTGAATCGACTTGAGAGGCCTGCGTATGTGTTTGCAGCCGAGTCTGTTGTGATTGATGAGAAGCCGTGGTATTATGACATCAAGAACTTCCTCAAGACTCAGGAGTATCCTGAAGGTGCGTCGAAGAACGACAAGAAAACCTTGAGAAGGCTAGTTGGAAGCTTCTATTTGAATCAGGATGATGTGCTGTATAAGAGAAACTTTGACATGGTCTTGCTCAGATGCGTGGACAGACCCGAGGCAGACATGTTAATGCAGGAAGTTCATGAAGGTTCCTTCGGTACTCATGCCGGCGGACATGCAATGGCTAAGAAATTGTTGAGAGCGGGTTATTACTGGATGACTATGGAATCCGATTGTTTCAAGTATGCTCGGAAGTGCCATAAGTGTCAAATCTATGCTGATAAGGTGCATGTACCACCGAGCCCTTTGAATGTCATGAATTCGCCTTGGCCGTTTGCCATGTGGGGCATTGATATGATTGGGAAGATTGAGCCTACTGCTTCGAATGGACATCGCTTCATTTTGGTAGCAATTGACTATTTCACCAAATGGGTGGAAGCAGCTTCCTATGCTAACGTTACCAAACAAGTGGTTACCCGGTTCATCAAGAAAGAAATCATATGTCGTTACGGAGTTCCTGAGAGAATCATCACTGACAATGGTTCGAATCTCAATAACAAGATGATGAAAGAGCTTTGTAAAGATTTCAAGATTGAACATCACAATTCTTCTCCTTACAGACCGAAGATGAATGGTGCTGTAGAAGCGGCGAACAAGAATATCAAGAAGATTGTGCAGAAGATGGTCGTTACGTACAAGGATTGGCATGAGATGCTGCCTTTCGCTTTGCATGGGTACCGTACCTCAGTACGTATGTCGACCGGGGCAACCCCTTACTCCCTTGTGTATGGTATGGAAGCTGTCTTACCTGTTGAAGTGGAGATTCCTTCTCTGAGAGTTTTATTGGATGTCAAGCTGGACGAAGCCGAGTGGATTCGAACAAGGTTTAACGAGTTGAGCCTTATCGAAGAGAGACGGCTAGCAGCTGTATGCCATGGACAGTTGTATCAGCGAAGGATGAAGCGAGCCTTTGATCAGAAAGTGCGTCCTCGAAGCTATCAGATCGGTGATCTAGTTTTGAAGAGGATCCTCCCTCCCGGTGCAGATAACAGGGGCAAGTGGACTCCTAACTATGAAGGTCCATATGTTGTGAAAAAGGTATTCTCCGGTGGAGCCTTGATGCTTACAACTATGGATGGTGAAGATTTTCCGTCTCCTGTTAACTCAGATGTAGTCAAAAAATACTTCGCATAAATTGACCCGCTGGACAAAAAGAAAAGAGTCCAGGCAAAAAAAGGGCATCCCGGCGAACCAAAAAACAGAAAGAAAAGGTTCGGGCAAAAGTTAGGGATAAAAATGAAAAGAATTTGTACACCCGGTAAGTCGAAAACCCGCAAGGGCGACTTAGGCAAAAATGGGTATCCCGGTGGATTGAAAACCCGAAAGGGCGATCCAAGCAAAAGAGGGATTAAAGCGAAGACTACAGTCTGAGTTTGTCTGTACTTCATCAAGCTTTGTCGTCTGCCATCTCGAAAGATGTGATCCGTCCAGTCATTCTTCTCAGAAAGCAAGGAGTTGGGAGGAAAACTGATGATCTGTGAGTTATAACAGAATTGGGAAATAGTGGATGCCGTGTTCACATTGCCATTAGGATAGATTTTTCCTTTTACGCGCAATTACCTCTTTCTAGAAATTGCTTCCCAATGTATTTGCCTCTTCAGGCACATTTTCAATCAATAAAAGTCGTTATTCAGACAAATGGCTCTTTTGTTTTTATTTTTACTGTTTTGTTTGCAAAAATGTCCGAATTTTTGATAAGCATTGCATATAAGAACATGAAGGCTACACAATAACGTGCAAAAAGATAAAACATTTGAAAATCATTTTGAATGTCGAGGACACTTGAGCGTATCTTGTCCATGTATCCCCTGGGGCATTTTGTTGTGCTGTTTTTCAGGTTGGCATCTGTGAGGACGTTTCCTCAGCAACATATTTTCCCCAAGCAAGTTTGGAAGCTATCAGAGCTATGTTCCCCTGCGGAGACGTCTGTGGATAGTGCCTTCTATTCCCCAACAGATCTAAGGATTGCCTATCCCCAGCAGGCCTGTATTTGCCGATTTCCTCCCCGAGTGAGGCAGGTTCATAGAAATTTATCTCCAGCATTTATCCTATCTGTGGACTGAAGGATATCCCCAGCGGAGTTTACCTTCCCCCCAGCAGCAGTGCTATTCTCCAACATGAGTGAGAAGTCGTTGCTCTCCCTGCAGAGTCTCCCCGCAGAGTTGGAGTACCCGATCAGTTTTGGCTCCCCCAGCCGGAGTTTTTCATCATTTTTGCATTTTTTCATTTTTAGTGATCATTGCATCCTCAAACTGCGTAGCATTCCCATTCAATATGGAGCATTACGCCATAGAAAAAATTCAAACATATGCATCCATGTGTTAACCTCACCAGACCGTATCCCCGGCAGAGGCGGATCATTTCATTCAACATCAGCACAGCAAGTCTGCTATAGTTGCTCTTGACAGCATTCAGGATTGATGTCCCCACAGAAGTTTATTACCTCACCCGTTGGTGACAGAAAGTTTGTTTCTCCCCAGTGAGACCCCCAGCAAGTGGTCAACCTTGCCTTGACATATCTAAGATGTCGTTCTTGTGATACCGGTAAGTGTCATGCCAGCGCCCGCGTGTGTTTCTTTGTTTGGTGTCGGTAAACACCATTGTTTCGGTGTCTGTAAACATCAGGTATTCTCCCCAGGCATCAGTAAATGTCTGGTCATCATTTTTGGTGTCGGTAAACACCATTGTTTTGATGTCGGTAAAACATCGAGTCTCACTCCAGTCATCAGTAAATGTCTGGTCATCATTGTTTCGGTGTCTGTAAACATCGGGTATTCTCCCCAGTCATCAGTAAATGTCTGGGCATTTTTTGATGTCGGTAAACATCATCTTTCGATGTCGGTAAACATCGAGTCTTTTCTGCAGTCATCGATAAATGTCTGATAATCCCCAACTAGAGATCCCCAGTAGAGTCATCGGTAAATATCCTATCTGGTTTCCAGTTGCAAATATTTGTTTTTTCCCTTAGTGAAGTGTTCCCCGGTCATCGGTAAATGTCTGGTCGTTTGTTTTGATGTCGGTAAACATCATCTTTCGATGTCGGTAAACATTGAGTCCCATCCCAGTCATCGGTAAATGTCTGGTCATGCTTTGTTTCCTTGTTGATAAAATCAAGATCCCCAGAAGTCGTCGGTAAACGTCTTGTCTGATTACACCACAAAGATTTTGTTCTTCCCCAAGTGGAGACGCCATCGGTAAATGGCCCCGTATGCTTCGATATCAGTAAATATTGAATGCCCAGTTTTATCAACCATCGGTAAATGGCCCCGTTTTCTTCGATATCAGTAAATATCAGATCCCCAGTTGCAGTAGCCATCGGCAAATGGTCGAGTCGAAGTTGATATCGGAAAATGTCAAGTTTCTTTGAAGCCACCATCGGTAAATGGTCTTGCTTCCGTTTACATCCGAAGTTGTTTCCCAGCAGCCATCGGTAAATGGTCTTGCTGAAGTTGATATCGGTAAATATCAAGTTACCAGTTTCTAACCATCGGTAAATGGTTTCGCTTTTCTGAAGATGTCAATTGCAGGCGTCATCAGTAAATGACGTGGTTCTTCTTGTATCATATCCAGCAGAGTGCAAATTTCTACGGTTCTTGGTATTCAATCCCTGTTTACCCTGAAAGTCTGACAGCCGTTGCTCTCATCCATTCGGGTTCCCAGCTGATTGAATAGGGGCAGCTGTAGCACCTCAAATTTGCACCTATCATTGTACATACATTCTCATATTAGGTCATAGCATAACATGGTCCACTGCATAGCATTGCATTGTCCCATTTGCCTCAAGTGCAAGCCAATCAAGAAATTAGGTCAAACTGGTCAGGAGATCAGTCAGTCAAGCAAGCAAGTGCAATTCTCAAGGAAACAAGGCCCTAGGGTTGGTCCAACATGTTCACATGACTTGGGGGTCCATTTGAAGTGTTTTGGTCAAGGATTGGATGTTCAGAAGTCATCAGTCAATGCACAGTCAGTCAGAAACCCTAAAAAGTCAAACTTGGTCAACTGTGATTGATTTTATGGTTTTGATGGATGGATTTGGTTTGAGAGAGCTTATTCATGTCCAAATAGGCCTCATATATCATGTCAAAGACCATCATGGAAGAATTTGAAGCCAGATCAGAAATTTCCAAAAATGGAAACTGGACCTGTAATTGAAACCTGCCCAAAATGGAAAGTCTTGATCCTCAAACTTACATCATGATACAAGCTTCAAATGAATTTTTGCCCAACATGAAAGTTGAAGATCTTGTTCTCCCATTTCCAAAAAGTCCAAGAACACTCAATTCCCATGTATGGTTGGCAAGTTATGATCAATTCATTTTCAAAAATTCTTGAACTTCAAAAGGCCATATCTCTCAAACCATTTGGCCAATTTGGGTGGGGTTTTTTTCCTACAAGTCACATTTGATCCCCTCTTTCCAAAAATGTAACCATCATGCATCAAAACATTACCAATCAAAATGGCATTTTTGGACTTGCATGAATTAATTTTAAGTGTGGTACAAAAGTGAATTTGTGAGATAATCATTTCTAACCAATTCTACCTATCAAACATGTTCTGAAAATGCATTTGTGACATGAACCAAGTCATTTTTGTGCAGTACATATAGCCATCACCTACTTGCTTGAAAATTGGCCAAAAGTACACTTTTTTACCAACTCTATCCCACATTTTCATGGACCTTGGTTCAGTACCACAAAACAGCAGATATATATCATTTTTTCTGCCAATTGGAAACCCTAGCAGCTGCCAAAACACTCAGAAATCCACTCTCTCTCAAATTTCATCTTGCTTGCATTTTTCAAAATCTTCAAAAATCCTCCAAAGACCACGACCATACCATTGTTGCTGCATCATCCAAGCATCATCTCAGGCTCTTTGCAACCATATTTTCCCAACTGGAAGCTCCTTTTCTAGTACTGTTTTCAAAGAGCTCAGCCATGGCAGAGTGAGATTCAAGCGCGAGCAAGCTTCTTTGAGCCAAGATTACTTCACTATTCACCATTGGGAGCACAAGGCTGCATCTGTTTAAGCTCATAACATCCAAATAGCTACTGAATCTCAACTTTCTTCAAAGACAAGTAAGAATTCGATCTCTATGTTTCTCAAATCCATGACATGCTTAGTGTAGATCTCTCCATGCTGAGTTTCATGATGCTTTTATTTTCAAGAATGGTTGGATATTCATGAAGATACATTGAAATGAAGTTTGATGTTGATTTATGTTTGTGCTCGATTCATGATATATACAATGTTTTAATGAAAATCAATGCTGGATTGTTGTTTGCCATGCTTGGGTGAACGTTTCTATGTATTTAATTTGGATTTCTGGGAATTTTTTCTGAAACGCGATTTGGGAGTGATGAACATTGTCCCTGTTCCCAGAAAACCCTAATCCCTTTGAATGCCATGCCCAGGTTTTGGAAATTAACGTGTTGCATGTTACTGTTCTTGCATGAGCCAATAGCGTTATTCCCTTTCCGCGTCCAAAACGCCATCGTTTGGTTTAGTGAAGTCCAATATTACATCCGTGCCATTCTCATTTAATTATTCCAAATTAATTCATTTAATTTCAATAATTATTTCATTTTGGTTACACAACTTACAAAATTCATAATTCAATCATTTTTGATCCAAATTTCATGAAAATTTTTGCATCATGTTCATATGAATGTCTACTTTTTTATCATGATTTTTGCTGATTTTTTGGATGGTGGGATTTTTAATGGCATTAGGGTTTGTGACATGTATGCATATTTTGTACACTTTGCCAAAACATTTGTGAAATGATGATACTTTATCCAATGGCTCCCAAATTTTTTGTGCTTAGACTAGACACATTCATGGTGATTTTGGTGTAGAGTTTGTGAATTTATCATTGCTGGTTTGTGAGTTATGATTTTTTGAATTAGGGTGTGACAATTTGTGTCACACCCTTCATGTCCAACTTCATGATTTTTGATACCATGCTTCTTGAACTCAAATTGGTCTGAATTTTTGCATGACCCTACTCTTGGATGTCTAGTTTACATGTGAATTTTCTTGGAATTATTTGTGGCATTTCCTATTTGTTTGGGATTTTCTCCCCTGTTTGGTCTTATGTTGACTTTTTGTGACACATGTTCCCATTTCATTTGTGAAATTCTCATACTTTATTGGATGGACATGAAATTTTACATGAGATAACTAGACATCCTCATCTTTGCCATGGTTTTAGTCCCATTCATTTATCATACACCATCTCTGATTTATGATTTTTCTAAGTTGATGCATGTTTGGTTGACTTCTTTGAGCATGTTCAAAATTGCTTTGACTTTCTGATTTTCATTGACTGCCTTCCACTTGTCCAAATGAGATGAAATTTGACATGCTTACCATGCTGTGGGTTAGGATTGATCATGATTTATTTGGTAATTTTTGGAAATGTTTGAGTTGACTTTTGATGCAAGTCTTTCTGTTGACTCCTATGAGTTTCTGTTTGCAATGCTTTGACTTAAACTGTTCATGAAATGATGATAGTGATTGATATGAATGTAAACCCAATTGGAATTGTTTCTTGATTGATTAAACATGATCTTGAATGCTTGCCCTTTGCTGTTTTGACTTTTTTATTCTCTTTTGACCCTAGGCTTGCCCTAGTGGTCCTGTTACTCACTTTTGAGCTTGTGTTTTCAGGTTGACCAACAAATGCTCCAATGAGACCATTTCTTTTTGATTGAGCTTGCTTGAATGTCATTGTTTAACCTTGTTTGTTTTGTAGGTGACTTGGCTCACATGCCTAAGTCTTGTGCCTTACACATACACTTGCTTCTGATTAGCTGTTGATGTCTGATTCCTTTTGCTTTGATTTGAGTTGCATACTAACATCTGCTTGACTATTTCAGGTGCTTTTAGTTGCTTAGTTCCTTGTGAACTTTTTGCTTTGTTTTGCTTTAAATAGCAACTTGCTTGAGGTATAATTCCTTTTTCTTCATGTAGTCTGGAAGACCTGGCCTGTTACTTGGCCAGGCAACTGTCTGAAGTCCTCCTTAAGAGGCAATGTTTGTGGATGTTTAAATTTGTCCTTACATAGAGTCAAAGACCTCCTAAGTGAAGAGGCAATTGGCAGAACCCAAGGGATATGCAACCTATCCCCTGCTATTCTGTGTGTCATTTGCTTTGCTCACACCACTGTGTTGATGCATTGCAGATACAAACCCAAGATCTTGTACAATCGTACAGTTGAGTCAGTATCAAATGTGTAGAAGGGTTCCCACTTTCTGAACCCACACATTCTTGTCTTAAGCTCTCCCAGGCCAGGGATAAGAGCTGTGAAGTCTTATCTTCACTCACCTATCATCTGCTTCACCTTAGCCCCTCAATGGCAAGGTTAAGAGCACATTCACCCAGTTCCAGAGGTTTGTTTGTTGAGGTTGATATGACCCCTCGACTAAAACCTAACCCTTGTTTGAGCCACTTGCTTGTGTATAGTGTGTGCTATCTGTGCTTGTATGTTTGTTTGACTTGCTTCCTGTGCAAGTTAGGGTTAGTTTAGACTTGCTTCCTGTGCAAGTTAGGTTTTGCTTGGCTTGCTTCCTGTGCAAGTTAAGTGTGTGTGTGACTTGCTTCCTGTGCAAGTCATGATTAGGATAGGCTGGCTCCCTATGCCAGTTAGCTAGAAACCTTAACTTAGGGTTGATTTGCATGATAACACCTAGGCTCGAGTCGTAGTCTCCCTAGTGTTGTGTCTCCCTCTGTTATCTGGTTAGGCTAGTCCTTTATCCCTCCGTAGGGGAACTACGTCGCCCTGATCCTCATACCAGATGAGGTACGTAGGCAGGAGACGAGCTGATCTCTCCGGGCGCCTGTGTCTTTGTTTTGTCTTGTTGTGTGCTTGGAAGCTGATGTAAGTCCATCGAGTGGCAGTTAGGTTCCAGTGTGCGTGTGTTTGGTTCAGATGCTGATGTAAGCCCAGTGATTGGCATTCAGACTCCACGTTTGCCTTTGTTTGTGTTAGTTTGTGTGCGTGTCAGCCGAGCTACGAATGCTCTGATTCTTCTCTCGTCCGAGGAGATACGTATGCATAGGATGCGATATCCTAGCGAGCATGTGTCGTTTCCCCAGTCCGAACTACTTCGACTCTGATGTCTATGCCTGATAGACTAAGTAGGCCCAGGATACGATGTCCTGCCGAGTCAGTCTTGTCTGTTTTCTTGTGTCTCTTTCAGCCAGTGTGTGTGTGTTTTGAGCAGCGTTTTTAGCAACCATTTTTCCTTCCTATTGTGCGTGGATCCCGTCGAGTACGACGGATGCGTAGGGGTGCTAATACCTTCCCTTCGCATAACCGACTCCCGAACCCATTATCTTTGGTCGCGAGACCATGTCTTTTCCCAGGTTTACTCTGAGCGTTTCCTTTCCCTCTTTTGGGATAAATAACGCACGGTGGCGGCTCTGTTGTTCTTGTTTTCCCGCCGGTTTTTCGCGTGATGCGACACATAATACTGAAAATAGAGACTATTCAAATAGTCTAAGACGTATAGAGCTTCCCGCTCAACCACAAAACTAGTACATCGCAATGTTACTGTCGAACTTACGAGATTAAACAAAGTGCTTAGTGGGAGACAACCCGCCCTTTTCTTTTATTTGTTATCTTTGTTACAAGTATTTTCCTTCTTTGATTTTCTTCTTTATTTTTGCTCCCCTCTTCTTGATTCTATGCAGTAATACTTGTTGCTTCTAGTTACTAACTTAGAAACATTGGATACTGATTAACAGGAAAATTAATAACTAGTTAGTTACTAACTTTCATCATGCAACCAGTAGATACAGTTTTCAGAGGCAGAGTTCAGAGAAGGCGGTATGATTATCTAGCTCGGAAGGATATGGCATTATCCATTTATTATGATGGACCTACCATGGATAGGTTAGGTATCCGAGATAGCATCCTGTTTATGTTTAACCAGCTAGGGTGGGAGAACGCTGCTATTAAGAGAAGGTTTATCACTTACCGTGAACTAACCCTTGTATTCCTTAGCTCCCTAGTTTACAGCCCCGAGCATGGTTACAGACTTAACAAAGGGTTGATATCTTTAGGTTGTTTAGCATGGACTTCACCTATAACCGTAGAGACCTTGCTGACCTCCTAGGATTTCCTAGTGGCCCATTCGTTTTTACTACCCATCAGGAGGAACTAATCGATGACATCGACCTAGATCACTTTTGGGGTAGCTTAACTGGAGACTACAACCCTAACCCAAACGAGATGCACCCCCAAATGATCCACAACCCTGCTATCCGCTACTTCCATAAAATACTAGCCCACACCCTGTTTGGTAAGGAAGAGAATAACACCATAGTGTCCCGCGACGAACTTTTCATCTTGCCATGTGTCGATAAAGGTCGACATGTCAATGTCGTGACATTCATGATGGAGAGATTCGTTCACCTTGCTAAGAACAATCGCACCATAATAATAATAGGTGGCCTAATAACCATGATAGCAGATGCCATCGGACTTAGACGCCCATTTTACGAGCATGTACCATTTGGAAACATCCGACCCATGGATATCGAATTTTGCTTTAACCGTAGAATCATAGGCAACCTTGGGCCAGATACTTTTGATTACCTAATCAATAACAAAGTGGTCTGACTATTTACCCTGCCTAACCATGAGAGAACAAGTGTTCATAACCGCAATAAATGGCTTTATGACTTACATGAACACCCAATTGATCCACCTTCACCCCCTGAGACACCACCTACATATGAGTATTTCAATGACCATATCCATGTTGAGGAATCTGACCCTGAAACACCTCCTAACTACTATAACATTGATGAACCGGAACCTCCATCATATGCTGATAATCTTGCCATTCTTCTTACCCGTCTGAATGATTTCCACGCTGACATCACGACTGTGAAAGAAGAGATAAAGACCATACGCTTTGATATCTTAGGACTGATGGATATAGCCGTCGAGCAGTTTCATCACCTGAACCAGGTTGTAGCTGCATTGGGACAGAACCGTGGCTAATATCACTGACCACTGATTTCTCCTACTCACACTAAGCAATGAGGACACTGCTATGTTTTGTGTGGGGAGGGGGCACATTTATTGTATTACTTTTGTTTATTTATCTTTTATCGTTATTAATTTTTCTTATATTACATTTAATTTTAATCTATTAATTCAATAACATTGCTATTCATTTATTTATGCTTCTATATTTATTTATCTATTTATGCTTTTACATTTATTTATTTATGCTTTTAAATTTAATTGCTCAGTTATCATATTATACTGCATTAAACTAAGGTGATGACCGTCACATAGAGTGTGACGACCTTCTCACAGACGTGACGACCGTCACGGATCCCCCACGATCGTCACACGACATGCAAATGGCCGTTACGAACATCTGACCGTTGCAGATGACCGTTACGCACCCGTTGCGCGTGACGACCGTCACACCCGTGTGACAACCGTCACGAAAACCAGAGAGCACGCCTATAAATACATGCGCTATTCCTCTCTTCCTCCTCATCAATTATGCAACCAGAGGATGGAAGAACGCCAGACGGAAATGATGCAAGTCATCCAGCAGATACAGCGGGATCAGCACGATTATGCAAACTGACACGACCAGGGGATGACGGAGCTTTCGGATCAGATGAGTGCCCTGACATATCGCGTAGACGCCATCCAAGAGTACACTCAGCATGTAGGATTGGACCCTACCCAGCGAGGAAGAGGTGAGCGTGCCAGAGCAAGAGCCAGAGCCCGCAGAGGCCAACAGCGTGACGACGAGTAGAGATATGCTTATTTATTTTCTTTTTCTTTATATTGTCGCATTGAGGACAATGCTTTGTTTAAATGTGGGAGGAAATCCCTATCTTTCCTTTACTTGTTTCTATTTTTAGCCAATACAAAAAAAAATTGTTTATCCTTGTTGAATCGTTATCATCATTCAATCTTTTATACATAATCTCGCATAACAAATTTTTTTCCCTTAAGATTTAATGCATTCCCTACGAGTATATAGGTTGTCTTACAGAGGTTCTGTTATGAAACTGAGAAAAATCTAATAAGATTGATATTGTCCCGAAACCTTAGAGCCCTCACTTCTGCGAGATCAGTTTGAATACCAATTATATCGATACCTTAAGTCTCCATTCTACATTAACCCCTAGTAGTTTATACTAGCAGTCATCACCGTCTCAAGCACAAACCACGTGAAGAGCCGATGAATATAAGTGTTTGATGCCTACAAATTAAGAAATTCCTTCATACTTTTGCTATCAAGAAATTGATAAACGAACCATACAAAAGGTTGCAAAGTTATACAAAAAGAAGGAACAGAAACCCCAATTGGTTGGTTCAGAGTTACCTGGTACTGGACTCGGTAGGGCGAACTACGGTTCGATCCCCCACAACCTTAAAAAAAAGGGATATATAAAGGGGTACCACACTAGTGTACCATACCCCGTGCTAAGAAAGGGATCAAAGTCACTAACCGGCTACTTCACTAAGTGCATGCGGAGGCAAAGGGCTTAATGTGATTGCGATAGAATGAAACTGGGTGAAATAGGAACGAGAGACACTAGGTTGAGCTATAATAGCATGATTAAAATTGGATTGTGCAAAGGAGAGATCTACGCTAATGCTTAATGCTTGTGTCGTCACTGTATCTTTAGTGTTTTACTTGAATATCAGTCATCTTAACAATCCACCTGACAACCACGTACGAATGGGTAATGTATTCGCATTTAACTTTGTTTTCAAATTTCATTTTCTTGAGGACAAGCAAAGATTCAAGTTTAGGGGAGTTTGATAACGCGATAATGCATCAGATATTTGCCTTGATTTACACTCAAAGATCATACCACTTTAGTTAATATTCCGATTATTCCGCAAGTATTCGAGTTATTTTTGCAGGTATTTAAATCTCCAAGCATTAATGAGAAAAATATAGAAAAGGAAGTAAAAGAAGAAGAAACAAATGAGAAAGTACATAAAAAGCAGAAAAACCAGAAGACAGAATTTGCTGATGTGATGACTGTCACAAGGTGCATGACGACCGGCACGGCCCAGCCTATGACGACCATCACATTCCCATGACGAGCGGCACACGGCCAGATTTTACGCTTTGAAGCAGTCATCAGAGGCAACCAAACGCGCCTAAATTCTCTCCAACAGAATGACTTCCTCGTGGATTCCTCACTCAACCAGTCTTCCTTAATTTTCTCAACTGCCAAGACCCACCAAAGGAATATATAAAGGACGGAAGTTGGAAAAAAGGGGACGTCTACATTCTCTCTGCAATTTATTTTTCTACAGCATTTTGACTTTTGAGCATTATTTTCCTTCAGCCACTTTCCTTCCCTTACCGTAATTCAGTTACCATTTCGTTTAGAATTCCCGTTTTTCCCTTTCCTTTCCGTTTTTCAGTTAGCCAAAGTAGTAGTTTCCTACACTGGGGAACTACTACACTTTATTTAATTTAGTAAGCAATTGTATCGAAGAAGCAGAATCTACCGACCTGTGGAGGACTGCTCAAGTACTCCAAGATTCGCCATACTCTGTTAATTCAATTTCCAGGTTTTTATCCAATTATTATTATTATTGCCCTGTTATCATTATAACTATGTTTGTTGCAATGTTAATCTGTTCATGCTTGTCTGTGTTTGCGCTATTTAACATGTCCGACTGAACTACCGGTATCGGTATGTAACAACTTAATTGGATGGGATTTAATAATAACAGGTGAAAACTCCTTTTCTCAAACAATCTTTTCGGCTGAGGTTTTTAATTTGAATTTAATTAACTTTGTCACAAAAGTGAGAAGCTATTTAATACGATTTTTCCACGAGAGTGGGAAATTAACTAAGGTGAGAACCAACAATCGCGAGAGCGTGAGGCTCGAGCTGGATAGTAAAAACTAGGCATTGATTTTAAAAACAATGAGAGCACTTTAAAAGCAATTAGAACTTGTTTATTTTCAAAAAGTATTTTTAACTTCAAATGGGACAACGAGAGCGTACATTCTGACTTAAAGCTATAGACCGAATCAACAACCACGAGAGTGTGAGATAAAGTCTTTTAAATAAGTATTTTCTACTGAAAGATATTTGGTATTTGAACTATACACCAGCGATTTATCGAATCCCTGAAGATTAATGCGTTGCATACTGATTCCTCTTATTAATACTTTCTTAAAACTAAATTTCTCTTAGATTTAATTCTCTTCACCCGAACTTCTATAAATCTTTCCCTTAGCTAAACATAGTGACGTTAGTAGCACTAGTTTGACCATCGGTCCCTGTGGGTTTGATATCTTTTAAAACTAAAACGACTGGACTGTGCACTTGCAGTTAAGTACCCTATAGACTAAATTATATATATAGTCACGATTCGCATCAGCTAGGGTTAGGGTTCAGCTGGGTAGGCTTATGGCTCATATGTTTAAGTTAGGGTTCTTGGATATTTAGGGTTTTTGGGGAGGATTGATAAAGGCTTGAAGTTTCCGGTTGAATATCAACCGGAAACATGGGGAATAGGGTGGTGGGGATGGTGGTTTCTAGGTTTGAAGGGCGGCCAGAGGGAGCCTAAAGGTAGAAATAATATAGGGTTAAGAGAGAGTAAGAATGTAGATAGAGAAGAAATAGTGAAAATGAGGGGGAGAGCGAAGAAAATGGATTAAATACTCCCATTAGAAGGTGCTAAGTGAGAGACATGTGGGTCTCTCCTATCGAATGAGACTTCTGACTCTGACTAGTCATTATGCATACGTGCCCACCATGTGCTCCCATTAACTTTCAATTTGATCCCTCCATCTTGCTTACTTTGACTAGTACACCAAATCAAAATCTGTGATATGGAGTCCTTTAGATCCCTCTGATTATGATCAGACGCGCCCCAGAGAGAGTCAATTGTTGACTATCTCTCGTGACCCCTCCTTCCAACGTGGACTTCAGAGTAAATGGGCCAAGACCCCATTGCTTTTCACACCCTTCTTTTACAAGACCCATTGTTGTTTTAACACAAATTACACCCTGTCCTATATGTTTTATTTAATTAATTTAAATTAATTTCTTAATAATTAATTTCTTAATAATTAATTTTATTAATTAATTTTTTATAATTATCACTTAATCAATCATGAATTAAAATAATTAATTTTAATAATCAAGGGTTTATTTTATTTTATTTTTAATTACAAAAAATACAAAAATATGTCTTAACGATTAGGGTTTATTAGAATAATTTCGTGATTAATTTTAGGTTAATTATTTAGACATTATTATGATTAATTAGGATTTAATCAAGATCATATCAATTTTTCTTTGTCGATTAATCATGTTTAATATGCTAAAATAAAATCAATTATGTATATATGTCATTTAATTTAATTTCTATTTAAATTAATTATAATATATTTTTCAAACTAATCAATTAACCAAAACCAATTCCACAAATTCAAACTTTAAGTTCTCTACCCTTGTGCATTAAGGCATTTTCAAAATCAAACATTTCTCCGTCCCCGATGCGTTGATAACTTTCAATAATCTAAAAAAAATCAAACAAACAAATATTTTCTAGAAGAACTATGTTGCTCCGATCCTTCATCTAGCATGGAGGTACGTAGGCATAGAGCCGTAGCACTCCAGCAAGTACAATAATCAAAAAACTTTTTCTTTGTCCTTCCATATTATTCAAACTATTTTCTCTGAATAATAACATTTTCCTTGTATATAAATACCTTAAGCAAATAATAAATAACACAAGCAAACAATCCCTTAGAAACACACATTAACCATTCAATTAGAGGATGATTCCATTGAGTACAATGGATGTGAGGGGTTCCTAATACCTCCCCCTTGCTTAATTGACTCCCAAACCTTAGTCTCTTCCCTTAACATTTAGGTTTTATCATTATTTCCCTGTTCCTTATGAACAAATAAAGGATGATGGCGACTCTGTTATTTTTCCAGTCGCGACATGCTGGATCCCACAAGGGTAGATCCTTGCTGGCCATATAGGAAATTATATATGTTGGATACCCCAAGGGTGGATCTTTGTCGTTCATAGAAGCAATTATGTTTGTTGGAACCTCCAAGGTGGATTCTTGCCACCCATAAAGGCAATTATATTTGTTGGATCCCCCAAGGAAGGATCCTTACCACCTATAGGGGCAATTATATTCGATAGATCCCCCAAGGGTTGATCCTTGCCGTCCACATAAGCAATTATATTGGTTGGATCCTCCAAGGGTGGATCCTTGCTGCTAATAGAGGCAATTATACTCGCTGGATCGCCAAAGGGTAGATTCTTTCTGTCCATAGGGGAAACTATATTTGTTGGATCCCCCGAGGATGGATCATTGTCGCCCATACGGGCATTTATCTTTTATGGATCTCCCAAGGATGGATCCTTGCGCCCATATGGACATTTATATTCGTTGGATCCCCCAAGTGTTGATCCTTGCCACCCAAACAGGCGACCATAGCAACAAGACGTCTAAAAAGGAAAATAATAGAACATTTAAACGCTAAAAAAGTTAATATAAAGACACCTCATAGGGGAGGCTCTTTTCTGAACAATTACAAAATCCTCCTAGGTGGGTAAAAAAGGAATACAACATAAGACAAAAAGCCACAGAGAACGAACTCCATTCTCCTTGGATTTCCCCCTCTACAACATCATGCTCCAGATGATGACTCTCAAGATCACTGCCCTCCTAGATCACGCCTTCCTTTTAAGAGGGGAAAGGCTCAGGTTCGGGAAAATTCGTTGCCTCCTGGTCCACCATTACCTTGACTTTCACAACCTTGAAAGGATCTAAAAGGCTGAGATCCAGGGTATATACGAGGAGGATTTGCTTCCTGGCCCACTCAAAGAACATGTCGACAACTGACAGTACTTCGTCGATTAAATATGATATCTCCTTCTATAAATCTTTTTGGAAGAGGAGAACTGCATCCAAGGAGTCATGTGGAGATTTTTTTCTCAGCTGAAACTTCCCTGGATTTAGCCTGAGCATCCTCCAGCCTTTTCTCCATTTCTCATCGTCTTACTGAAGGGACTGTAGTAGCAATTGGCTCTCATTATAGGCCTTCATCTACTCTTGGAGCCCCGCCTCTAGGTCGCTAGCATACTTGTCATTCTGCCCCTGTTCAACATCCTGAAGCATTAACGCCATTAGAAAAAGGGTATATTTCATGTTCATGATATGTGAAGGAGATTGTGAACAAATGGCCTGGTACTCTGCAGGGAACTATTTGGAGAAAGGGAGGTGTGAGTTTTTCAAGCGAAGAAAGTCAGGACTGGCCAACAAGATTTAAGCCCCCAGCGGGCTCCGCCACCTGACTAGCAAGAAAGGGGGACCCCTCCTTCAGTCGTTGAGCTTTAGCTCCTGACAACTCTGAGGTTAAAATCTCGAACGCTCTTTTCTTCCCTCTGATGGTCATCCCCCTGGGTGGCTTTTTAGACTGTAGACTCTTGAACTGGAAAACTTGATCTTTCACATCTCTCTATGTGCTCTTGGGCGGAGGTTTTCACCATTTGTTATGCATAAAGAAACGTGGGTCAAAAAAAGGATATAAGGTCCCACAAGTGAAAAGAAAAAACTACCTACCATTGCATACACCTTCTTTGAGGGACTTGCCTGCTATTTTACTCGCCCTTCACTTAGGGACTCGCCTATGAGGAAAGTACTATCCAGCGGAACCATTCTTAATAGTGGGATCATCGACTAGGCGAGGAGCACGTGTAATGAAGAAAGATGTTTTAAACACTTCTCCCTTTACAGAAAAAGTCATTGTGCTTGAGAGACTGTGTAATGTTATATTTGGTAAAAACCCTAAATCAGGCGCCCACGCCCAACAGTTGTGTCGGCCAAGAAAGGATCCAAGAGAGTCGCCAAAAGAGGTTCCTCTAATATGGAATTCAAGATAGAAGGGGTCTCTGATGACCCCGTGAAGATATGAGGTCAATAACCTCCCCCAACAAGGGGGAAGCCATAAGATCATGTCCAACGAGGTAAAAACCCTATGCCTCAGGGAACTTCTATAAATACAATATCCCACGAGAGGATAGGGAATCTCAAGTCATACACACTTACAACTACCCAGGACTACTTAGATATAACTCTGCTCTTAGTATCCCTAATATCATTAATCTAACCGCCCGCCTGCAACCTAGCATCGCCAGCCATCAATAGGACATCTTACCTCACGTAAGCTAGTCCCTTACACAATCTCAAAAACTACCGTACATGATTACTCACCGCCGTGAGCTAGCCTCCACCCTCAAACGTGTAATATACCAACTAAGACTTCTGAATCTCTCCGCCCTTGTAGGAAGAACACGCACACACTTGTACTTTTTGGACAATTGTCGCAACGCGAAAAATAACCGGCGGGAAAAGACACAGAGCCGCCACCGTGCGTTATTTATCCCAAAGGAGGGAAAGGAAACGCTCGAAGTAAACCTGGAAAAGGGAAAGGAATGGTCTTACGACCAGAGATTGCAAGGTACGGGAGTCGGTTACGCAAGGGGAAGGTATTAGCACCCCTCACGTCCGTCGTACTCGACGGGATCCACGCTCAAAAGAATAGGAAAAGGTTGCTGATAAACTTCTCAAAGAATGCACACACACTGGAATAAAACACAGGCGAAGGAAAACGGAGAAAGCGGACTCGGCAGGATGTCGCATCCTGGGCCTACGTAGTTTGTCAAAAAAAAACATCAGAGTCACGTAGTTCGGGGAAATGGGGAACGTGCTCGCTAGGACATCGCATCCTATGCATACGTATCTTCTCTAAACAGAGTAAGAATCAGAGCACTCGTAGCTCGGCTAACGCACGCCGAAACAAAACGCTAAAAAAGAGACGCTGAGACGTCAAAAGAAACACACTACAGGAAACGGAATGCCAACCAATGGACTTACATCCAATTCCTATCAAAGAAATGCAAACAGGAAACAGAATTCCAATAAATGGACTTACATCCAACTCCGAACACACACGAAAGGAAAAAAGAGTCTCGATTGCAACGAGGGCAAGAGAAAAGGAAGGTCTCGATCGCAGCGAGGGCGAGAGAAAAGAATCGCAACGAGGGCGAAAACCAGCTAGGATTAAATGTTAGTTGTCAGTCAAACTCGACAAGACATCGCATCTCGTGCCTACGTATCTCATCTGAACATGAGAATCAGAGTTGCCGTAGTTCGGCTAAACTATTTCTGTTTGTTTTGTGTTTTTTAAGTGAACGACGTTGCTACGCAATCTACCTGATGCTCGACCTTGGGAGACTTACTCACTTGTAGTAAAAGGAGTCAACGTGTCATTAAGAGAAGATAGAGTTTGTTGGTGTTTTAGGAATGCTCACGCAAGAAAGGAAGTCCTAGACGAAGGAACCGTGCTACCTTAGTTGACATGCAAACGAGAGACTATGCGAAGTCTAGCAATCCTATGGGGATACAATCACACCACACAAAAATATATAACATGAAGTAAACACACCAACAAGGGGGCTCAAACATCCAAGGGTAAGGCTTTAGTCAAGGGGTCATATCAACCTCGACAAACAAGTTGGGCTTTAGTCAAGAGGGGTCGTATCAACCTCGATAAACAAGCCAACTGTAGGGGTACGCTGAAGCTCTTAACCAGTGACATTGACCGTCAGGGTGAAGCTGATGAAAGGTAATGAGGATAAGACCTCATAGCTCTTAACCCTGGCCTGGGTGAGCTTGAATCAAAGAAATCGTGGGGATCCAGAATGAGGGACCCTACTCCACTGGACTGACTCTATATACAAGATCTTGGGTTAGGTTCAAGAGCATCAGCACGTTGTGCGAGCATAATGAACGACTCAACGATTAACAGGGGATTGATTGCTAATCCCTTCTATCTGTCAATTTCCTCTTCACTTAGGAGGACTTAACAAGTAACATGCCTCGACAAGGAGGTCTTTGGCACAAAAGTAAACAATCACAAACATTGCCTCTTAAGGAGGACTTCAGCCAAATGCCTACCAAAAGAAACGACAGGGCTTCCAGACTACATGGAGTTAGAGAGTGATTACCTATGTGGTACACCAGCCACAAGCAAAGCAAAGCTCAAGCAATGAGCTAAAAGCGACTAATGTACCTGTACAAACACCAAACAGTCAATATTGTATTCAGAAAACCAAATAGACAATCAACAGTGGGACATTTCCAATATGTGCACAATACAAGTCCTATGTGTAAACAACTCAAGTGAGTTCATCACCAAGGGACCTACAACACAACAAAGGTTAGTGGACAAAGTAATTTGCATCTCAAGTAATGAGATCACATCAACCACTAGAGCTAGATGCTTGAACCTGAAATACAAAGCTCAAAAGGTGAGTACGAACCACTATTACCAAGACTAGGGTCAAAGGCAAAGCAAAAAGTCAAAACAGAAGTTGATATTCCATATGAAGCATATTTAATCAAGTAAGAACATGTCCTAAAAAGGATCAAACTCAAATCATAAGGCAAAGCCCTCACATGCACAAGATAACGCAAAGGCACACAATGGTGTTCACAATTGGACATCAAGAATAGAAATCTCATATTAAAACAGAAATGAATCTAATGATCATGAAATTTTTTATGTGATATCAACATGATAAAAACAAGCATCATGCAAAATTGGGACCAGAAGACTTAATATGACATGTGAATGAAAATGCACAAGAGCAACATCCAAATGTGTGACACAAATTGTCACACCATGTATTCATGTGTCCAAAACAGAGATGGAATATGCTAAAAATGCCAAACAAAAGCCAAAAGATGATGTCACATGTATAGAATAAGCATGTCAAATTTCAAGGCAATTGGATAAACAATGAGCATTTCACAAGTCAAATAGCACAACATGTCACATTTTGCACCATGTTCAAACAAGCAAGCATATTCAGAATTCCAGCAATGATAAAATCAGAAAAATCACACCAAAAAATAATAGACATCCATACAATCATGTGGGAAAATATTTGGATTAAATTGGACTTGTTTTCAATTTGTTATGATTTTTTGAAGTGATGAACAAAAATGAAATAAATGTTGCAAATCATATGGAAAATGAAATGAAGGGAAAATTGGAAACTGCATCATTCATGGTTCGAACACAAGACATGCAGGTTACAAATGCGCTGGAAAAATAAAAAAGGAAAATGCTAAGCCAAGGATCGAACCCTGGCTCTCTAGGCTACAGGTGCGCTAGCATAAAACAAATGAAAGAAATGGAAAAGAGCAAAGCCAGGGAATCGAACTGGAGACGCTATGTTCACAAGGCGCGCTTGTAAGACCCCAATTTTGGGCCCTAAGATCCCTCATGGCCCATATCATTCATATCATAACCTCAAGGATCATTGCATGCCTTTGTCCCCTCTTAGTGGGTAGATTGCCTTGTAGGTTTGTTTTCTTGATCACCAAGCATACTTTGCATTTGTATATCTTTGCTTTCATATGTTTATCATTCAAAAAGTACAAAAATATTGTCAGTCTAACCTTGTTGCTTGCAGTTGAAGCAACCATCAGAAATTAGGTCGAAGATGGTCAACAGTCAGTCAAAGCAATGGATGATGGCCATTCTTGTGGAATTTGGGCATCATGATCATTAATCAAAAGTTCATATGTCTTGGGACATCCTTTGAAGTCAAGTTCTCAAGGAATTAGGGTTTGGAATTCATCAGAAGTGGTCCAATCATCCAAAACCCTAGAAAAGTCAAACTTGGTCAACAGTTGATTTAATCAGAGATTTGATGGATAGAATTGATTTGAAGGAGTTCATTCATGCTTGTATAAGCCTCATCTATCATGTTCAACCTCATCATGGAAGAAAATCAAGCCAATCAGAAAATTTTCCAGAAATAGAAAGTGGACTTGTAATTTCAACTGCCAAAAATGGAAACTTCTTGATCTTAAACTTACATCATGATACAAGCTTCAAATGAATTTTTGCCCAACATGAAAGTTGAAGATCTTGTCTTCCCATTTTCAAAAAGTCCAAGAACATCAAAATCCCATGTGTGGTTGTCAAGATATGATCAATTCATTTTCATCAATTTTTGAACTTCAACAAGCCATATCTCTCAAACCATAAGGCCAATTTTGGTGGGGTTTTTTCCTACACACCACATTTTTCATCCTCTTTCCAAAAATATAAATTTCATGACCTAAAACCTTACCATTCAAAATGGCATTTTTGGACCTTTTGCATTTAAATTCAAAGTTTGACCAAACTTTGACTTTTTGAGTTTTTGACTTTTTCTTGATTTGGTCAATTGGGAAATGTTCCATATCACATTTGTGACTTGTTCCAATCCCAAAACCATCATCATACCATCCTTTTATCATCATTTTGAATCAAAATTCAAAGTTGGCAAAAGGTGCAAAAAGGAAGTACATAAACAAAACACACACTGCAGTTTCTTGTACAACCAAAACAGCAAATATGTTGTCCTTTTTGCAGCCTGTAGCAGGCCCAATTCGCAGCAGCACACACCCCCATTTCCACTTATATACAAACTTGGCCAAATGCATTTTTGATTCATTTGAAGCAAAATCAGTACAGCTTTTCACAGGTACAACCAAACAGCATTTTGAATGGTCTGCTAGCAGCCTGTCCAAGCCCATAATCGACCAGCTTCACACCTCCCTTGTTCACTTACTTACCAATTAGCAACTTTGCAAATGAAGGCATTTACACTAAGTTAGCTTAGCACATGGTTAAGTGATGATTAACAGATGATATTTAAGCCATTCTCCTGCATTTCCAACCCTAGTTCTGCAGCCTACCACACAGAAAATACACATTCTCCTCTTTCTTGCATTTTTGCATTTTTGCTCGAATTGGACAAATCATCAAAGCACCCAAGAAACCTGTGATCCTTTCTTCACCTAGACAGCATATTGAGTTCATTTCCACCATCAAAATCGTGCTGGAAGTTCCTTTTCTCCACTGTTCCATTCAAGCTTTCATCAATGGCAGAGCTAGATTGGAGTAAAGTGAAGCACTCTTGAGATAAGCCATCTTCACCATTCACCACTTGGAATCCAAATCACCACCTGTTTGAGCTCACAACCACCAAAACAGCACGGCATCTAGTTTTTCTTCAAAAACAAGTAAGCCCTCGACCCTCTCTTATCATCAAAACATGCCATGTATCTTGTAATCCTTTCCATGCTTGTTCTATGGTAGCTTGAATCATGTTAAATGGTTGACTATATTGCTCTAAATCTGAAATCTCATTTTATGTACAAAATGTGTTTCCTATCGAGTTGGTTTGTTCAGGCTGATTTGATGAAAGTGAATAGCATATTTAGGTTGCATGATGCATAATGATGCTATTGGTGCAATTAGTTTTGAGTTCTGAGCATTTTGTTTTTTTTCTGCTTTCATGAAAAGGATGATTTTGCTGTTATGCTTAAGCCCTAATTCTGTCCAGATTTCCACAGGGTGAAAATGTGTGTTTGCTGTTGATTGAAGCTGCTAAATGATGATATGTCATGGCCATGATTTTTGTTAAAATGATGTTGTTTCTAAAATACTTGTCCTGTCCAGAATTTTGCCTGAATGTTGTATGGGTGTGTTACTGTTTAGATGTTCATCATTGCCATGTTTGTTTGTATGCTATGTTGAGATTTCAATTGCTTTGATTGCTTGAGAATGCCAAGCCATGCTGATGAACCATGTTGCTATTGCTGCTATACCATGCTGTTGTTTGTTTGGTTGGTTGATAAATGATGATGAATGTGTGATTGGTGATGAACCATGTTGCTGTTGCTGCTATACCATGCTGCTGTTTCGAAACTTGCCATGACTTCAATGTTGGTTACATGAACCCTGCTTGCTAAATCCATGATGATGTATGTTTGTGCTAAGTCATTTTGATGTTGAAGAACATGTACTGCTATGCTGAGTTTCAATTGGTTATGAATTGATTTCCTTGCCCTATTGCTATGATGATGAAACCATTGCCTTGATGTCTTGAACTTACCCTGTCCAGGATTTCCATGATTTATGTTTGTTTGGTTGATTGGTTAATGTATGCTTGATGTTCATATGCCTTGCCATTGAGTGATTTTGCTCAAAACCTGTTTGATGCTAATAATGAACATGAAGATGAAATTGATGCTGCTACAACCAAACCATGCCCATAACTTCTCCTGCTTGTGTTTGCCTTGTTGTTCATGTCATAATTAACCTTGCTACCACCTTAATGCTACATGATACATGCTGCTGCTACATATTGCCAAATGCTTGCTGCTATGTGCTGAAACATGTTGTTGCTTCTGTGTGTTCTATTTGATATGATGATTGCTGAACTTGGATGCTAAAACCTTGCTGCAGTTTTTTTTTTGAAACCTTATGAACATGTTCAGAAAAACCAATGTGATTTGTGTTAAATGCTATTGTTTGGCTGCTGTGTGAACATCACCATGAATGCCTTGCTATTTATCTGTTGTTGTTTGAATGATTGTTTTGAAGATGCCCTGCTGTTTTGCTACCTTAACCTGTCCAGAAATTCATATGATATGTGTTTGGTTTACTGTGTTTGATGTTGCATAATTGAGAGTTGCCATGCTGTTACATGATTGTTTGGTGTCGCATGGTCGTGCTTACTGATTATGGTATGTTTGTGTGTTTGGTTGATGATGAACTTAGTTGAATTGGTGAATGCCATGCTGTGAATCACAAACCCTAATGCTGTATGAATGTTGCCCAGAAAATGGATTTCAATTGGTTGTTTTTGTTGTTTCTCCATGCGTGTACTGTTTCATTGAAAATGGGCCAATCACAATATTTCAATTGCCTTGCCTTATGCTGTGCGTTTCAATTAGTGAGTTGCCAAATGACAAAATTGCCCTCCGTTGACTTGGTTGACCCCATATGCCATGCTTTTGTTCATGCTTGCTACATTATTTCACTCAATTTCAAAAATCAATTTCTCCTTCATTTTAATTCCAAAAATCCTGATTCTTTTTCCATCATGTTCATGATTGAGTCTAGTTTTTAATTGTGATTTTTAATGAATTTTTCAGTGGTTGGATTTTTTATGGTAATTATTTTCCCAACATGTATGCATAAATGATACATTGTGCCATTTCAATTGTGAATTTCTCATGTTGTATCCAATGAGTTTGAAATTTTTTGTGGTGAAACTAGACACATTGATCTTCATTTCCATATAAAGTTTGTGAATTTCTCATTTGTGGTTTGATAGATATGAATTTTTGAACTAGGGTGTGACAATTTGTGTCACACCAATGATATGCAAATGTATGATTTTTGTTCACATGCTTCCTCTTATCCAAATGATCCCAAATTTTGCATGAATGATCCCTTGTATGTCTAATTGATGTATGAATTTTCTTGGAATTAATCTTGCTGTTTTCCATTTGATTGAGAATTTTCTTCCATATGTGGTCATTTGTTGACTTTTTGTGCTATGCCTTGCCAAATCTTTTGTGAAATTCTCAAATCTTATTGTATGGCCATGAAATTTCATATGTGATAACTAGACTTCTCAAGCTTTGCATTGGTGTTAATCTCATTCATTTCTCTTCTGTTTTCAATTTGATATGTTTTTTTGAAGTTGACCCATGTTTGTTGACTTTCACCATGCTTACTTGAATTTGATTTGACTTCATGAATTTCATTGACTGCCTTCCTCTCATCCAAATGCCATGAAATTTGACATGTATACCATGTTAGATGTTAGGATTGAGTGTGATTTATTTCATAATTTTTGGGTTTGTTTGAGTTGACTTTTGGATGAAGTCTTTGCTGTTGACTTTTGTATGCCTCCTTTGCTATGCTTTGCATTCTTTGGCTTATGAAATGACCTTGATGCATGATATAAGTTTGAATCCAATTGTGTTTGATTCCTACATGATTGAATTTGACTTTGATTGAACATTGCTTGCTGCCTTGACTTTTTCTTTCATCTTTGACCCTAGGCTAGCCCTAGTGGTCTTCTAAGCTTATGTTGAGTTCATCTGTTTCAGGTTGAGCTACAATACCTCAAAGACCTTTCAATTTTGTTGAGTTGATCTTGTTATCATGTGCTAACACTTGTTTTGCAGGTTGACTCATATGCTTGAGTCTTTGTGCCTTGCACAATTGGTCCCACTGTGTGACTATTGGTTCATTATCTTTTGTTTTTGACTGTTGAGCTGTTTAATAATTGGTCTGACTTTTGCAGGTACTTTAGTTGCCTAAGTTCTTTGAACTTGATTGCTTGCTTTGCTTTTTAGCATTTGCTTTGAGGTATAATTACTTCTTCTTCATGTAGTCTGGAGACCCGGTCTGTTATTTGACCGGGCAAACTGTCTGAAGTCCTCCTTAAGAGGCAATGCCTGTGTTTGTTTATATTTGTCCTAAGCAGGAAAAGTCCTTCAAGTAAGGCAATTGGTGGAAGGTAGGGATAAGCAATCTATCCCCCACTATTCAGTGTGTCCTCTCTCTGCTCCCATTACATGGTTGAAGCATTGAGACAAATACCCAAGATCTAATCGAGTCAATAATGTGGAGAGAGTTCCAACTTTCTGAACTCCCACACTTTCTTTGATGCTCTCTCTGATATGAGATTGAAGCAATGAGGCACACCCCTCATTTCCTATTCATCTGCTTCACCTGAGCCCCTCAATGGCCAGGTTAAGAGCAACCTTCACCCATTACAGTGGACTGTTAAAGTCAAACCCTCTTGTGTGAGCCCCCATTGTTTGGCTATAGAGTGTGCTGTTTAATATTCATTGATTGTTTGTTTGCTTCATGTGCACTTGCTTGCCTGTATGCTATGCATTTATCATCATCAATTGCCATTAATGCATGATCATCTCATTTGTTTTGTGATGCTATCATTGTTGTTTGCCCATTGAGGACAATTGTAAGTCCATTGCTTTGGCATTTGCTCCTGTGATATGGAAGGATAGAGTGTAAGACCTCATTGGTCACTCCTATCTTCTGTTATCTGTTTGTATGTGAGGATACAGTTATAAGTCCCTGTAAGTTGGCATCTGTTATCCTGTGATCATAATTTGATCTGTTTGATGTTGTATGTGAGGTTGTAGTTATAAGTCCCTGTAAGTTGGCATCTGCTTTCCTGTGATCATAGTTTGTTCATCTGTTCGCATGAGAGGTTGCAATTATAAGTCCCTGTAAGTTGGCATTTGCATTCCTATGATCATGTTGTTGCTTCTGTCCTTGTATGTGAGGATCCATTGTAAGTCCCTGTGATGTGGCATTGGATTTCCTGTGAGCATACTGTGGAGTTAACCTAAGTCCAGATAGATTGGCAGTTGACTTCCATTTCTCATCTTTGTTTTTCTTTTGAGGAGATTGGTGTAAGTCCATTGAGTGGCATCTGATATCCTGTTCTGTTTTAGGAGACTGGTGTAAATCCATTTATTGGTATCCGGTATCCGCTTTTATTTCTTTGCCTGTGGAGATTAGTGTAAGACCATTGAGTGGCTTCTGACATCCCGTTTTGTTTTAGGAGATTGGTATAAGACCATTGATTGGCATCCGATATCCGCCTTTGCTTTGTTTGTTTATTATTATCCATTGCATTCCAAAGGACACACTTGAATCATCTCCTATATGATTTCAAGAAGTGAACCTTCTAAGAAGTTTTACTGTCCATCCATCCATCCATCATTCATTATGTCCTAGACTTTTCACACTTCATCTTTTAAAACTTGGCATAAGTGTTGTGCAAACATCTTCATGTTTTCTAACTAAAAACCTGGACTCAAGTCCTTGACTTTTTTTTCAAAACTCCATTTCATAATACTTCTTTGAATTGATCTTAATCATACTTTGACTTCATTTTCATAATCATAATCAGTAAGTCCACCCATTCACTTGTTTTGGCTTTGTCCATTAATGTTTTCATACATGAGCTATAGGTTTGATTTATCTTAGTGGTTGATGTTAATCTCACCTTCTGTCTTTAGTGATTGAATTGTAAGTCTTCCTCGCCTATTATAGGGTTAACCCCTCCCTGGCAAGTTGAAGCTGTTCTCACATGGTGGACGTTGTTGTTTGTATAAGGTTGAGTTTTCTCCCGTGGATAACGTAAGACCTAGGGTTTGTGTTTAAAATTGAACCTAACCCACTTTTGGAAATCTTTTAGCCGAACTACGGCGTTCTGATCCTTACCTTTGATGGAAGGTACGTAGGCAACGGGTTCATCCGTTCGAACCCAAAACCCAATAATAATAAAATGTATATTCTTTTCTCATCATCCCAATCATGTTTGCACAATATTTTTGTCATAACAAATAACAATATTTTACAACAAGTGTGAAAAGGGCTCCCTAGGAGTACCTAGGACGTGATGGGTGCCTAACACCTTCCCATTGCGTAATTTACCCCTTACCCAGAATCTCTGATCTTTTTATTAGTTTTCTACGTGTAAAACTTCTTAGGCTTTTGTTCGCTTTTTAGCCAATCCTTTGGATAAATAAAAGTGCGGTGGCGACTCGAAAATTTCAATGTATCTCTTAGCTTATGATTTAATCGATAGATCATATAGCGACGAATACACCGCTACAGAAAAGTGGCGACTCTGCTGGGGAAAATAATTCTCACCAGAACCCCTGGTGGTATTGCCTACTTTTCACCCTTGTTGTGATATATGTTATTATTCTTTTTCTGACATATTTTTGTACAATTTGGGATCACTGTATTGATTGTAATGTGTGAATTGCTTGATATACATTTGCTGTTTGCTTTGGTGATCTGTGAGATGAGTTCTATACCCGAACTCGAGTGCACTCTAGGATAGGAGAATGGCATAGTCTTGTCGACTGGTGTGGAGTAGTCCTTAGCCAGTTGACTTGCGAGTCCATTCACTTGGTGGAGGTCATGTTGAACTAATAATGTCACACAAGTTATTTGTGGTTAGGCATTATTCTTTCAATCATGTTCCGCAGAAGCCAAGGACCTTAGTTTACCAAACCCATCTTGGCCTATTTTTAGGACCGTAGTGCGGAGGTCGTTCAGATGTCAGTTCTGACACGATTGTTACGCGATACTACACTCATGAGAGTTTCTCTTGAGAATATTCTTGGAATACGAGTATTCGTTCCTCCGAAAATATTCGAAAGATGGAACGATGATTATGGGAACCTCTGATAGAACATGTCTGGCAGGTTTAAACCCTAGTACACTCCCTTTGGGTGGTTCTTAACCGAGACTCCATGCTCGTGACTCTCAACAAACCCGTGATTCGTGGTTGAGTCGTTCAAACATTGTTAATATCAATGGATCCCGGATCAGGTGTAAAACCTAAAATCCACCAAAGCGGCTGGTTGATATTAAGAATGTTCGAACCGGTTCATGTACCGTTAATATCAATGGAACTTGGGTGTCGATAAGGTGAAAACCTAAATCCACCAAAATGGATGATTGATATTAGGGATACATAGAGCTTTCCCACGACCTTTGTTTGGTGTGCTTTGCTTGATCCTTGAGTGTGTTTGTTGCATTCATGCATTCACGCATTCATCCGCATTCATGTCATCAAAAGAGAAATTTTCAAGGAACTTAAAGGGTTATTTGCAAAATTTTCAGACATGGAAAGACCAAAAAGGCATACAAAGAAGTACAGCTTCAAGCAGCCCGATGTAAAAGAGTTAAGGAATCTGACATCATATGTATTAGATCCCTTGGGTTTCAAAGCTCGCTATGGGAAGCTTCTGCCACTGTTGACTACTCAAGTGGATGAGGGATTGATGAGCACTCTGGCTCAGTTCTATGATCCGCTCTATCATTGCTTCTTATTTCCGGACTTCCAGTTATTGCCGACTTTGGAAGAATACTCTCACCTTATTGGGATTCCTATTCTGGATCAAGTGCCGTTCAGTGGCTTAGAGAGTATTCCATCTGCTCGAGAGATTTCCAGCTTGTTGCACATAGATGAAGATCTGATTAGAGCTAATCTGACTACCAAAGGCGGAATTCAGGGTTTTCCCTCCGAGTTCCTTATTGCCCAAGCTACCTTTTATGGGAAGGCCATGAGTGAGGATGCCTTTGAGGCTCTATTCGTATTGCTTATCTATGGATTGGTGCTGTTTCCCAACTTTGACAAGTTCGTCGATATGAACGCCATTAGGATCTTTTCAGTTCTTAATCCAGTTCCGACCTTGTTGGGTGATGCGTATGTTTCCTTGCACCTAAGGAATATGAAGAATGGAGGAGTCATTGTCTGCTGTTTACCCCTGCTGTACAAGTGGTTTATTTCACACTTGCCGCAGACAGTTGCTTTCAAGGAGAACAAGGGATGTCTACGGTGGTCTCAGAGACTCATGTCTCTCACCAATGATGATATCACCTGGTATGATCGCGTGTATGATACCGTCCAGATCATCAATTCTTGTGGTGAATTCCCCAATGTGCCTCTTCTTGGTACATGTGGTGGGATTACCTACAACCCTACGCTTGCACGTCGTCAGCTTGGGTTCCCCCTAAAGGATAAGCCCCATAACATTCTGTTAGAAGGTGTGTTCTTTCAGGAGGGTAAAGATCCCCAAGGCCTGAAAGCCAGATTTGTCCGCGCTTGGCGCAATATTCGCATAAAGAGTAGGAACGAATTGGGTCCAAAGAACTGCATTGCTTTGGAGCCCTATACCTCTTGGGTCAGACAGAGGGCTGCTACCTACCTGATGCCGTATGATCATCCAAGACCTACACTGTTGGATGTGGCTGGGCCTTCAACCCTCCCTACCCAACGTGTAGAGGAGTTGAGAGAAGAAGACCTTTCGCGTGCCTGGATCCGCGAGAGAGAGGAATTGCTGCAGCAGCTCAAGGAGAAGGATGATATGATTGAATTTCTCGAGCACCGAGTGATCGACGATCCGAACGACGCTTGGACTTCTCTGCTTCCTCAGTCATCCAAATTCTGGAAAAGGAAGTATGATCAACTTGCAAAGGAGAAAGCTGATATGGAAGCTGCCTATGAGAGAGAGATCAAGAAGTTGTACACTTCTCGTCTTCCAGCATCCCGAGCTGTTAGGGATCCATAGGATGTTATTTACCTTTTCTCTTTGTAATATTTAAAAGAATGTTGTACTTCTTTGTCCTAATATTTTGAATGAAATATTTTCCATGAACAATTAAAGTGTTTAAATATTCAAAAATATTGCAAATGAATACCCTAAGGGTTCCTTGAAAATCAAAGCATTTGCACAAAGCATTTCATGCATCATTCCTGCATAAACAGGTACCCATTTTTCTGGTCTTCCGGTTCTAACCCTCTGCTCTTCATTTATTTTGAAGACAAGCTGACTCACCGGTATTATACAAGGGTCAACTCTGCAAGGATTATGGAGCAATTGGAACAAGAGAACCAGAGTTTGAGAGATGAAGTCGCCAGACTTGGCGCATTGATGGAGCAACTTCTTGCTGCCCAGAATCAGCCTGCTCCTCAACCAGCAACTCCGGTTCAGCGGACGGTTATATCAGAGATAGCTACTTCAGCGGTGCCTGTTAGTGCCCATCAGCCAAATGCTATGCCTCCCGGTTTTCCTTGGGGGATGCCTCCTGGCTTCATGCCTGATCTGCCAGCTCCAACATTTGCACCAATGCCGGCATCTAGCCCGGTCCCTATACCTGTACCTCCTGTCGTGCATACCATGCCTAGGGTGGACGACACCATCTATCACTCCGAAGCGTCTGAGGGCTCAGATGTACACGAGAAGATGGATGCGATGAACGATCAATTCCTTGAGCTGAGAAAGGAATTGAGAACTCTCAGAGGCAAAGATCTCTTCGGCAAGTCAGCAGCCGAACTTTGTCTAGTTCCCGGTGTGAAGATACCAGTCAAATTCAAGGTCCCAGACTTTGAAAAGTATAAAGGGAATACTTGTCCTTTGGCACACTTGGTCATGTATGCCAGAAAGATGTCCACGCAGACAGACAACGATCAACTCTTGATCCACTATTTCCAAGACAGTTTGTCTGGTGCTGCTCTCCGTTGGTATATGAGTCTGGACAGTGCCAACATCCGCTCTTTCAATGATCTTGGCGAAGCTTTCGTCAAGCAATATAAATACAACGTTGACATGGCGCCTGACAGAGATCAACTCAGGTCTATGTCACAAAAGGACAAGGAGTCGTTCAAGGAGTACGCCCAGAGATGGCGTGAGCTGGCAGCTCAGATCACTCCACCATTAGAGGAGAAAGAGATGACCAAGATCTTTCTGAAGACTCTTGGGTCATTTTATTATGAGAGAATGGTGGCCAGCGCTCCCTCTGATTTCACCGAGATGGTGAACATGGGGATGCGTCTTGAAGAAGGTGTCCGTGAAGGACGGTTAACAAAAGATGATGGTTCTTCCTCTAAGCGATATGGAGCGTTTAAGAGGAAAGAAGGTGAAGCGCATGCTGTGCAGTCTCAGCCCAAGCATCGAAGACCCTCTGCTCAGAGGAAGCCTGCACGTCATTCCAGACATCAGCACCAGGTGGCTAGTGTGGCGCCTGTATTCAAGGATAATGCTCAGCAGTATCAGCATCAGCAGCAATATCCACAACCGCAATATCAACAGCATCAGCAGCGTCCACAGCAACAGGCTTACCAGCCTCGTGGAAGTACAACCAATCAGGCTAATGTGAACTATGATAGGAAGAAGGTCAGCTTCGACCCGATTCCGATGACATATACAGAGCTTTATCCCTCCTTGTTGGAGAGGAAGTTGGTTTCTCCCAGGGATCCCCCTGCTATTCCTGCCAACCCGCAATGGTGGTACAAACCAGACCAGCATTGTGCCTACCATTCCGGTGCTCCGGGCCACAACGTTGAGAACTGTTTCCCGCTGAAGAGTAAGGTTCAAGACCTCATGAGAAGCGGAATTCTGAGTTTTGAAGACTCCAATCCGAATGTCACCAGGAACCCATTGCCTTCGCATGGGAAATCTGTGAATATGATTCAGGAAGACCTTGGGAAGTACAAGGTGAAATATGTCAGTCATATCCGGCAGTCATTGGTTGGATTACATAAGATGCTGTGTCAGCACAGTTATTTGGAGCATAACCACGATAAGTGTCGCGTCTGTTCTGTTAACCGCTTGGGTTGTGATCAAGTACGCTTTGAACTTCAGAAATTGTTGAATGAAGGTACCATTGAGATTCTCCAGAATCGCAATGTGGATGTTGTCGAGCCCGAAGTGAGTGTCATCTCCCCGGTGTTCAAATTGCCTGAGCCCGTTGTTATTCGTTATAATAGCAACAAGCCTAAGGCTTCGCCTTCTTTGGTTATTAAACCAGCTGGCCCTGTGCCGTATTCATCTGATCGAGTTGTACCATTCCGGTACAATCCTGTTGCTGTCCAGGATGGGGTTGAGGTACCTCTGCCGTCTACTTCCGTGACCACTATTGCTGATGTTAGTGGGTTGACCCGCAGTGGTCGTGTCTTTTCTGCGCCTGCTAAGGCTACCGCTTCTGAATCTGTTGAGCGCCCTGTAGGGAATGCTGTGAATGTTCAGAATCCGGCACTTGCTGTTGCCAAACCCTCCTCGTCTGTACAAAAGACTCCTGTTTCTTCAGTTGTTGGCCCGAGTGGCATTGTTGATGAAGAATCTGATGAGATGCTGAGGCTCATCAGAAAGAGTGAGTACAATATTGTAGACCAGCTTCTACACACGCCCTCCAAGATCTCCATTCTTTCTCTATTGCTGAATTCAGAACCCCATCGGGAATCTCTTCAGAAAGTCTTGGACCTGGCATATGTCGATCACGACGTCACCCTGGAACAATTCGATAGCATTGTTGCAAACATTACCGCTTGCAACACTCTGAGCTTTTGTGACGCTGATCTCCCTGAGGAGGGAAGAGACCACAACATGGCTTTACATATCTCTATGAATTGCAAATCTGATGCAATGTCCAATGTACTGGTGGACACTGGATCGTCCCTTAATGTATTGCCAAAATCCACACTCTCACGATTGTCATATCAAGGTCCTCCTATGAGGCAGAGTGGGGTTGTTGTTAAAGCTTTTGATGGGTCGCGTAAGACCGTGATTGGGGAAGTTGATCTCCCAATCAAAATTGGACCAAGTGATTTCCAGATCACTTTTCAAGTAATGGATATTCACCCATCATACAGCTGTCTCTTGGGCAGACCATGGATTCACGAGGCTGGCGCCGTGACATCCACCCTACACCAAAAGCTGAAGTTTGTGAAAAACAAGAAATTGGTTGTAGTAGGGGGAGAAAAGGCTCTCCTGGTCAGTAATTTGTCTTCTTTCTCGTACATAGATGCAGAGGATGAAGTTGGAACTCAGTTCCAAGCTTTATCTATTGATAAACCAATCGAGAAGAAGTCTCCTTCATTCACTTCCTACCGTGATGCAAAGCTGGCCATTGAATGTGGTGCAGTCGCTGGATTAGGGAAAGTGCTTGAACTTGAAGATAACCGTTCCCGGGCTGGCATTGGCTATGGTTCTGGGGCATGCAATGAGCAAGGTCTGTTCACCAGTGGAGGATTCATCCATGCTGATCAACCTGCAGAAGAGGAAGCTGCTGCTATCATTGAAGAAGAAGATGCAGAAGATCTGAACAATTTTATTATTCCTGGTGGTGTCTGCCACAATTGGGTCGCTGTGGATGTTCCTACAGTTATCCATAGATCAGAGTAATTGTTCATTTTGTTTAAAACCCTTCTCCCATGCCAAAAGGAGAAGTGATGACATTGTTGGCAAAGCATATATACAATGATATTTTCATTCAATTTTTGCATTGTCAAAACATTTGTTTTTCCTTTGTTTTCACTTTTTGCTTTTCTTTATGAAATCAGTGATCACAAAAAACCATAAAAACAAAATAAAAGCTGTAAAAGCAACATTCTTTCATCTGCATAATGATTTGTTTGTTTAAATTCTGAAGTTTTTCTTAACCAAAATCATTATGCAGGTTGATCCTAAAACCCATTGAACATAATGATCCAACGCCATCTCCCAATTTTGAATTCCCTGTATTTGAGGCAGAAGAAGATGACGTTGAAGAGATTCCTGATGAGATCACCCGTCTCCTTGAGCACGAAGAGAAGATCATTCAGCCGCATCTCGAAGACTTGGAAACAGTCAACTTGGGATCTGAAGATTGTGAGCGCCTGGTGAAGATTGGGGCACTTCTTGAAGGGTCTGTTAAGGAAGATTGATCAGCTTGCTACGAGAATATTCAGATATCTTTGCTTGGTCCTATGAAGACATGCCGGGTTTAGATACAGATATTGTGCAACATTTCCTGCCTTTGAAGCCTGAGTGCGTGCCTGTGAAGCAGAAGCTCAGAAGAACTCATCCAGATATGGCAGTGAAGATCAAAGAGGAAGTTCAGAAGCAAATTGATGCGGGGTTTCTGGTGACTTCGACATATCCTCTATGGGTGGCCAATATTGTGCCTGTTCCTAAGAAGGACGGAAAAGTCCGTATGTGCGTTGATTACAGAGATTTGAATAAAGCTAGTCCAAAAGATGATTTTCCTCTACCACACATTGACATGTTGGTAGACAATACAGCTAAATTCAAAGTCTTTTCCTTTATGGACGGATTTTCCGGATATAATCAAATCAAGATGGCACCAGAGGATATGGAGAAGACAACATTCATCACACCTTGGGGAACATTCTGTTATCGAGTGATGCCCTTCGGTTTGAAGAACGCCGGAGCCACGTATCAACGAGCTATGACTACCTTGTTTCATGATATGATGCACAAGGAGATAGAAGTCTATGTTGATGATATGATTGCTAAGTCCCGAACGGAAGTTGAGCATATTGAGCATTTGTTGAAGCTTTTTCAGCGTTTGAGGAAGTTCCAGCTTCGTCTGAATCCGAACAAATGTACTTTTGGAGTCCGTTCCGGCAAGTTGTTGGGTTTTGTGGTAAGTGAAAGAGGTATTGAGGTTGATCCTGCAAAGGTCAAAGCAATACAAGAGATGCCCGCACCCAAAACTGAGAAGCAAGTCCGAGGTTTTCTTGGCCGCTTGAACTACATTTCCAGATTTATATCCCACATGACTGCCACATGTGCGCCGATATTCAAGCTCCTCCGGAAAGATCAGTCTCATGATTGGACCGAGGATTGCCAGAAAGCTTTCGACAGTATCAAAGATTATCTGTCTGAACCTCCGATTTTGTCTCCGCCAGTAGAAGGAAGACCTCTGATTATGTACTTGACAGTTCTTGAAGACTCGATGGGTTGTGTACTCGGTCAACAAGATGAATCAGGGAAGAAGGAGTTTGCTATCTACTACCTCAGTAAGAAGTTTACTGATTGTGAGTCTCGACTCTATGCTTGAGAAGACGTGCTGTGCTTTAGCTTGGGCAGCTAAGCGTTTGCGCCAGTACATGATAAATCATACAACTTGGTTGATATCCAGAATGGATCCAATTAAGTATATCTTCGAGAAGCCTGCTTTAACTGGGAGGATTGCCCGTTGGCAGATGCTGTTGTCTGAGTATGATATTGAGTATCGAGCTCAGAAAGCTATCAAAGGTAGTATCTTGGCTGACCATTTAGCGCACCAGCCAATTGAAGATCATCAGTCTGTTCAGTATGACTTCCCTGACGAGGAAATTCTGTATTTGAAGATGAAAGATTGCGATGAGCCTACACTTGATGAAGGTCCAGAACCTGGTTCCAGATGGACGATGGTGTTTGATGGCGCTGTTAATCAATATGGAAATGGAATTGGGGCAGTAATCATTAATCCCCAGGGATCGCACATTCCATTTACAGCAAGGCTAACCTTCAAATGCACGAATAATATGGCGGAGTACGAAGCCTGTATTATGGGACTTGAAGAATGTATTGATTTGAGAATCAAATATCTTGATGTCTATGGTGATTCAGCTTTGGTTGTCAATCAGATCAAAGGTGAATGGGAGACGAATCAACCAGGTCTCATCCCATACAGAGATTATGCAAGGAGAATTTCAACTTTCTTCACAGAAGTTGAATTTTATCATATCCCTCGAGAGGATAATCGGATGGCAGATGCCCTTGCTACGCTTGCTTCCATGATAGTTGTCAGATGGTGGAATGATGTTCCCAACATTACTGTGATGCGCTTGGATAGACCCGCTCACATATTTGCAATCGAAGACGTGAAAGATGACAAGCCTTGGTATTTTGATATCAAGAATTTCCTCCAGAACCAGGTCTACCCGCCTGGGGCATCTGTGAAAGATAGGAAAACTTTGAGAAGGTTGTCAGGCAGTTTCTACCTCAGTGGTGAAGTGCTGTACAAGAGAAATTTTGATATGGTTTTGCTCAGATGCGTGGATAGACACGAAGCAAACCTGTTGATGACTGAGGTCCATGAGGGTTCATTTGGTACTCATTCCAATGGACATGCCATGGCTAAGAAAATGTTGAGAGCAGGCTACTATTGGCTGACAATGGAGTCTGACTGTTGCAAGTATGTGAAGAAATGTCACAAGTGTCAAATTTATGCGGATAAGATTCATATTCCTCCGACACTCCTGAATGTGATTTCATCACCATGGCCTTTCTCTATGTGGGGAATCGACATGATCGGCATGATTGAGCCGAAAGCGTCCAATGGACATCGTTTTATTCTCGTAGCAATTGATTACTTCACCAAATGGGTTGAAGCCGCTTCGTACGCGAATGTAACCAGGCAGGTGGTTGTGAAGTTTATCAAGAACCAGCTGATTTGCCGTTATGGTGTGCCAGAGAGGATCATTACTGATAATGGATCCAATCTGAATAACAAGATGATGGATGAGTTGTGCGCTGAATTCAAGATTGCACACCATAATTCCTCTCCTTACAGACCTAAGATGAATGGGGCTGTTGAAGCTGCTAACAAGAATATCAAGAGAATTATCCAGAAGATGACTGTCACGTACAAAGATTGGCATGAGATGCTGCCATTTGCTTTGCATGGATACCGTACGTCTGTACGCACTTCAACAGGGGCAACCCCTTTCTCTCTTGTTTATGGCATGGAAGCCGTTCTCCCAGTAGAGGTGGAGATCCCATCAATGCGAGTCTTGATGGAAGCCAAGTTGACTGATGCTGAATGGATTCAGAGTCGTTATGACCAGTTGAATTTGATTGAAGAGAAGAGATTAACTGCCATGTGCCATGGTCAGTTATATCAGCAAAGAATGAAGAAAGCATTCGACAAGAAGGTCAAGCCTCGTGTGTTCCGAGAAGGTGACCTCGTGCTCAAGAAAGTTTTGTCTTTCGCGCCCGACTCCAGGGGCAAGTGGACTCCAAACTACGAGGGTCCATATGTTGTTAAGAGAGCCTTTTCAGGCGGAGCTTTGATGCTTACAACAATGGATGGGGAGGATTTCACTCGTCCTGTGAATTCAGATGCAGTTAAGAGATACTTTGCCTAAGAAAAAAAAAGTATGTGCAAATGAAAAAAGTGAAAAAAAACAGAATTGCTCGCTAAGTTGAAAACCCGAAAGGGCGGCTTAGGCAAAAATGAGCGTCTCGGTGGAGAACCCGCAAGGATAATCCAGGCAAAAATTAGAGACTTGAAAAAAAATATATATTTGCATCCCGCTAGATTGAGTACCTCACTCTGGGGCAATCTAGGCAAAAATTAGGGATTTGGCAAGTAACTGCATCCTGACAAGGCTTTCTGGTTCATCAGTCGTCATTTCGTCAGAAGATTCTCGATTCGTCGTCAACTGAAGCTTCGGATACATCGAGATTCAAATTGGTAGAGAAAGGATCATTATGTTCAATGTAGCCCTCTGCCAATATATATCACTGATTTCAAATTTGTACAGATCTATGGAGTCTTGCCATTTGCAGATTACCATTCTATCAAATCAATTTGAGCTTTTTATCCAATTTATTTGCACTCTTATTTGTTTCAATTCAACAAATGTTTTGCATGTTTTAAATTGATAAAATGTCATTGTTTTAAACAAATCATTTTTTTTCAAATTTTTGTTTTAAACAAAGTGAACATTCACAAGATTGAAAGGATACTCAAGAATATCTCGGTGCTCTCCCGAGAGTGGCACGATTCCCAACAGGTAAGACATTGGTTCATATTCCTGGTTTGGTGGTATCCTCTTTCTTCAGACCTTTGTTGGGGTTGTTCCTCAAAACAGAGTTGTTGTTGGGGCTGTTCCCCAGTACAGTCACAAGCAGAGTGATTTGTTGTTGAAGATTTCGTACTCTCCAGCAGCAGTTTTCCCCTAGCATGGGTGTTTTCTTATGGAAGTTTCGGCGGTTGATGGTTTATCACCTTGGTGCCCCGTCACTTTCTCCAGTGGGTCGTATCCCCAGATTTTATTTGTCTCCTCAGCACAGTCATGAGTATAACTGATTGATTGATACTCCCCTCGGAGTCGCGAGTAGAGCTGACATTAATATCCCCACCAGAGTTGCAAGTGGAATTGTTACCTCTTTTCCCTATGCAGTGTGCCAGTAGGATTTGTCTGTTTCCTCAGCACGTTTGCTTTCTTTGTGAAGACTCGGTAAGTCAGTGGTTTGATACCTGGTACTTTACCCTTCTCCCCGGCGAAGTCGTCTGCGGAATTGTTGCTATCTCTCCATCAGAGTTATTCTCTCCAGCAGAGCATGGATTTATTTTCCTACCCGTGGTTGATTGGGTTGGTATCCCAGTATTACAATCATCTTTTTCCTCAGCTTAGTCTGCGGAATGTTTGTTGTGGCAGTTTCGCCCGTTGATACTCTTTCAATCCCCGGTATGGTCGGATGATGGCTTTTGCTTCCAGTGAACGGATTTGATTTCCTGTCTGTTTGTGATCCCCAGTAGAGTGGCTCATATTGCAGAATCTACTTGTTGTGATCAATTTGCTATGTATATTCTCCCCATGTGGAGTGGTTTGTTGCAGAATCTACTCGTTTGATCTGTCCTCCCTCGGTGGTTTGTTCCCAAGAGAGTAGCCGACAGCTTTTCCCCAGTAGAGTTGCTTATGCAGTTAGATTCTATTTGGATGATATCATTCTCCCTCAGTGGGTTGTTCCCCAGCGGAGTTGTGTGGAGTTGCTTCTACAGCAGTTCGTGCTTGTGCAACGCACTTTTTGTTTCTCAGTTGACACTGGGATCCCTTGCAGATATCTTTGGGACTTCTCTTGTTCCCCTACAGATTTGTCTTGGTGGCTGTTTTGCCCGTTGTGACTTTCTGTACCCTGGATTGGGTTGTTTCCTGATATTTTCTGATCCTCTGCTTCTTCAGCAGTACCTGCAGATCTTTGCTTTACAGCATGTAGATCTCCGCAGATTGGCTCTCCAGTTGGTTTTTCCCCTGGAAGTATAATACCGGACGTTCGGGTTCCTGAACCTGTTTGTGTTAGAATTGTCTGTTTTGTCAGCATTCATCAAACATAAATCACGCATATTCATGCATATTCATAAACATTCAGATATTCATGTTGCATTTTTCGCCATATATCTTTTGTTTGTCGTGTCTCCTGCTATGGTGATATAGATCTCTTTACAGATCTCCCCAAGCAGATGTTGGGTGTTTAAAATCTCTCCATATAGAGTCAACCCCATAAGCAGAAAACGTTTGTCTTTCCTTCTGCAGTTCCCCACTGAGATATATCCTCGTGGATGACGGTTTCTTCCGTTTCCTCCCAACACATATATTGGGATGGATTTTCCTATTTGAGTTATATCCTCATTAGGGCGTGTTTTGATTCAGTCCGTCTTTTCGGATATTCCCGAATCGACTATTTGTCAAATGTCTTGTACTTTCCAGTGGGTTGTTCCCCAGCGGAATGTCTTTGGGCCTCTACCCTCATAACCGGTAGTTGTAAGTCCTATCTTTTCCTGGCTTTCTTGACAGAATTTGTGGTTATACACCTTTTATTCTCCAGCCAGAGTTTTTGGTTTTCTACCTACTACCCGGTAGTTGTAAATCCTATTTTTCTGCTCTTCAGCAGTTTGTGGTTTGTTATAAACCCTATTTTGGTTTCCCGTGCGGATTTGTGATTTGTTCTATCCCCACGCGGAGTTGTTGGTCTTCTACCCCGTATTCGGTAGATGTAAACCCTAATTTTGTGGTTATCTTCATCCAATATTTGATGATGATTTTCCTTTGCTTGTATAAGTTGCTCAGATCAGCACTTATATCCTCAGCAAGTTTTTTGTGGATAATTGCCGTATGCTAGCAATTTTATCCCCAGTGGGTCTTTTCACCGTATGCTAGTGATTTGTTCCCCGGATCATTGGTTGTTTACCAATGCATCCCCAGCTAGTCTTCTGTCGATAATTGCCGGATGCTTGCAATTTATCCTCAGCAGTTCGACTTTCATTTACCCTTTTGATAATGTCTGTTGCTCCTTTTGATTGGTTATCATTATATACCTAATTTGGTATCCCGATGCCCTTCTGTTCGGTCGATTTATCCTTTGTTAACCCAGTAACCGGTTGTGGATAGTCTTCCATGCGAGTATATTATTCACGGTCTGCCGGTAATGAATAATATATCTCATGCACTCTTCAGTCGAAGCCTTTGGTGTTTCCCCAGTCGAGTAAGATTCGTTATTTCCCTTTGAGGAGTCGAATATTTCTTTGTTGTTGGATAATTGCCGGATGCTTGCAATTTATCCCTTTGAGTTGTCTTTCGTTTACCCGGATGCTTGGTATCGATTGTCTCTCTTTTTGGTTAGTCACCTATTATATACCCAGTAACCGGTATCTCTGGTGTCTTTTCCTTGCGAGTGTATTATTCACGGTCTGCCGGTAATGAATAATATATCTCATGCGCTCTATAGTTGGAATCCTTTGTTGATTTTCCCCAACTGAGCAAGATTCGTATTCTTTGTAGAATCGAATACCCATCCTTTAACCAGTTTGTGTTTTGGATGACGAGTGTTTTGGAAGTGAAATCCAATTCACGTTTTCGGTAGATCACCTATTATATACCCAGTAACCGGTATCTCTGGTGTTTCTTACCATGCGAGTTTATTATCTACGTTCTGACGGTAATAGATAATATATCTCATGCGAGTATCTTATCCACGGTCTGCCGGTAATGGATATTATATCTCTTGCACTCTTTTGGTTTGTGTCCCCATTTGAGTAAGATTCGTTTTCCCGTTGTGGATTCGAATGCCCATCCTTTAAGTTGTTTTGCTTTTTCAAGCCCTCCTTTCGGATGATGAGTGTTTTGGAAGTGAAAACCAATTCACGTCTTCGGATCTTATCCTACAACCCAGTAACCGGTTCAGGATAATTCTCCTTTCGAGTATATTATTCACGGTCTGCCGGTAATGAATAATATGTCTCATCTGAGTATTCTATCCACGTTCTGACGGTAATGGATATTATATCTCGTGCGCTCTTGAGTCAATCTTTTGATTGTTTTCCCCTCAGAGTAAGATTCATTTTCCTTGTGGAATTGAATATCCATCCTATAAAAAAAAAGTTTGCTTTTCTAGCTCTCTTTAGGATGATGAGTGTTTTGGAAGTGAAAACCAATTCACGTCTCTGGTCGGTCACCTATTATATACCCAGTAACCGGTATCATTGGTGTGCCCTCCTTTCTGCTCCCTTATTATGACCTCGGTCCCCCTGTGGAGTCAGATTTTCCTGAGTTTGTTACCCGTATGCTTGGTAACATCTCATTTCTTTGTTACTTCCCCCAGTGGAGTTTTCTGTTGCTTCTCCCCAGGAGTCAGCTTGTGTCTCTCCAATGGATTTATTTTCCATTTGGAATTCTTCCCCCGTGTGAGTCCTTCACTCCCCAGTGAGTTCTCCTGTCTGTTTTCTGTTTTTTTAATCAGAGTCGTGTTTTGATCACGTGGTGTCGGTTTTGTTTTTTCCCCAGTTTAGAGTCGTGTATTGTTCATACATCTCTTTTTCTTTTATTATCCCCATAGAGTCTTGTTATAGTCTCTGTTCCTGGTGAGTATATTACTCCGATGGATCGTCTTTTCTTCTGTGTGAATCATATTCCCCACAGAATTTGTTTCTTTTGCATACATACATCTGCATCATGAGGTCTCTTAGGGACCAAAATTTGTCTCATTACTGTTATTTAAGCCCATTCTACCGCGTCGAGATGAAGATTTCTAAACTTCACTTCTCCGGCTAGAATGACCTTAAATAGGGGCATCTGTAAGACCCCAATTTTGGGCCCTAAGATCCCTCATGGCCCATATCATTCATATCATAACCTCAAGGATCATTGCATGCCTTTGTCCCCTCTTAGTGGGTAGATTGCCTTGTAGGTTTGTTTTCTTGATCACCAAGCATACTTTGCATTTGTATATCTTTGCTTTCATATGTTTATCATTCAAAAAGTACAAAAATATTGTCAGTCTAACCTTGTTGCTTGCAGTTGAAGCAACCATCAGAAATTAGGTCGAAGATGGTCAACAGTCAGTCAAAGCAATGGATGATGGCCATTCTTGTGGAATTTGGGCATCATGATCATTAATCAAAAGTTCATATGTCTTGGGACATCCTTTGAAGTCAAGTTCTCAAGGAATTAGGGTTTGGAATTCATCAGAAGTGGTCCAATCATCCAAAACCCTAGAAAAGTCAAACTTGGTCAACAGTTGATTTAATCAGAGATTTGATGGATAGAATTGATTTGAAGGAGTTCATTCATGCTTGTATAAGCCTCATCTATCATGTTCAACCTCATCATGGAAGAAAATCAAGCCAATCAGAAAATTTTCCAGAAATAGAAAGTGGACTTGTAATTTCAACTGCCAAAAATGGAAACTTCTTGATCTTAAACTTACATCATGATACAAGCTTCAAATGAATTTTTGCCCAACATGAAAGTTGAAGATCTTGTCTTCCCATTTTCAAAAAGTCCAAGAACATCAAAATCCCATGTGTGGTTGTCAAGATATGATCAATTCATTTTCATCAATTTTTGAACTTCAACAAGCCATATCTCTCAAACCATAAGGCCAATTTTGGTGGGGTTTTTTCCTACACACCACATTTTTCATCCTCTTTCCAAAAATATAAATTTCATGACCTAAAACCTTACCATTCAAAATGGCATTTTTGGACCTTTTGCATTTAAATTCAAAGTTTGACCAAACTTTGACTTTTTGAGTTTTTGACTTTTTCTTGATTTGGTCAATTGGGAAATGTTCCATATCACATTTGTGACTTGTTCCAATCCCAAAACCATCATCATACCATCCTTTTATCATCATTTTGAATCAAAATTCAAAGTTGGCAAAAGGTGCAAAAAGGAAGTACATAAACAAAACACACACTGCAGTTTCTTGTACAACCAAAACAGCAAATATGTTGTCCTTTTTGCAGCCTGTAGCAGGCCCAATTCGCAGCAGCACACACCCCCATTTCCACTTATATACAAACTTGGCCAAATGCATTTTTGATTCATTTGAAGCAAAATCAGTACAGCTTTTCACAGGTACAACCAAACAGCATTTTGAATGGTCTGCTAGCAGCCTGTCCAAGCCCATAATCGACCAGCTTCACACCTCCCTTGTTCACTTACTTACCAATTAGCAACTTTGCAAATGAAGGCATTTACACTAAGTTAGCTTAGCACATGGTTAAGTGATGATTAACAGATGATATTTAAGCCATTCTCCTGCATTTCCAACCCTAGTTCTGCAGCCTACCACACAGAAAATACACATTCTCCTCTTTCTTGCATTTTTGCATTTTTGCTCGAATTGGACAAATCATCAAAGCACCCAAGAAACCTGTGATCCTTTCTTCACCTAGACAGCATATTGAGTTCATTTCCACCATCAAAATCGTGCTGGAAGTTCCTTTTCTCCACTGTTCCATTCAAGCTTTCATCAATGGCAGAGCTAGATTGGAGTAAAGTGAAGCACTCTTGAGATAAGCCATCTTCACCATTCACCACTTGGAATCCAAATCACCACCTGTTTGAGCTCACAACCACCAAAACAGCACGGCATCTAGTTTTTCTTCAAAAACAAGTAAGCCCTCGACCCTCTCTTATCATCAAAACATGCCATGTATCTTGTAATCCTTTCCATGCTTGTTCTATGGTAGCTTGAATCATGTTAAATGGTTGACTATATTGCTCTAAATCTGAAATCTCATTTTATGTACAAAATGTGTTTCCTATCGAGTTGGTTTGTTCAGGCTGATTTGATGAAAGTGAATAGCATATTTAGGTTGCATGATGCATAATGATGCTATTGGTGCAATTAGTTTTGAGTTCTGAGCATTTTGTTTTTTTTCTGCTTTCATGAAAAGGATGATTTTGCTGTTATGCTTAAGCCCTAATTCTGTCCAGATTTCCACAGGGTGAAAATGTGTGTTTGCTGTTGATTGAAGCTGCTAAATGATGATATGTCATGGCCATGATTTTTGTTAAAATGATGTTGTTTCTAAAATACTTGTCCTGTCCAGAATTTTGCCTGAATGTTGTATGGGTGTGTTACTGTTTAGATGTTCATCATTGCCATGTTTGTTTGTATGCTATGTTGAGATTTCAATTGCTTTGATTGCTTGAGAATGCCAAGCCATGCTGATGAACCATGTTGCTATTGCTGCTATACCATGCTGTTGTTTGTTTGGTTGGTTGATAAATGATGATGAATGTGTGATTGGTGATGAACCATGTTGCTGTTGCTGCTATACCATGCTGCTGTTTCGAAACTTGCCATGACTTCAATGTTGGTTACATGAACCCTGCTTGCTAAATCCATGATGATGTATGTTTGTGCTAAGTCATTTTGATGTTGAAGAACATGTACTGCTATGCTGAGTTTCAATTGGTTATGAATTGATTTCCTTGCCCTATTGCTATGATGATGAAACCATTGCCTTGATGTCTTGAACTTACCCTGTCCAGGATTTCCATGATTTATGTTTGTTTGGTTGATTGGTTAATGTATGCTTGATGTTCATATGCCTTGCCATTGAGTGATTTTGCTCAAAACCTGTTTGATGCTAATAATGAACATGAAGATGAAATTGATGCTGCTACAACCAAACCATGCCCATAACTTCTCCTGCTTGTGTTTGCCTTGTTGTTCATGTCATAATTAACCTTGCTACCACCTTAATGCTACATGATACATGCTGCTGCTACATATTGCCAAATGCTTGCTGCTATGTGCTGAAACATGTTGTTGCTTCTGTGTGTTCTATTTGATATGATGATTGCTGAACTTGGATGCTAAAACCTTGCTGCAGTTTTTTTTTTGAAACCTTATGAACATGTTCAGAAAAACCAATGTGATTTGTGTTAAATGCTATTGTTTGGCTGCTGTGTGAACATCACCATGAATGCCTTGCTATTTATCTGTTGTTGTTTGAATGATTGTTTTGAAGATGCCCTGCTGTTTTGCTACCTTAACCTGTCCAGAAATTCATATGATATGTGTTTGGTTTACTGTGTTTGATGTTGCATAATTGAGAGTTGCCATGCTGTTACATGATTGTTTGGTGTCGCATGGTCGTGCTTACTGATTATGGTATGTTTGTGTGTTTGGTTGATGATGAACTTAGTTGAATTGGTGAATGCCATGCTGTGAATCACAAACCCTAATGCTGTATGAATGTTGCCCAGAAAATGGATTTCAATTGGTTGTTTTTGTTGTTTCTCCATGCGTGTACTGTTTCATTGAAAATGGGCCAATCACAATATTTCAATTGCCTTGCCTTATGCTGTGCGTTTCAATTAGTGAGTTGCCAAATGACAAAATTGCCCTCCGTTGACTTGGTTGACCCCATATGCCATGCTTTTGTTCATGCTTGCTACATTATTTCACTCAATTTCAAAAATCAATTTCTCCTTCATTTTAATTCCAAAAATCCTGATTCTTTTTCCATCATGTTCATGATTGAGTCTAGTTTTTAATTGTGATTTTTAATGAATTTTTCAGTGGTTGGATTTTTTATGGTAATTATTTTCCCAACATGTATGCATAAATGATACATTGTGCCATTTCAATTGTGAATTTCTCATGTTGTATCCAATGAGTTTGAAATTTTTTGTGGTGAAACTAGACACATTGATCTTCATTTCCATATAAAGTTTGTGAATTTCTCATTTGTGGTTTGATAGATATGAATTTTTGAACTAGGGTGTGACAATTTGTGTCACACCAATGATATGCAAATGTATGATTTTTGTTCACATGCTTCCTCTTATCCAAATGATCCCAAATTTTGCATGAATGATCCCTTGTATGTCTAATTGATGTATGAATTTTCTTGGAATTAATCTTGCTGTTTTCCATTTGATTGAGAATTTTCTTCCATATGTGGTCATTTGTTGACTTTTTGTGCTATGCCTTGCCAAATCTTTTGTGAAATTCTCAAATCTTATTGTATGGCCATGAAATTTCATATGTGATAACTAGACTTCTCAAGCTTTGCATTGGTGTTAATCTCATTCATTTCTCTTCTGTTTTCAATTTGATATGTTTTTTTGAAGTTGACCCATGTTTGTTGACTTTCACCATGCTTACTTGAATTTGATTTGACTTCATGAATTTCATTGACTGCCTTCCTCTCATCCAAATGCCATGAAATTTGACATGTATACCATGTTAGATGTTAGGATTGAGTGTGATTTATTTCATAATTTTTGGGTTTGTTTGAGTTGACTTTTGGATGAAGTCTTTGCTGTTGACTTTTGTATGCCTCCTTTGCTATGCTTTGCATTCTTTGGCTTATGAAATGACCTTGATGCATGATATAAGTTTGAATCCAATTGTTTTTGATTCCTACATGATTGAATTTGACTTTGATTGAACATTGCTTGCTGCCTTGACTTTTTCTTTCATCTTTGACCCTAGGCTAGCCCTAGTGGTCTTCTAAGCTTATGTTGAGTTCATCTGTTTCAGGTTGAGCTACAATACCTCAAAGACCTTTCAATTTTGGTTGAGTTGATCTTGTTATCATGTGCTAACACTTGTTTTGCAGGTTGACTCATATGCTTGAGTCTTTGTGCCTTGCACAATTGGTCCCACTGTGTGACTATTGGTTCATTATCTTTTGTTTTTGACTGTTGAGCTGTTTAATAATTGGTCTGACTTTTGCAGGTACTTTAGTTGCCTAAGTTCTTTGAACTTGATTGCTTGCTTTGCTTTTTAGCATTTGCTTTGAGGTATAATTACTTCTTCTTCATGTAGTCTGGAGACCCGGTCTGTTATTTGACCGGGCAAACTGTCTGAAGTCCTCCTTAAGAGGCAATGCCTGTGTTTGTTTATATTTGTCCTAAGCAGGAAAAGTCCTTCAAGTAAGGCAATTGGTGGAAGGTAGGGATAAGCAATCTATCCCCCACTATTCAGTGTGTCCTCTCTCTGCTCCCATTACATGGTTGAAGCATTGAGACAAATACCCAAGATCTAATCGAGTCAATAATGTGGAGAGAGTTCCAACTTTCTGAACTCCCACACTTTCTTTGATGCTCTCTCTGATATGAGATTGAAGCAATGAGGCACACCCCTCATTTCCTATTCATCTGCTTCACCTGAGCCCCTCAATGGCCAGGTTAAGAGCAACCTTCACCCATTACAGTGGACTGTTAAAGTCAAACCCTCTTGTGTGAGCCCCCATTGTTTGGCTATAGAGTGTGCTGTTTAATATTCATTGATTGTTTGTTTGCTTCATGTGCACTTGCTTGCCTGTATGCTATGCATTTATCATCATCAATTGCCATTAATGCATGATCATCTCATTTGTTTTGTGATGCTATCATTGTTGTTTGCCCATTGAGGACAATTGTAAGTCCATTGCTTTGGCATTTGCTCCTGTGATATGGAAGGATAGAGTGTAAGACCTCATTGGTCACTCCTATCTTCTGTTATCTGTTTGTATGTGAGGATACAGTTATAAGTCCCTGTAAGTTGGCATCTGTTATCCTGTGATCATAATTTGATCTGTTTGATGTTGTATGTGAGGTTGCAGTTATAAGTCCCTGTAAGTTGGCATCTGCTTTCCTGTGATCATAGTTTGTTCATCTGTTCGCATGAGAGGTTGCAATTATAAGTCCCTGTAAGTTGGCATTTGCATTCCTATGATCATGTTGTTGCTTCTGTCCTTGTATGTGAGGATCCATTGTAAGTCCCTGTGATGTGGCATTGGATTTCCTGTGAGCATACTGTGGAGTTAACCTAAGTCCAGATAGATTGGCAGTTGACTTCCATTTCTCATCTTTGTTTTTCTTTTGAGGAGATTGGTGTAAGTCCATTGAGTGGCATCTGATATCCTGTTCTGTTTTAGGAGACTGGTGTAAATCCATTTATTGGTATCCGGTATCCGCTTTTATTTCTTTGCCTGTGGAGATTAGTGTAAGACCATTGAGTGGCTTCTGACATCCCGTTTTGTTTTAGGAGATTGGTATAAGACCATTGATTGGCATCCGATATCCGCCTTTGCTTTGTTTGTTTATTATTATCCATTGCATTCCAAAGGACACACTTGAATCATCTCCTATATGATTTCAAGAAGTGAACCTTCTAAGAAGTTTTACTGTCCATCCATCCATCCATCATTCATTATGTCCTAGACTTTTCACACTTCATCTTTTAAAACTTGGCATAAGTGTTGTGCAAACATCTTCATGTTTTCTAACTAAAAACCTGGACTCAAGTCCTTGACTTTTTTTTTCAAAACTCCATTTCATAATACTTCTTTGAATTGATCTTAATCATACTTTGACTTCATTTTCATAATCATAATCAGTAAGTCCACCCATTCACTTGTTTTGGCTTTGTCCATTAATGTTTTCATACATGAGCTATAGGTTTGATTTATCTTAGTGGTTGATGTTAATCTCACCTTCTGTCTTTAGTGATTGAATTGTAAGTCTTCCTCGCCTATTATAGGGTTAACCCCTCCCTGGCAAGTTGAAGCTGTTCTCACATGGTGGACGTTGTTGTTTGTATAAGGTTGAGTTTTCTCCCGTGGATAACGTAAGACCTAGGGTTTGTGTTTAAAATTGAACCTAACCCACTTTTGGAAATCTTTTAGCCGAACTACGGCGTTCTGATCCTTACCTTTGATGGAAGGTACGTAGGCAACGGGTTCATCCGTTCGAACCCAAAACCCAATAATAATAAAATGTATATTCTTTTCTCATCATCCCAATCATGTTTGCACAATATTTTTGTCATAACAAATAACAATATTTTACAACAAGTGTGAAAAGGGCTCCCTAGGAGTACCTAGGACGTGATGGGTGCCTAACACCTTCCCATTGCGTAATTTACCCCTTACCCAGAATCTCTGATCTTTTTATTAGTTTTCTACGTGTAAAACTTCTTAGGCTTTTGTTCGCTTTTTAGCCAATCCTTTGGATAAATAAAAGTGCGGTGGCGACTCGAAAATTTCAATGTATCTCTTAGCTTATGATTTAATCGATAGATCATATAGCGACGAATACACCGCTACAGCGCTAATGAAAATTAATTGGAATTGTGCCAGGCCAGGATCGAACTGAAGTGGATGAGGTCATATGCAGCGCTAATTAAAATCAAATGGAATTTTGAAAAAGCCACAAGCTGGATTCGAACAGAGGAAGTGAAAGTCATAGGCGCGTACTGTACAAGCCCTAACGCACGAACCAGATGACCGGAACAGTGTTTCCGGTCATCTTCTCCGGCCACTCCGGCGAGCGTCAATGATGAACTTCATGACTTTTTTCCAGAATTTTGCATGGCGTATATGGATCGAACCGTCTCAACACGTAGAATACGAATCTAACATTCAAAACTCCTAATTCTCACTGAGTAAAGCGAATCGAAGGAAAACATAATGCACATCCAAAGTTCAAGTCAACATATCTCATTCAATATTTAGCCAAATCCAAAACTATTTATATCAGGATAATCAGCAATGAAAACTCTACAAGATCATGTACATAAAATGAAGAATTATGATGATCGAATTTCACCTGGTTTGAAGAGCAGTGAGTTGAAACAGTGGATTCAAGGCCTCAAAAGTGTCCAGATCTTCTCCTCTACTCTTGTTATGAAGCTCTATGCACAAATTAACACTTGACACGACTTGGATCTTGCTCAAATTGAAGCTTCCATGTTCATCTTCATATGCTTGTGTAGCTCGATTCTTGATCCAAATCTTCAAATCAATGCTTGATTCCTACTCCATGACACTCAATGAACACGATTATGCAGTAAAATCAATGAGTTATGTGGAGAAATTTGAAGTTTCAATTGAGAGAGCTTTTGGAGGGAAATGGAATTTCTAGATCTAGAATGTGTAATCTGAGCAATTCTGTTATGATTAAGCTTATATATGACATTTTAATTACTTTGCTAATGATAATTAGGCTTGGCTAATGAAAGATCAACAAAATATGAAGTGTGATGTAAAATTGGTAATTGCACCTTATGCATGGCAAAATGGACGTGAACAGTGCCACATGAGTGTATAAAATCATCTAAAATCCTTTCATGAACACAAATGGATTGGAATTAAGCATGTATGATGCACCAAATTTGAATTAGGCAATTTCCCTCCAAAATGTTCATGCATGGCCAAATGATCATGTGATATTATTTCATGCAATGCAATGATGGATTTGGAAAATATTGGTCATGAGAAGCAATATGCAAAAAGAGTGGCTTAAATTGGAGTTTTGGATCAAAAGTTATGGCACTTTGAAGTTTCATGCACACTTGGTGATCATTTGCTCATAACTTCTCAACCATTCATTCGATGCTCATGATCTTGGACTTTTTGAAAAGAGGAGAGAAAGATATTCAACTTTCATGTTCACCAAAATTTCATTTGAAGCATCTTTAATGTTGGAAAGTCAAGTTGAATGTGGTCTAAAAACTTGCCATTTTTGGAAACTTGAAATTACAGGTCACTTTCCATTTTTGGAAACTTTTGATTTGACTTCAAATTCTTCAAGCTAGATGTTTGACATGATGAATAAGCCTCTTTTGGACATGAATGAAGTGTCTCAAACCATTTCTCCACCTCAAAGCCCTCAGTTGACTGCACAATTGACTTGTATGGTCCTCAGATGACCTGGAAATGCACTGATGAATTTGGGCCTCTACCACTTGGTAAAGTTACTTCAAAATGAACCTTGGCTTATGTAAGCTCTTTAGAATAACCATATGGCCTTCATCTCAAGGAAAAACTTGCCCTCTTTGCACTGAGGATTTTCTTGATGCCAACTCTTGTTGATGAGATGCAATGCAATATGTAATGTTAATGACCTAAAAACATGAAATGAATGCATGAATGGGGGGTGCAAATTTGAGGTGCTACAACAATACAAATATCTTAGAGATTTCTAATCCTAAGAAGTAGAAGATCTTTAAAAGTTATTTAAAGATTGAAAACCATTTTTAAACACGATAGAGTGTGTGTTTCTTGTATTAAGAGGAGGGGAAATTGAGTCACAAATGTCTAAAAATTAAAAGTATTTTTATAAATTTGTTAATTAATTTCTTATAACACATTTGTAATCTTTTATTCTTTTTAAACTCTTGTTTTGTTGGGGATAAGAGAGTTGTCTCTTTTCGCAAGTAGATAGGAATGAACTACATAAACAATTATTGTGTTGATTATCTCCTTATATCTTTATTCTTATTATAGTTTGTGATTTGCATAAGCTTAATGAATAGATTTATTATTGTTCAGGACAGTCTAGTAATAGTTGTCCTAATTTTTTGTTCCATCCATCTTACTGTTGGAAATCCCCCAAAACCTATGGTGAATTTCAATCAATATTGATGAACAAGATTGTTATTACCCACACAATGGCAATGAAAAGAGAAGGACAATGGAGAAAGAAAGTAAAGAACGATGAAGGAGAAAAGTAATAAAATTCTGCAGAGTTTCTCTCTGCCCACAAACTGTGGAAAACTTGGTATTCACTTTATTTATATATTTTAGGTTAACTTGGACCTCAAGTCAAAGCCCAAAACTATAAAATCCCAAAATAGATAACACTACTCAACACATTAGGTGGTTCGACACTTCCTTGCTCTATCGAGCAACCTACTTAGACACAAGGAATTACAATTCAACATAGCTTCTCCCCATAATTCTTTGGGTAGATGATTTCCTTTCAACATACTTCTACAATATTCATAATGGTTCTATTCTTCCTCTCTGCGACTCCATTCTGTTATGGAGTGTAGGGTGGCACGACCTCATGCACAATACCTTCTTTCACACATTAAGCTCAATCTTGAAGATTCTATTATGAGACATTGGAGCCTTCAAGATCAACCTTCCATTTGAGTCGATAACTCTCATCATCTTGTCTTCGATCGACACCTTGTAGTTCTTTTCGACCAACTGCCCTATGCTGAGAAAATTACTCTTCATGCCTGGTATGTACAACACATTTGAAATTACCGACCTCTTGCCATCTTTCCTCATAATCAGAACATCACCAACACCTTCAGCTGCTAGAGTATTATTATTTGCAAATTTCACCATATTCTTCATTGAGGGTTTTATGTTGACAAACTAATATTTTCTTCCAGACATGTGTGATGAACATCTTGAATCCAAGTACCACTGGTCCTTGAATCTCTCTTCTTTTCTTGTTGTAACCATCAACAACATCTCTTCTTCTTCATGTTTTGCCAGCTTTCCATAAGTTTCTTGATTCTTTTGCTTTTCCGGACAATCACTAGAATAATGACCATACCTTTGACAATTGTAACACTGAATGTGACTATTGTCTGGATTTTGACCACCAACTCTTCCTTTACCTACAACACCACCTCTTTGGTTGCCTTGGTTCCAGGGTTTTCTCCGATTCGACCAGTTTCCTTCTTGCTGATTTCGACCAGTCGAATTGTTGTAGCGTCCTCTACATTTGTTGCCATTCCAGCTACCTTTGCCTTTTCTTTCTTTTGTTGATTAAGCCTGCAAAGCCATATCACTCTTTGACTTTCCTGCAGCTTTTTCAGTCATTCTTTGTTCATGAGATTCAAGCGTTCCTTGCAGCTCTTCCTTTGTCAACTTTGACAAATCTTTCGACTCTTCTATGGCTACTACCACGTGGTCGAACTTTGGAGCCAACGACCTCAAGATCTTTCCAACAACAGATCTTGATGTCAACATTTCTCCACATACCTTGATTTGATTCACCAGTTTCGTAACCTTGGTGAAGAAATCAGTTATGCTTTCATTGTGTTCCATCTGAAGCAATTCATACGTTCTTTTGTGAGTTTGTAACCTCATATCTTTCACCTTCTCCGTGCCTCCAAACGATTTCTCTAGAATTTCCCATGCTTCTTTCGCTGACTCTGCATCACTAACATTTTCAAAGTTATCTGCATCAACACATTGATGGATTATAAAGAGTGCTTTATAATCTTTCTTCTTCAATTCTTTATGTGCAACCTTTTCTTGATCTGTCGCGGCTTCTGCAAGTGTTACTACTCATTCCTTCACAAGATCCCAAAGATCTTGATAACAGAACACAACCTTTATCTGCTTGCACCAATTCTCATAATTGTTGTTCTTGAGAATAAGAAGATTTGCTGGAAAATGCCCGTTTGGATTAGTCGTTGCAATGATGATTTTCTTCCCACGAATCGATTAACCGAATTTCTTGATACCAGATGTTGGAAATCCCCCAAAACCTATGGTGAATTTCAATCAATCTTGATGAACAAGATTGTTATTACTCACACAATGACAATGAAAAGAGAAGTACAATGGATAAAGAAAGTAAAGAACGATAAAGGAGAAGAGTAATAAAATTCTGCAGAGTTTCTCTCTGCCCATAAACTGTGAAAAACTTGTTATTCACTTTGCAACTGCAAAATACTGTGAATACAATGTGTTATGAATACTCTATTCACCTCTGTTACAAAAATAAGGGTTATTCCCTCTATTTATAGATTTTAGGTTAACTTGGACCTCAAGCCAAAGCCCAAAACTATAAAAGTCCAAAATAGCTAACACTACTCAACACATTAGGTGGTTCGACACTTCTTTACTCTATCAAGCAACCTGCTTTGACACAAGGAATTACAATCCAACACTTACTTTTTAGTATTTAAATCTTTGAAAACAAACTAAAATTTGAATTACGTCTAAAAAGAACCTATACCTTGTATTTATGAATTAAAAAAAACATTTATCAGATAAAAAATATAGCTTTTGTTAGACATGATAATTTAAGTATCTTTGATATTTTTTGAGATAATGTTAATATGTGCTTTAGGAATATAAGTTAAAAACATTATTTATAAAAAAATTATATTAGAAAAAACAATAAAAATTAATTTTATATTATTAAAATTATAGTACAATTTCTAATATAATCTTAACCTTACCCTAAAAATAATAAAGTAAGGATAATGCTTATTTCTAAATACTCATTTTAAATTTTATATACTACCCGTGATTTCGAGAACATCTCATCATACTTAACATCTTGCTTAAATGATAAAAAAAATACAATTCATAAATAACACACATTTTTTGATTAAAAATACTTTTATCTTTTTATTTGTATTTTTGTATTCCAATACTACCATGTATTGATTCAGTTACTTTAAGAAAAATTACGCAATTGTTATACATCCATTGAATATAAGAAAATAAAGAACAACTTCATCCTCTTATTAAACCTTTTAAAACATTCTAAAACATCCTCTTTAGAGATACTCTTCTTAAAATTCAACGCGTGTCAATATTACATTTTATTTTTAATAAACAAACGTAAAAATATTTGAAAAAAGATAAAAAAAATGCATGAGAATGTCTCTATATAAACTTTAAAAAACAATCTACAATAAAAAATACCATAAAGTCCTTTTATACACTTTTTTTTTATTCTAAGACATGTGTACGTTTTTAAGACAAATTTGTATTTAGTTAAAAACATAAATATACATCTAATACAATATTCAAACTATTCACATAATAATCTATTTTTTTTTATACATTCTGAAAATTAACAAATAGTCATTTGTCAACTATGTTTTTTTTATATATCATTTCATGGATTGTGTTTTATAAAATGATTCATTAAAAAATTATTAATATATAAATTCATATTTGCAAAAATATTTAACTACTGATCAATTAGTTAAATTTGTTTATATCCTTAAATAAAAATAATTATGACATATTAATTTTAATGTATATAAATATTATATATAAGATAAATATTTGTGACTAAAGAATTATTAAAATTAAAAATTTGCAATATTGTAAAGATAAAGTTATAAAAAAATAGTATAAGGACATAATGAAATCACATATTACATAAAATTTATCATATTCTTACCTCTCACAAATGTCTAATTGACCATGATGTGTTGACCATTAAGCAAATAAAATAAATAGATAAATAATTTGAACAAATGTTTTGCCTATTTATAAAATGAATTTTAATAGACATGTTAAGTGTAAAGAATTACCACTAATAAATTATTTAAATTTAATTTTTTCATATCTTCTAAAAGAAATTGAAATAATTATAATATACTATTTATTATAATTTTGTTTATAAAAATCATGCACATTAATAATTTATTTTACTGAAAAATTACTTAAAATAAATATTTTTAAAAATATTTATAACATAAAAAAGAGAACAATTATTAATTTTGTATATTTTATTATTAATAATTTGTTTTTTTGTTGAGGTTTTATTTGAAAGTTTAGAGAAGAGGGAAAATAATTATTTTGAAAAATAATTTTAAAATAATTTAAATATTTTTAATATTTATTGAAAAAGTGTTTTATTTAAAATAATAATTATCATTAATATATTTTTAACTTTTGAAACTATAAAAACAAAAACTATATGATTATCAACCAATAGTCAAACCACTATTAAGATCATTTTCATCCACCATTACTCTAACTCTCATTAATCTTCAGTTTTACTACCATTGCAATTACTATTTACTTCCTCCAATCTTATTTATAAGTAAAGAAAATTTAAATTTTTTAATTTTAATTATAAGCAAATTTCAACAAATTTATATGTATTTAATATTGTTATTTTAAAATTATATTTGTATTAATTATTCAATATTATTATATGATAATAATTTAATTGAGAAATATATTAGTAATTGTATTATCTCTTTTATATGAAATAAAAAAATTAAACATAATAAACATATAATTTATCTCTTATGCTTATAAATTAGACTAGAATAGTATATTATTTTTAAAATTACTTATAATAAAAGAGGAAGGAATATTTATTAATTAAGTAATTTTTAAAAAATAAGGTGTGTTTTTTATAATAAATAAAAAATGACTATATTATCTTATTGCTAATTACTCCCTCCGTTTTTTATTATAAGTCATTTTTGACTTTTCACACGTATTAAGAAACATAATAATTATGGTATGAAAAAGATAAATTATGAAAGATTTTACAAAATCATCCTTCGATAATGGTATTGGAAAGACAAATTGACATAATTAAAAGGAGAGAGTATAATAAATGTTTAAGAGTATAATAGAAAAATAATATTAATGATTCATTGGTATTATAAAACGACTTATATTATAGTACAAAATATTTATTGATAATTGGTTGAATTTAATAAGAAGGATCACAATTAATTAGACTGAAACCATTTTATGTCCGGATAGCTGTGGTAAAAAAAAAGTAACTACTATATTGTTTACTCTATTAACGTTAATAAAACCATTTTTCAAATCATGCACTTAGAAATTGACGTTTGCTTGACCGAAATCGTGATATACCAAGTAAAGACACCCCATGATGTTTCATTTAATTTAGTGTCTTGGTGTTTAATTTTCTTGATAGAAACCATGCCATATTTGGTGGAAACTGGGTCCTGAACACAAAGTAATTGAAATTGAAAGCAATGGTGCTTCGGAAACGGTTCTTTTCACCTTTTCCATTCATTCTTTGCTGTCTTTTACAATTGATCATTATATTGTTTTTTCTCCCAATAATCTTGGGGTGTGATTCTATTTTAGGTAACAATGTTATTTATAGTACTACTTTTTGATAGAAGTTGTAAATCAAAGAAAAGTATTAAAAGAGACCATTCTTGGGAAGAAAATTGACCAGAGAAAAAAAACACAATATAGTATAAAGACATAACGTAGAAACTTTAAAATCGGAGAAAAAAATTATTTGTTTGTATTTTTCATATATCAAATAGAAATTAATGTTATATAAAGCCTACTATCTGATTGACGAAAATCAATTGTTTATTTTTTTGAAAAATCCAACATGGGTGACAGATCAAAAAATCAAATACAAGGTGTAAGACTCCAATTTTGACTAAGATCCCCCACAGTATCTCATCATTTGCATTGACTTTGAGATCACACTTTACCATCCTCCTTACCCCTCATTCATTGGATTTGCATTGGGAGAGATCACCAAACACATTTGATTGTATCATACTTTGTTTTGTTTACTAACCAAAATATCAAAAATATGTCTATAGATGTCTTTATTTCTTTTGTAGGTAGTGTGTGTGTACACCTATGCCCTATCAAGCTCACAACTAGGGTTTGAGACCCTCATGCAAAGAAATCAATCCAACAATGATCCACATTGGTTCTAAACATCATATATGGATCCTCATGTCCTTAATTTGTTAATTTAATCAAGAATTCATCGAGAGTTTGAAACTTGTTGGTCTTGGAAGTCCTAATTCATCTGGGTATCTTGTGTGACTTCCTTAGCAAGTTTCTTCAACAATTGGTGAAAGATATCAAAGGATATTTCATTTTACATCATCTTATGCATATATGATCCTTTGTGAGTCCCAAAGATCAAGAGAACTTCAAGTTTGCAAGTTGGTTCAAAGAAGTTGACTAGAGAAAGTCAATTGATCAAAACTAGGGTTCCCTAGACCCTATATCCTACAATTTTTGTCATATGAAAATGATTCCAAGAGAAACTTTACTCTTTATGATATTCCAAACAACTTTAATGTTGACATCAAGACCTAAATTTGTTTGGAAAGTCATTTTTTATGGTGAAAGATTATAGATCATTTTGTTTGAGCCCTAGTTAGGAGGTCAACTTCCAAGGACCATAACTTGCTAAATTTTTATGATATGAAGTCCATCCAAGTTTCATGATCAATTTCAAGATGTCTTATCCAACTTTTATTCTTTTAGAAATTTCAAAATCTACTTTCAAGGGCATGTGCCAAGAGGAAATATTATAGGTCATTTTGGGCCATTACCATTGAACAAACATTTTTCCTCAACTTCTAAAATGCATAACTCTCTCATGAAAAATCCAAATGGTGTCAAATTGTTTACTAAATTGAAGAAGAATGAAATATCTACAACTTTTATGAAGGAACCATTTTCATTTGGAGCTCATAGAAAAAGTTATTCAATATGGAAGAAGTGGTCATTTGACTTGGGACTTAGAAAATTTTCAATCATGTTTGATTTCTCAAACTTCCACCTTAAAATTCATCATGATCCAAGCTTCAAACAAAAAAGTGTTCAACATAAAAGTTGTTCCCCTTGATGTCAGCTTTCCAAAAAATCCAAGATCATTTAATTTGGACATGAATTGAAGGACTTGCGTATGGGTTCTTTACAAGGCTTTATTTGGTAAGATCAATGTTCAATTTCCATTTCCATAATGCATGATCACATGATATCATTTCAGGTTGATTAACACGGAATGTTGGACCTTTTGGCATCATTCAATGGGCCTTATACACGCCCGTGCATCCATGCAACCGAGGTTGCTATTTTTGACAAATTTGGGAAGTGTGTGAAAAGCAATGCAAAACCCTATATATTTATGTCCTCTTGCTCAGAATCAAGGACCCTTGGCCCAAGCTTTGATCTTCAAACACTCTCACCCCCATTAGAGTATAATCTTGAAGGTTTTCATTTGAAAATCGAGTTTTAAATTCACTTATGTTTTGAAGTTGAAACTCCAAGAGTCCAAGCCATTTGAGTTTCCTTTTCACTTCCTTCAAGCAATTAGAAGCAAGCCAAGCCAATTGAGATCCAGATCGAGCTTCATCACAGCCAAACAAAAGGTGAATTTTCTCAATTTTCTCTTCTTCGATTCTTCCTCATTTCTTAACTATTTTGATTAATTTTTGGTTGGCTGAAGTTCTACCAATGTAGGCAACAAGATTGATCTGCTTTGAGGTCAAATCGAAGCAACTCAAATCATGCACCTCAAATTTTGAATCCATGTATCTTTCAATAGACTTGCAATTGGAAGAAATTGAGGCCAGATTCGAGCTTCTGAGCATTTTTCTGTTAAAATAGTGTCCTTACTTTTCATTTTCTGATTGGTTAAGGGTGGACCGGTCCGGTGAGGGCTCTAGTGATGTGTTGGCAAGGTTACAACCCTTTGATCTCATGTCCATGTCTTAATATCAACCCTTTTTTTTTATTACCATTGGTGTGCACGCGTTGACTGGGGTGTTTGATGCACTCTAGCGCGTGGCCATCAGATATTCCACCTCAATTAATGAAGGAGATCTGATGGCCCTTGTTTTTTTGAATTTATTATTAGTTTATGATTTTTCATTTAATCCCTTTAATTTGTTTAATTCATATTAATTTCATTTTTAATCCAAAAAATATGGTACTTTCACCAAAACATTCCTCCTTTCTTCACCCAATGAGCCTCAATCTCAGACTTCTTCAGATGGAGAGCTTCAGCAATGATATGAGATCTGGGAATCTCCTCCAATCCACTAAAAGGCACCTTGTCAGAAATAGGTATTCCCAAGAGATGGGCATACTCCTCTAACATAGGCATAAGCTGATAATCGGGAAAAGTGAAGCAACGGTAGAGAGGGTCATAAAACTGAACCAACACACTCAAGAGTCCTTCAACCACATCAGTAGATAACACAGACAAAAGTTTCCAATGACGTTGCTTGAAGTCCGAGGGATCTAATACAAAGGACGACAACTTCCTTAGCTTTTTCAAGTCAGGACATCTGAAACTGTACTTCTTAGTGTTCCTTCGTCCATAGTCCATGGTCTGGAAATATTTGCAAATAAGACCTTAGTTCCTTGAAGTTATTTTCGTGTGATGAATGCTATGATGTGCATGAATGCATGAATGCATGAATGCATGAATGCATGAATGCATGAATGCGACAATCACAAACAAGGGATCACACACAAGGCAAACACAAACAAAGGTCAAAGGATGAATCAAGTCATTGTCAAGATCAATCATCCATTTTGGTGGATTATAGTTTTCACCTTATCAACACCCAAGTTCCATTGATATTGACAAGACTTGATTGGATCAACCAAGAATCAAAGGGTTTGTTGTGAGTCACGAGCATGAAGTTAGGTTAAGAACCATCCCAAAGGAGTGTACTAAGGATAAAAACCTGTAGATCATGTTCTAAAAAGTTCCCAGAGTCTTAATTCCATCTATCAGATATTATAGGTTAGGATGACTGGCTCATCAATCCATAATATTTTCAAGAGAAACTCGTCTGAGTGTAATATCACATGACAACTATTATCAAGTCTACACCTGAACAGTCACCGCATAATCAGTGCATTTTGATGCACATTCTTCTATATTTATACTTATGCATTTCCACATTTTAGTTTGGTTATTTTTCCCTTTTAATGTGTTTTTATAATTTATCTTATTTTTACACTTATTTGTTTTTTGTAGTTTATTTTCAGCATTAGCAGTCTGCACGAATAAATTCATAATTGGAGCTAGGAGTATCGGATCAAGGCGTGCTACCAGTCATTGGAAAGCTAAGAGAAAGAGCTACGACTTTCATGAAGAAGTCAGAAGCTAATTCGGACTGTAGAATGGTTGAAAAATCCGTTGAAGCCTTCAGCACTAGATTTATATTTTGTGTTGGGTTATTTTGTTTGGGCCTGGGTTATGTTTTGACCAAGTTAGGTTTATTCTACTTTTCCTATAACCTAAGCAGCCGAAAACAGTACACGGTATCACTATTCACGAAAATTTGAAAGTTTATACGAATTCCACGGAGAACTAATCCCTCTGATTCGATCTGCCGTAATTCAGGTTCCAAAACTTGAGATTATTATAATGTTAATTTTAGTTTAATTCCTTTCAATGATATTTTGTGTTCTTGTATACTTAATTCGATTGCATAAAACATATTGATTCAATTTGGTTGATTGTATGATCCTAACATAGGCACGTCACGTTTTCTTAATTCGTTTTTTGTGTCTGATCAGTTATGTTATCTTAATCCATGAAAACTTATCTCGTTTGCTTAATTCGGACAATAGGATCATACATATCACAAACTTCACCGCGCTTGTCATTGAGTTTGTATCCAAATAGGAATAGATAATCCGCTTAGGGTATTAAAATTATATTAATCGATGATAGTAGGAACTGAATCGGTAGATTGAATTATTTCATAATCACTTATTTCATAACAGCTTATTTCAAAAATTGCTTTTAATAATCACTTTTTCTTAATCGAACACCAAAACAAACAACCCCCCCTTAATTCGATTTACCTTTGGATAATAATAATCAAGAATCCTTGTGAGAACGATATCCGAGTTAAAATTGTCGTCGTACTACGTTTTTGAAAAATACTCGTTTTGACCCGCGCGCGACAGCGTATTAAACTGGCGCCGTTGCTGGGGATTCTTGATTATATTAATCGTTTTTAGAGTCATAGGTTTAGTGTCTACGCGTCTAGGTCCTAGTTTCCTCACGGTTCTGCCCAACTCGCGTTTTAGAGTCCAATAAAAAAATTGGTATTTGGGAAAATTGCGTCCGATTGAAAATCTGTTCCGACAATCTTGTGTAAAAAAATTCTCAGATCATTTGTCCCTTACTACAAAGTAGTTAGGGGTTTTGCTTTCAATTTTCCAAATTCCTCTTTTTTCTATTTTTTATGAAATTTTTACTGTTTTTATAGAGTCGAAAAAAATCGAAAAAATTCTCAAAATTATATTTTTAAGTCATTAGATTAAATTCGGTGTCACTTTATTTTTCTGAATTTATTTTGATCAATTCCCTTCTTTGTGTTTGTTTTTGAGTTTTAGGGACATTGTCGGCATTTTGAATATTGTTACTGCATTGCTGTGCGTTAGTCCTGGCTACTAGGTCTCGCTGTTCTGAACTTGTTACTTTTGATCCTGAAGTAGAGAGAACTTTGCACACACAACGTAGAGCAGTCCAGGCTAGTTCATCACCTATAATTGAGTCTGACTCTGAGTCCGACTATTTGCATAACTTGTTTGCTTCTGATTCTGAACTTGTTTTTGAAATGGCTGACAATAGAACCTTAAGGGAATTGGCTGCACCTGATGTGAATTACAATGGCTTGTGTATTGAATATGATGTTGTTGCTGTTCCTTTTGAATTAAAATCGGTTTTAATACACTTGTTGCCCAAGTTTAGTGGTCTTGTAGGTGAGGATCCGCACAAACATTTGAAAGAATTTCAGGTGGTGTGTTCTACACCATTGAAGCCTGAAGGGATCACTGAAGATCACATCAAACTTCGAGCTTTTCCTTTTTAATTGCAGGGTGCAACAAAGGATTGGATATATTATCTCGAGCCAAATTCAATTGCAAGCTAGAATGCCCTGAAAAAAGTGTTCTTAGAGAGATATTTTCCTGCCTCCAGAGATGCCTCAATAAGAAAGGAGATTTGTGGTATTAGACAGAGTAATGAGTCATTGACCGAGTATTGGGAGAGATTCAAACACTTGGTATCCAGCTGCCCTCAGCACCAGATCATCGAGCAACTACTCATCCAGTATTTTTATGAGGGTTTGACACTGATGGATAGGAACATTCTTGATGCTGCTAGTGGTGGAGCACTTGTTGATAAGACTCCAGTTGCTGCCAAAGCCCTTATCGAAAATATGTCCCTTAATTCCCAACAGTTCACTACTAGAGACAATTCAGTGCAAAGCAAAGGCGTGAATCAAATTCAGGTTTCTTCCAACAAAGATTTAGAGACCAGAATTGACGAGCTCACTGCCTTAGTCAAACAGTTGGCAGTAGCAAAACCTCAAACAACAACAGTGTGTGGTATTTGTACTTCTCATGAGCACCCGACCGATACTTGTCCTATTCTGAGAGACGAGTCCATTACTGAGTTGCCTCAAGCTTTTGCAGCGAACCTTTACAATCAAAACAGGTACAATAATACTCCTGACCTGTCCACCAATAAATACCATCCCAATTGGAGGAACCATCCCAACCTTCGATATGGAAACCCACAACAGAATCCACCTCAAGTGGCTGCCCCTGCACCTTCCGGACCATCCTTAGAAGATCTTGTCAAACAAATGGTCGCCAACAATCTCCAATTCCAACAAAGGACCGATTCTAGCATTCAGACCCTGAACACGCAAATGGGACAACTTGCTACTCAAATAAATAACATGCAAGCTCAAGGGTCGACCAGCTTCCAGCCCAAACAGTTGTCAATCCAAGGGATTCTAATGCTAATGTGAGTGCGATTTCGTTGAGATCTAGAAAGGTTACTGAAACAGCCCCTGAAAAAAATAAAAAAATTATTGAGGTAACATTTGAACCTGAACCTACTCCATCTGAACCTGTTTCATATGAAAAAATTAAAGAAAAGGAGTATGTGCCACCAGTCCCCTTCCCACATAGAGTTCTGAAAAATAAAAGAATTGAGGAGGGAGACAAGGAAAGAGAGATATTGGATGTTTTTAGAAAAGTTACGGTAAATATTCCGCTTCTTGATGTAATTAAACAGGTTCCTAAGTATGCAAAGTTTCTGAAGGATTTGTGTACAAATAAGAGGAGGATTAAAGGAAGTGAGAGAGTTAACTTAGGAAGAAATATTTTTGCTTTTATTCAGCCCAAGCCTTCATCTGAAAAAGTTACAGGCGAGAAAAATGTTTCAACCATCACTCAGCTCTTTCTACAAAAGCAGAAGGATCCGGGAACTTTTACTGTCCCTTGTACCATCGGGGATAGTAAATTCAATAATTGCATGCTTGATTTAGGAGCGAACATTAATGTTATGCCTACTTCTATTTATAATAACCTTAATCTTGGTCCTTTGCAGCATACAGGTTTAATCGTCCAACTGGCGAACAGGAGTAATGCACGCCCGACTGGCGTAGTGGAAGATGTCCTTGTCCAAGTTAACGATTTAATTTTTCCTGCAGATTTTTACATTCTGGACATGGAAGGAGAGACTAAGACAAGCAGAGCTCCCATCATTTTAGGCAGATCGTTCATGAAAACGGTGAAGACAAAAATTGATGTTGACGATGGAACCATGTCCATGGAATTTGGTGACATTGTCGCAAAATTTAACATTTTCGATGCCATGAAACACCCCTTGGAAGAGCATTCCGTTTTTCATATGGAATTGATATCTGAGCTGGTTGAGGACACTTGTTCTGATTTATTTTCACTTGATTTTCCATCTTTATCTGGTTTCGATGATATTTACTCATGTGTTGATTGTACTGACACTAACCTTTGTGTTGTGTGTGCTGAGATTGATGCTGCCTTGCAGCCTGATACATTTCCTACAGGTGAAGTTGTTGCCGATGAAGCTGTTATTGCAGTTGATGCTCTTGACATCCCGGCTGCCCCAAGCATTCCATCCATCGAGCAACCCCCGTCTTTAGAGCTGAAACAACCCCCTGAAAACCTGAAATACGCTTATTTGGAGACTAATGAAAAACTCCCTGTTATTATTTCTTCTAACCTTGATTTCGATCAGGAAGACAAGCTTTTGCAGGTTTTAAAGAAGCACAAGAAGGCAATCGGGTGGACATTAGCCGACCTCCCATGTATTAGTCCGTCGATGTGCATGCACGGGATATTACTTAAGGACGGAGCAAAAACAGTAAGGCAACCCCAAATGAGGCTTAATCCTTTGATTCTTGATGTTGTGAAGAATGAGGTAACCAAACTCTTGCAAGCAGGTGTCATTTATCCTATCTCTGATAGTAAATGGGTAAGCCCAGTGCAGGTTGTACCTAAGAAATCAGGACTCACAATGGTAAAAAATAAAAAGAATGAACTTGTTCCCATTAGAGTTCAGAACAACTGGAGAGTTTGTATTGATTACAAGAGATTGAACCAGGCTACGAGAAAGGATCACTTTCCGTTACCGTTCATTGACCAAATGCTTTAACGGCTTGTTGGTAAATCACATTACTATTTTCTTGATGGTTTTTCAAGTTACTTTCAGATTCATATTGCACCGGAAGATCAAGAGAAGACCACTTTTACTTGTCCCTTCGGTACTTTTGCTTACAGGAGGATGCCTTTTGGTCTTTGCAATGCTCTTGTTCTATGGAAGTCTTTATGGACGATTTCACTGTCTATGGTTCCGCTTTTGATGCATGCTTGAGCAGTTTAAGCTTGATTTTAGAAAGATGCATCGAAACTGATCTCGTTTTAAATTATGAAAAATGCCACTTTATGGTTGATCAGGGAATTGTATTGGGTCACATAATTTCAGAAAAAGGAATTTCTGTTGACCCTGCTAAAATAGATGTGATTTCAACATTGCCTTACCCTTCTTGCGTTTGTGAGATTCGTTTTTTTCTTGGTCATGCAGGTTTTTACAGGCGTTTCATCAAGGATTTCAGCAAGATAGCTCTTCCGCTGTCAAACTTGTTAAAGAATGATGTCACTTTCAACTTTGATCACAAATGCAAACAAGCGTTTGACTTCATGAAGAAAGCATTGACCTCCGCTCCCATAATCCAACCACCAGACTGGACCATCCCTTTTGAGATTATGTGTGATGCGTCTAATTATGTTGTTGGGGCTGTCCTTGCACAAAGGGTTGACAGGGCTGCCCATGTTGTTTACTATGCTTCTAGAAATTTAGATTCTGCACAGTCAAATTACACTACCACTGAAAAAGAATTGCTAGCTATTGTTTTTTCTCTTGATAAATTCAGATCATATTTGCTAGGTTCCAAGGTTGTTGTTTTTACTGACCATGCAACATTAAAGTACTTGTTGAAGAAGTCGGATGCAAAACCGAGATTTATTCGGTGGATGTTGTTGCTCCAAGAATTTAATGTAGAGATTAAAGACAAAAGTGGAGCTGAGAACTTAGTGGCTGACCACTTGAGCAGGATAGAGAGAGATGCAAATCCTTTTCCTATTCAGGATGACTTTCCTGATGAGCAGCTTTTTCTTTTGCATGGGATTACACCTTGGTTTCCTGACATTGTTAATTTTCTTATTGCTGGTGTTTTTCCTACAGGTGCATCTAGATCACAGATTCACAAACTCAAGAGTGACGCCAAATATTATGTTTGGGATGATCCATATCTTTGGAAGTTTGGTAGTGATCAGGTAATTAGGAGATGTGTCCCCAACTATGAGATTGAATCCATTTTGAAATTTTCTCATGCATCTCAAGTCGGAGGACACTTTGGTCCACAAAGGACTACAAGAAAAGTCCTTGATTCAGGTTTTTATTGGCCAACTATTTTTAAGGATGCTTATGAGACTTATCGCACTTGTAAAGAGTGCCAGATAGCAGGTACAAACATTACTCGCAAGAGTGAAATGCCTCAACAGGCTATGCTTTTCTGTGAGGTATTTGATGTATGGGGAATCAACTTCATGGATCCCTTTCCTGTATCATTTGGTTTCCTTTACATTTTGCTTGCTGTTTATTATGTTTCAAAGTGGGTGGAAGTTATCCCCACTAGGACTAATGATTCTAGAGTTGTTGCAGATTTTGTCAGGTCTAATATCTTTTGCAGGTTTGGAATACCACGAGCTATCATAAGTGACCAAGGCACTCATTTCTGTAACCGCACCATGGAAGCCTTGCTCCGGAAGTATGGAGTTGTGCACAGAGTCTCTACTGCATATCACCCACAAAATAATGGGCAAGCTGAGATCTCAAACAGGGAGATCAAACAGGTTTTAGAGAAAATGGTGCTGCCAAACAGGATGGACTAGAGCCGTCGTCTAGAAGACGCACTTTGGGCCCAAAGAACAACTTTCAAGACACCCATTGGGATGTCTCCTTATCGACTTGTTTTTGGTAAGGCATGTCATCTTTCTATTTGGAGATGCAACAAGCAGGTATTAAAAGAAAACTCCAATTACAACAGCTGGAAGAGCTTAGACTAGAGGTTTATGAAAGCTCTAGGATTTATAAAGAGAAAACTAAGCACTTCCATGATAAAATGATTTATAGGAAGGAATTTTATGTGGGCCAACAGGTTTTACTGTTTAACTCCCGCCTTAAGCTTATGGCTGGGAAACTTCGATCCAAATGGATTGGCCCTTTGGTTATTACTAATGTTTTCCCTTATGGTGTAGTAGAAATAAAAAGTGCAGGTACTAACAAGACTTTCAAAGTCAATGGGCAGCGCTTGAAGCTATTCCATGAAAGTTCAATGACTGAAGATGTCAGCATAGAGGAGCTTTCTTTGGAAGCACCTAACTACCCTGCAACTTGATTAGGGAGTCTTTCTTTCCTTCTCTCTACTTTATTAGTAATGTCTTTTCATTGAGGGAAATACTTACTTTAAGTGTGGGGGAGGGAAATCGTTTGTTTCGTTTGTTTTTCGTGTTTTTGTTAGTGTTTTGTTTGTTTTCAGTCATAAAAAAATAAAAAAATGCATCTTCTTGAAAGTTTTAGGCTATAGACTGACTAATTTGAGATTAGTTTGCGGAGACTTGAGAAAAATTCACAAGATCGGTATCGTCTTAACACCGTAAATCTCCTGCATATGAAATTGATTCGAATTCTTTTTATGTTTTAGCCTTAAATTCTCATTCTCTGACAGCTCTTGAGTAGTTTATTTCAGTAGTCAGCACCATCTCACACACACTCTACGCAGGGAAGCCGATGAATATAAGTAAGTGTTCCGAAAAAGAAAAAAAAAAGGAAATGCACCTTCTAAGTTTGGTGACCCTCACCCGGTCACTTAACCCAACGGATGTAGAACCTTCAAAAAATTTTTTAAAATAAGACACGTTGTCAGTTGGTTCAGCGGTTTCTGGTGCTGAACTTGGTAGGGCAGATTACGGTCCGATCCCCCGCAACTACAACTGAGTAAGCAAAGGGTTATGCCACGTAAGTACTAGAATCTCGTGCAAAAAGGATCAGAGTCACTAACCGGTTGCCTTGCTATGGGTGTGTGGAGATAACGGGCTTAATGTGATTGCGCCTGAATGAAAAAGAGCAAAAAGAAGGATGAGTAAGTTAGGCTTTAACATAATAACATGATTCGAGTTGATTTGTCTATTCAGGAGGTTTATGACTGCACAATTATGGATTAGTGTTCCTACGATATCCTTAGTGTGCAATATTAGTACCTATCGATGCAAACTTAACCGAAGAAGACTTGTAGCCTAGGATGAGTAACTAATGATGTGTTTGTGTTTTCTTTGTTTTATTTTAAATTTTGCTCGGAGTGCAAAAGTTCAAGTGTGGGGGAATTTGATCAGTGCATTTTGATACACATTCTTCTATATTTATTCTTATGCATTTCCATGTTTTAGTTTGGTTATTTTTCCCTTTTAATGTGTTTTTATAATTTATCTTATTTTTACACTTATTTGTTTTTCGCAGTTTATTTTCAGCATTAGCAGTCTGCACGAATAAATTCATAATTTGAGCTAGGAGTATCGGATCGAGGCGTGCTACCAGTCGTTGGAAAGCTAAAAGAAAGAGATACGACTTTCATGAAGAAGTCAGAAGCTAATTCGGACTGTAGAATGGTTGAAAAATCCGTTGAAGCCTTCAGCACTAGATTTATATTTTGTGTTGCATTATTTAGTTTGGGCCTGGGTTATGTTTTGACCAAATTAGGTTTATTCTACTTTTCCTATAACCTAAGCAGCCAAAAACAGTACACGGTATCACTATTCACGAAAATTTGAAAGCTTGTACAAATTCCATGGAGAACTAATCCCTCTGATTCGATCTGCTGTAATTCAGGTTCCAAAACTTGAGATTATTATAATGTTAATTTTAGGTTAATTCCTTTCAATGATATTTCGTGTTCTTGTATGCTTAATCCGATTGCATGAAATATATTGATTCAATTTGGTTGATTGTATGATCCTAACATAGGCACGTCACGTTTGCTTAATTCGTTTTTGTGTCTGATCAATCACGTTTGCTTAATCCATGAAAACTTATCCCGTTTACTTAATTCGGACAATAGGATCATACATCTCACAAACTTCATCGCGCTTGTCATTGAGTTTCTATCCAAATAGAAATAGACAATCCTCTTAGGGTATTAAAATTATATTAATCGATGATAGTAGGAACTGAATCGGTAGATTGAATTATTTCATAATCACTTATTTCATAACAGCTTATTTCAAGAATTACTTTTAATAATCACTTTTTCTTAATCGAACACCAAACCAAACAGCCCCCCCTTAATTCGATTTACCTTTGGATAATAATAATCAAGAATCCTTGTGAGAACGATATCCGAGTTAAAATTGTTGTCGTACTACGTTTTTGAAAAACACTCGTTTTGATCCGCGCGCGACAGCGGATCACCGCACTACGTCATAAATAGGCCAAGTTGGGTTAAATGTTCTACGGTCCTCAGCTTATCGGACCCCAATCAGAGAAAGTAATGCCTAACCACAAATGACTTTTGTGACATCAATAGCTCCAAAAGGGTCTCCACTGAGTAAATAGGTCTCAAGCCAACTTGTTAAGGACTACTCCACACAAGTTGAACATGACTATACCATCCTCCTATCTTAATTGCACTCAAGTTCGGATTAGAACTTATCTCACCACTCAGAGATCACCAAGCACAACAAGCATATTATATCACACAAGCAAACATACAAACATCAAATATACAATTATATACAAATAAAAAAGTAGGCTAAACCCACTGAGGACTACTCCCCAGCAGAGTCGCCACTTAATTTCTATAGCGGTAAATTCATGACTATCAAGCTCTGGATAAGCTTAACAACAATAAAACTAGAGTCTCCACCACACTTTTATTGTTTCCAAAGGAAAATGGGAAAGTACGAACAAAACCCAAAGATAAGAAGTTTTCAAATCAAAACTAATAAAATGCCAGAAATTATAGGTAAGGGGGTTGGTTACATAGAGGGAAGGTGTTAGCATCCAAATTGTCCTAGGTACTCCTAGGGAGCCCTTTTTTATGTGTGTATGTGTTTTTGGTATAAAAAATGTTTGAGAAAAATAGAGTGTGGGGATGAGAAAAGAATTCATTGATTATATTTTTTTGTTTGACAAGACCTCCGGACTTGTGCCTACGTACCAACATAAACATGAGGGATCAAAACCTTGTAGTACGTGGTATCAACTTCAAAATGAATGGGTTGCTTTTAATCAAAATTTTAGTTTTAAAAGAGGCACAAAGGGCCCAAATGTTTGCATGAGTGTTATTTCTTTTTGTCTTTTGAAAATTTAAGTCAATATTGTTAAATTCATTTACAAGTTTGATTAAGAAAAAAAGTTTAAAAAAGCAATGGCATAAGGCCAAAGTTTCTAATTTGCAATAAATTCTAAGTTTTGAAATCACAAGCAAAGAAAGTTTTCAAAAGAGGGAGAGATTTTGAAATTTAAAAAGTGGGAGGAGATGAAGAGACTAATCCTAAGCATAAAATTAAAAGTTAAGAGTTGAAAAGATCGGACCAATGGGATGTAATCCAACAGACAAGTATGTCATATAGAAAACCCACTTTCCCTTTGGACTTTGAATCAAGCAATAATCAGCAAGCAATTAGCAATATGAAGAGCAAGATATCAAATAAAGATGGCCACATCGAAGCAAGCAAATCCATAACTAACAGTCTTCTTTGTCTTCTCATGTATCATATGAAATACTCCTTGATCAACTCAGAATAAGACATTAGGCACAAGATCAAAATAACAGTTGCATCAAGATCATGGAGCAGATGAGCTCAAGTGGATCCAAATACTTGCATTAGATGAAACCCAAATCACAATAACTTGGTCTCAGAAATGTTGGCATTGGCCAAGTCCCTTTTTGCATATGGAATGCTGCCTAATTCTAAATCCAAAAGCTCAGATCAAACCTAATAACCCACACAAACATTTTTTTAGGGTTTTTGTTGTTTATTAAGTATTTTAAGGTCCTAAGACCATAAACACAAACAAAATACACAAACAAATATATACAATCATAATATATGGCTCAAATGAGCAAAGTGAAAATGACATAAACATAAACAAGTTAAATGATATGAAAATGGCAAGGAATGGTAAATGACTTGAAATTAAATTGCATAAAGTAAATGACTTGAAAGTAAATCAAAGTTAATATTAGTTAGTTTTAGTCAAGATTAATTAGATGTTAGTGAAGTTTTGCTTTTTTATTGATTAAGTCATTTTTTGGAGAACACTCAACCATCTATTCACAAGCATGGATCCTTGAACCAATACATCTTCCAAAGGAAGGAAAAAAGGCCAAGTTTCCACACAATACCATGAAAGATGGGAGACTTACAATCTCACTTACTAGAATGCTATGCCTTTAGGGTCAAATTTAGCTCTATTTTAAGCAATCGTAATTGGACTTATGTAGAAGTCACAACTATCCGAGGTCGGGAAATAAAATTTAGGTGCTAATGTATGTTAAAGATTTGGTATAATGAACCAAACTCCTAAAATATACCACACACTAAAATAAAAGAGATCAAAGGAGGGACCTATCTCATATATACTTGTATTGGTTCATCTGACACATAGCCATTGATGAACCAATTAGCCTTAGGATATTTGAGACTTCATTGGTCAATGGAAGAGATGAGAAATAATGAGATTTGAAGATGAAGAGGGAGGGGAGATGAGAGAAACACAAATTGGTCATGGGAGGAATTTTATCAAATTAAAATCATTCATTCATTTTGGGAGATGAAATGTACATTTCATCAATCCCCTAAATCCAATGATTTTAACTCAACAAAATTCAAATCAACCTTGACCAAGATCCAAACACATAGTCAAACATCACAAGTCAATAAAAATGGCTCAACATAATTTCTATACAATTAATCAATTAAAAATCAATTAAAAAATTCATTTAAATTCAATTTAATTTGGTCAAAACCTAAAATCTCTTCAAAACACCAAATAAATGACCAAGAGATTTATCCTAGGTCAAACAAGGTCAAAGGACCTTAGACAATTTTTTTTATGATTTTTGAAAAGTCAGAAGTATTTTTAAACAATTAAAAATATGCACAAAAATAATTAATTCATGAAAAATATCAAAATTTATCCAAAAAATAGTTTTAATTCAGAAAATAAAAGAGGAAAATATTTAAAGATTTTTGGTGAAAGTCCCATATTTTTTTGGATTAAAAATGAAATTAATATGAATTAATCAAAATAAATGGATTAAATAAAAAATCAAAAAATAAAATAGAATTCAAAAAAATAAGGGCCATCAGATCTCCCTCATTAATTGAGGTGGCATATCTGATGGCCAAGCACGCGCTATCCACGATAGACCAAGTCAAACGCACTGTAACAATGGTAATCAGAACCAAGGGATGAGATTAAAACATTTTGAATGGATCTGATGGTTGAGAGGCGTGACAAGACACCACCGGAGCTAGGGCTCCGGTCTTCTTCTTCATTGGACCTCACCAGACTGGTCCACCATCAATCATCACTAAAATAAAAAATAAGGACATGGATTCAAAGAAAAAATGCTCAGGAGCTCGAATCTGACCTCAATTTTCTCCAATTCCAAGTATATAAAAAGGTACATGGATTTGAATTTTGAGGATCATGAACTGAGTTGCTTCGATTTGACCTCAAAGCAACTCAACCTTCTTGCCTACATTGGTAGGACTTCAGCCAACCAAAAATCACAAAGAATAGTGAAAAATTGAGGGAGAATCGAAGAGATGAAAATTCTGGAAAATTACCTTCAAGGGAGCTTCAACCTTGTTTGATCTTGATTCCAGTTGTGCTTGGCCTTGTTTCAAAAGCTTGTAGGAAGTGATTAAGATCATAAAATGGCCTTGACTCTTGGAGTTTCAATCTCAAAAGAGAATGAGATTTGAAGCTCGATTTTCAAATGAAAACCTTCAAGATTATCCTCTAATGGTGAGGGTTTGGATTGCAGGTTCAAAGCTTAGGCATGAGGTCCTTAATTATGAGCAATGAGGGTTGTATTTATAGGCCATGAGATTCATTCCCACACACTTCCAAATTTTGCCAATTTTAGCAATTCACCTTGCATGTTTGCATGGGCGTGTGATAGGCCCATAAAGTGATGTATTCAGGTCCAAAAATGAGTGAGAATCATGCCGAAATCATGTCATGTGGCCATGCATTTGTGTTTGAAATGTGGAAGTGAAAATCATCCAAATGGTACCTCATATTGCACCCATGCTCAAGTCCTTCATTCTTTGGCCAAATGAGATAATCTTGGACTTTTTGGAAAGGTGAGATCAAGAGGAACAACTTTCAAGTTGAACACTTTTTCATTTGAATCTTGGATCATGATGAATGTTGAGGTGGAAGTTTGGAAAATCAAACATGATTGAAAATTTTCTAAGTTCCAAGTCAAATGTTCACTTCCACCTTGAATAATTTTTTCTATGGACTTCAAATGGAAAAGGTTCCTTCATCAAAGTTGTATATATTTCAAAATTCTTCAATTTGGTCACAAATATGACCTCATTTGGATTTGCCATGAAGGATTTATGCATTTTAGAAGTTCAATGGTAATGGTCCAAAGTGACCTATAATGTTTCCTCTTGGAACATGCATTTGCACGTTGAATTTGAACTTCTTACAAACATAAAAGTTGAATTAGACATCTTTAATTTGATCATGTAATTTGAATGTATTTAATCTTATAAAAATTGAGCAAGTTATGGTCTTGGGAAATTGATCTCCAAACTAGGGTTCAGACAAAATGACCTATAATCTTTCATCATAAAAAATGACCTTCCAAGCAAAATTATCTCTTGACTTCAACATGAAAGTTGTTTGGAATGTCATTTTGAGTAACATGGATCTTGGAATCATTTTCATATGACAAAAATTGTAGGATATAGGTTCTAGGGAACCCCAGTTTTGACCAGTTGACTTTCTCTGGTCAACCACCATGAACCATCTTGCTAGCTTGATATTCTCTTGACTTTTGAGACTCATGGAGGGTCATATATGTGTAATATGATGTAATATGAAGTATTCCTTGAAATATTTGATCAATTGTTGAAAAAACTTGTTGAAGAAGTCACACAAGATACCCAAATGAATTAGGGTTTCCAAGGCAAACAAACTTCAAACTCTTGATGAAGTCTTGATCAAAATGATATGTGAAGATCATAGGGACCCATATATGATGTCTAGAGTCAAATGTGAACCATTTATTTATTGAATTCATTTGAATTGAGGGTCTTAAACCCTAGATATGAGATTGATATAACATGGGTGAACACACACACTACCTACAAAAGTAACGAACTATACATTGACATATTTTTGGTATTTTGGTTAGTAAATAATGAAAAACAAAGTATGATACAATCAAAAGTGCTTGGTGCTCTCTCCAAATGCAATCCCAATGAATGAAGGGTAATGAAAATGCCAAGGTATGATCCCAATGCTAACGCATAGGATGAGATAACATGAGGGATCTTAAGGTCAAAATTGGGGTCTTACATCCAGCTCATGTGTTTGCCATTGAAGAAGTCAAGGATGAAAAGCCGTGGTGTTTTAATATTAAATGTTTCCTCCAAAGTCATATTTACCCGCCTGGGGCATCTTGGAAAGATAAGAAGACTTTGAGAAGATTAGCTGGAAATTTCTCCCTGAATGGTGATGTGCTTTACAAGAGAAACTTCGATATGGTTTTGCTCAGATGCGTGGATAAACATGAAGCAGAGTTATTGATGACTGAAGTCCATGAAGGTTCCTTTGGTACTCATTCAAATGGACATGCTATGGCTAAGAAAATGTTGAGAGCAAGTTACTATTGCCTGGCAATTGAATATGACTGTTGCAAGTTTGTGAAGAAATGCCACAAGTGTCAAATCTATGCAGATAAAATTCATGTTCCTCCAACACTGTTGAATGTCATTTCCTCTCCATGGCCATTCTCCATGTGGGGAACTATATGATCGGCATGATTGAGCCCAAAGCTTCAAATGAACATCGTCTTATTTTGGTGGCTATTGACTACTTCACAAAGTGGGTTGAAGCGACATCGTATGAAAAAGTGACCAAGCAAGTTATTGTGAGGTTTATCAAGAATCAGATTATATGCCGTTATGGTGTGCCAAGTAAGATCATTACTGATAATGGATCTAACTTGAACAATAATATGGTGGAAGCTCTTTGCAAAGACTTCAAAATTGCACATCATAATTCTTCTCCCTACAGACCTAAGATGAATGGGTCTGTTGAAGCTGCAAATAAGAACGTTAAGAAGATCATTCAGAAGATGGTTATGGCATATAAAGATTGGCATGAGATGCTCTCATTTGCTTTGCATGGGTACCGTACATCCATCCTCATTTCAACAGGGGCAACCCCCTTCTCTCTTGTCTATGGTATGGAAGTTGTGCTCCCCGTGGAGGTTGGGATCCCATCATTGTGTGTCTGGATGGAAGCCAAGTTGACCGAAGCTGAATGGTACCAGACCAAATATGACCAGTTTAACTTAATTGAAGAGAAGAGGTTGACTGTCATGTGTCATAGTCAATTATATCATCAGAGAATGAAGAAGGCATTTGATAAGAAGGTTATGCCTCGTGTGTTTAGAGAAGGTCACCTTGTGCTCAAGAAGATTTTATCTTTCAAACCTGATGCTAGGGGCAAATGGACTCCTAATTATGAAGGCCCCTATATTGTTAAGAGAGCCTTTTCAGGCGGTGCTTTGATTCTTGCAACTATGGATGGTGAAGAGTTCACTCGTCCTATGAACGCCGATGCAGTCAAGAAATACTTTGCCTAAAAAGAACAGAACAACTCGCTAAGTTGAAAATCTGAAAGGGCGGCTTAGGCAAAAATGAGCGTCTCGGTTGATAGAAAACCCGCGAGGGCGATCCAGGAAAAAGTTAGAGATATAAAACAGAAAATTTATCCCGATAGATTGAGTACCCCACCTTGGGGCAGTCTAGGCAAAAAAATTAGGGATTATGGCAAGTAACTGCATTCGGCTGGTCCTATCATCGGAGACATTTTTTGAGTAAGTCATTCATTTCTGATTCTCCATTCTCGACCAAAGCCAATAGCACAACGGATATCGAAGTCTGGTAGGAAGAGTAGTGATCATTGTATTCAATGTAGCCCTTTTACATGTAAATTACCATTTTCAACTTTTGTAAAGATCTACGGAGTCTTGTCATTTACAGACTACCATACTATTAAATAAAGTTGAGATTCTATCCAATTGTTTCTACTCTTATTTTTTCCAGCTAAATAAAATTGAATTTTTATGATGATAATTTTGAAATAAATTAATAAATTAAGATCATTTTTCTTAAGAATATAAAATCAATTACTTTAAGAATAATCGAGTTCAGCAAGGAATATCAACAGCAGTCTGAGAACAGGTAAGTCTTGACATGCGAAGCCTTGTTGGTCTTCCCCAAGCAGTTGGTTTGGTAATAATTCCCAAGCAGTTCATCATTCATCCCCAGTAGAGTTGAACTGGTGGTAGGTCCCTTTTACAAATCATTCTCCAGCTAGGTTGTATGCTCACATCCTCGGTAGTTTGCCTAGATCCTTCGTGCAGAGTTTTATCTCTTGTACTCCCCGGTGGAGTTCATATTCAGGTACTAAAGTTCCCTGGTTCCCAGCAGTGTTTAATTTGTTCCCCTGCGAGGTTTTCTCCCATTTGATATGGTGTTGACCTAAAATTCTCTGCAGAGTTGACAACTTAGATCTTCATCAAATCTTTTCTCTCTCCCCAGCCAGGGTTGAAATATTCAGAGCCAAATGATTTATGTTCATCCCCCGCATTTTTCTCCATTTGATGTTTCCATCTTGTTGAGATTAGCCTAGTGTTGTATTGGTGATTCAAATATGTGATATTTGTATCCTTCGGGATTATTTTGTCAGCATAATCGTCAATCATACACATATTCATACATCAGATATTCCATTATGCATTTTTTATTGCATTTGATTTCATTATTTTGATTCCCTATTTTGGTGATATTATTTCCATATGCAGATTTGATGCGTTTGTCCTCCTTCAGTTGTAGAGTGTCATCCCCTTAAGCAAAAAGAGTTTAACCTTTCTCATTCCCCACTGAGTTATTTTCTCATGGATGATTATTATTTCAGTTTCCTCCCCAGTTGATTATCTGAATGGAATCACTCCTTTGAGATATATCCTCATTGGGTTGAGTCTTTGTTTGACCGTGTCTTTCTAGCTCTTACCTAGATAGATATTTTTGGTCCCTTGAGAGTCTATTACCTAGTAAATGGTAATATTTTTCTCGATTTTTGAGTACTTTACTTTTTCCCAATACCCGGTGAAAGGTAATCTACTTCCTTTGTTTTCCCCAGCAGATTTGTTTTCACGTTTCCTAGGCAGTTTATCCTTGATGTGTTCATCCTAACCGATGACGAATATTCTTCCTTTGAGGTTTTCTACCCAGTAAAAAGGTATTTGTAATTCCTATTTCATTTCTCAGAGAGTTAATCCTTGATATGTTCATCTTAACCGATGACAGATTTTCTCCTCTTTGTGGTCTTCTTCCCAGTGCAGCGGTAAATTCATGACCATCAAGTTATGGATAAGCTAGACGTCAACTAAACCAGAGTCGCCACCGCGCTTTTATTGTTTCCAAGGGAAAAGGGAAAAGTACGAACAAAACCCAAAAGATAAGAAGTTTTCAAATCAAAACGAATAACATGTCAGAGATTACAAGTAAGAGGGTTGATTCCACAGAGGAATGGTGTTAACACCCAAAGTGTCCTAGGTACTCCTAAGGAGCCCTTTCTTGTGTGCATATGTATTTTTGTACAAAATGATGTTTGCAATAAAATAGAGTATGGGGATGATAAAATAATTCATTAATTATATTTTTGTGTTTGACAAGACCTTCGGACTTGTGCCTATGTACCAACATAAAATGAGGGATCAAAACCTCGTAGTTTGTGGTATCAATTTCAAAGTGACTGCATTGTTTTTAACAAAATTTTAAGTTTAACAAAGGCACAAAATGCCTAAAAATGGTTTGAATGAGTGTTAGTTCTTTTTGTCTTTTGAAATTTTAAGTCAAGTATAGTTAAGTTTATTTACAAATTTGATTAAGAAAAGAGTTTTGAAAATGCAATGGCATAAGGGCAGAGTTTCTAATTTGCAATATGGTCAAAGTTTAGAAAACAAACACAAGCAAAGAATATTTTAAAAGGAGGTATAAATTTGAAATTAAATAAGTGGGGAGGAGATGAAGAGACTAATCCTAAGCCCAACTTGGTTTCATGAAAGTTGGCATTGACCAAGTCCTTTGCATAGAGATGTTGGTGTAAGCCCTAGAGGCCAATACTTTTGGTACTTGTATCGAATTATTTAAAGGCATTTTCTTTATTATGGTTGATTAATAAAGTCCCTAGAATAGATAGTCCGTTTAATGTATTAAGTGTGACTTAATGATGAGAACACATTAAACATAAGGGCATTATTCTTAAAGTATCCGTAGTCGAGCTTTAATGTGAAGTGGGATAACATTGAAGCATTAAGACTATTATGTTTGTAGACTGATGATCACATCTCATGGATCATGGATAAAGAGTTATCAAGTCTTAAACATAGGTATGAATATTAGGAGTAATATTTATACCGGATTGACCCGCTATGAGAATACTATATAGAAAGTTATGCAAAGTGTCATAAGTTATTCTCATGGTGATAATAGTGTATACCACTCTTCGACCTGAAACCACTATGGATCCTAGATGTAGAGCCGAGTGCTTTGTTGCTGATCCAACATTGTCCGTAACTGGATAACCATAAAGACAGTTGCTGGGTACTCCACGAAGCATGCTGAGGGACATGAGTGTCCTAGATGGAATTTGCCAATCCTGCGTAACAGGATAAATGTCTATGGGCCCAATATTGAACTGGACAAGGGTGACACGGTCTATACCTTGTGTTCAATATAGACATAAGGGAAAATGGGTAATTATACACATAATTATTATCACAAGAGGTTTTGTCAGATCACATGACATTTTCGTGACTTGGGTAGCAGTGATGTGTTGCTAGATATCGCTCACTGTTTATTATGTTAAATGCGTGATTTAATATAATTGCCAACGTCGCGAAAACCTATAGGGTCACACACAAAGGACGGATTGATGAGAGATAGAATAATTAAGGAACATCGTAAGGTACGGTGTACTTAAGTAGAATACGAAATATGGTAAGGTACCAAATACTTAAGTGATTTTGGCATATTATGAGATATGGGCCAAAATGCACTTAAGTGGGCTTTTTGGCTTAAAGCCCACACAAGTGGTTCTATAAATAGAACCCCTTGAGTAGAAGCATTGTAACTCACTGAGACAGAAAACACAACTGAAGAGTTGGAATTTCGTATCTCTCTCTCACTCAAAGCCTTCATTCATAACAGCTAGCACTGCGATTGAAGGAATCCGTTCGTGTGGACTGAGTAGAGACGTTGTCATCGTTCAACGTTCGTGATCGCCCCGTGGATCTGTATGAAAGGTTTTGATCATTATCAGAGATCTGCACCAAAGGTTTGAATCGCCACAAGAGGTAATGATTCTATCACTGATCATGCCCATTCATAAGGATCACTAAATGGAGAAATTTTTAAATTCCGCTGCGCCTTGGATGGCTATTCTCCTACAAGAGAGTGTTGCCTAAATTCTAAGTCCAATAGTTTTGGATCAAATCAACAGTCCACACAAGATTTTTTTTAGGGTTTTTGTTCTTATTATGTACATTAAGGTCAAAAGACCAAACAAACAAACAAGTATATACAAACACAATGTATCACAAAATATGGCCCAAGTGGGCAAAGTGAAAATAGCATTAAAGTAAACAAATTGAATGGTATGAATAATGACAAATGAATTAAAAGCTTAAAAATTAAAGTGCATAAAAGTAAATGACTTGAAATTAAATGTTAGTTGTTAGTTGATTAGAAGTTAGTATTGCTTTTGCTTTGTTTTTGTTTAAGTCATTCTTTGGAGAACACTCAACCCACTTATCACAAGCATGGATCCTTGAACCAAGACATCTTCCAAAGGAAGGAAAAAAGGCCAAGTTTCCACACAATACCATGAAAGAGGGGAGACTTACAGTCTCATTAACTAGAATGTTATACCTTTTGTGTCACAAGTTTAGCGCTATGTTAATCAATCGTAATTGGACTTATTTAGAAGTCACAACTATTTGAGGCCGGACAATAGAATTTTGGTGTTAATGCATGTTAGAGACATATTATAATGGACTATGCTCATGAAACATACCACACACAAAAAGAATATGCAAAAGAGGTGGCCTAATATCATCCATACTTATGTTGATTTTGCAATCAACTAGCCTTAGGATATAGAGGTATCATAGGTCCATGACATGAATGGATAAAGAAGGGGAATGAGATGAAAAGGGAGGGGGGAATGGATTCAACACAAATTGGTCAAAGGATGACTTTTACCAAATTAAGATCATTCATTCATTTTAGGAGATGGAATGTACATTCCATCAATCCCCTAAATCCAATGATCTTTACAAAGTCAATTAAAATGGCTCTACACAATTTATTTGGCATTTAAACAATTAAAAATAATTAAAAAATACATTAAATCAAATAATGGTTAGTCAATTTCCTAAAACCTCATCAAAACACCAAAGAAATGGCCATGAGATTTATCATACGTCAAACAAGGTCAAAGGACCTTGGAGAAATTTTTTCATAATTTTTGGAAACTTAAAAATATTTTAAAACAATTTAAAATATTCACAAAATCAATTAAATCATGAAAAATATTAATAATGATCCAAAAAGTAATTTTAATTCAGAAAATGAAAGAGGATTTTATTTAATTTTTTTTGGTGAAACTCCATATTTTTGAGATCAATTATATTTAATATGAATTAATAAAAATAAAACAATAAAATGAAAATCAATTAATCAGAAAAAACGTGGACCACTTGATCTCCCTCATTAATTGAGGTGGCAGATCAAGTGGACCAAAACACGCGTTCCATCATACACTCGAGTCAGCGCACCACACCAATGATATTTAAAAGGAACGCTCGTGATTAAAATAAAATGACTTGATCCTATGGCTCAGAACCTATCCATCTCATCACCGGAGCAAAGCACCAGTCGTCTTCTCAGGCGACCTTGGCCGGTCTGGTTCTCTCATCACCATCACAAAAATGAAAAAGAAGGACATGATTTTAAAGTAAAAATGGCACTGATCATGAATCTGACCTCAATTCATCCTAACTCCAAGTATATTGAGAGATACATGGAGTTGAAATTTGAGGTACATGAACTGAGTTGCTTCGATATGGCCTAAAAGCAACTCAATCTTCTTGCCTACATTGGTAGGACTTCAGACAACCAAGGATCCAAGAGAATTGATGAGAATTGAGAGAGAATCGAAGAAAAAAAATCTGGAAAATACCTTCAATGTTGTGTAGAACTTGATCTCCCTTGCTTTGATTCTTGTTTGATCTTACTCAGGGAGCTTGCAAAAGTGGCTTAGGATTGAAACAAAGCTTTGGATCCCTGGAGTTTTGAATCTCCAAACAGTGAGATTCAAACTCAATTTTCAAAAGAAAATTCTCAGGTTTTCCTTTCAAATGTGGGGGTTAGAAGTCTTGGATCAAAGCTGATGTGCAAGGGTCTCTAACTCTGATGCAATGGACTCTTATTTATAGATGAAGCAAGTGATATTTGCACCTTCAAAGTTGTTTCCAAATTTGGCAATTGAGTGATGCATGCTTACATGGGCATGTACATGCCCATGAAGCTACTCAATTAAGTCCATAATCACATGTAATTGAGTCTGAAAGTGGATTGGAATGCAAGGCAAAAGTGTGCAGCTATTTGAAGTTGATCTTTGCCAAATGATGATGCCATGTTCAAGCCATGCGCAGACCATTCAAACCTTGTCCAAAATGAATGAAATTAGACTCTTTGGAAAGGTTAGATCAAGATAAATAACTCTTATGTTGAATAATTTTCCATTTGAAGCTTGTATCATGATGAATTTTGAGGTGGAAGTTTGGAAATTTCAACATGTCAAAAATTTTCCTAAGTGTTAAGCCATATGTTCACTTATTCCACCTTAGCTAACTTTTTATGTGAGCTTCAAATGAGAAAAGTGTCTTCATAAAAGTTGTATTTCTTTCAAAAAAAGTCAAACTGGTCACAAATTTGACCTCATTTGGATTTGGGATGAATGAGTTATGCATTTTTGATGTTGAGGAAAATCACTTGTTCAATGGTATTGGTCCAAAATGACCTATAATGTATCCTCATATCACATGCTCATAAAAGTTGAATTAGCTCTTCATCCAAACATAAACGTTGAAGTAGACGCCTTGAATTTGATATTTAAACTTGGAAACCTCTCATCTCATAAAAATTGAGCAAGTTATGGCCTTGGGAAGTTGACCTCCAAATTGGGGTTTAGACAAAATGACCTATAATCTTTCAACATAAAAAATGACTTTCCAAGAAAAACTAGCTCTAGACCTCAACATGAAAGTTGTTTGTAATATCATTTAGAGTAACTTTGAGCTTGGAATCATTTTCATATGATGAAAATTGCAGGAGATAAGGTCTAGGGGACCCCAGTTTTGATCAGATGAATTCCTCTGGTCAACCACCATCAACCACCTTGCAAACTTGCAATTCTCTTGACTTTTTGGACTCATGGGAGATCATGTATGCATAATATGATGAAATCTGAAGTGTACCTTTAAATATTTGATCAATTGTTGAAGAATTTACACAAGATACCCAAATGAACTAGGGTTTCCAAGGCAAACCAATTCCAAACTCTTGAAGAATTCTTGATCAAAATAACATGAAAAGATCACGGGGACACATATATGATGCCTAAAGCCACTGTGGATCATTTATTGGTTGAGGTCTCAGCAATGAGGGTCTTAACCCTAGATGTGTGCTTGATAGATCAAAGGTGATCAAGTGCCCTACCCACAAAAGAGCTAGTTGAGACCTAGAGCTAGTTTTTCTTGGCAAATCATTTTCTATGTGGAAACATTATATGTCATTTTGTCTAAACCCTAATTTGAAAGTCAACTTCCCAAGGCCATAACTTGCTCAATTTTTATGAGATGAAAGATTTCAAAGTTTCACAATCAAATTCAAGATATATAGTTCAACTTTGATGTTTGGAGTGAGAGCTAATTCAACTTTTATGAGCATGTGATATGAGGAAACATTATAGGTCATTTTGGACCAATACCATTGAACAAGTGATTTTCCTCAACTTCAAAAATGCATAAATCTATCATTCTAAATCCAAATGACATGAAATTGGTATCCATTTTGAAGGTCTTTGAAAGAGCTACAACTCTGATGAAGACATTTTTTTCATTAGGAGCTCACATGAAAAGTTAAGTAAGGTGGAACATTGAGGTATATGACTTGACACTTAGAAAAATTTTCAACATGTTGAAATTTTCAAACTTCCACCTCAAAATTCACCTTGATCCAAGTTCCAAATGGGAAAATGTTCAACATCAAAGTTGTTCCCCTTGATCTAAGCTTTCTAAAGAGTCATATTTCATGCGTTTTTGATGAGGTTTTCTAGGGTTACGCATGGTCTTAACAGGTCTGCATCAAGTGGAAAGATCAAATGTCCAAAACACCATTTTACATTGCCTTGCTATTCAAGCTTCATTTCAATCTCATCTCAGATACATTTGGACTTAAATGGATTACTTCATGGGCCTGTACACGCCCATGCAAGCTTGCATCATGCAATTGCCAAAATTGGAAACATTTTCAAGTGTGCAAATACCATTCCCAATTGCTATAAATATAAGGCCTCTGAGCTCATTTGAAGGATCCCTTGCGCGCCAGCTTTGCCCCCTCTTTTCAAACCCTCACAATTCAAAGGAAAACCTGAGAATTTTCAATCTGAAAATTGAGTTTGAATCTCACTGTTTGGAGATTCAAAAACTCCAAGATCCAAAGCTTTGTTCCATTGCCAAGCCACTTCTACAAGCTTCCTGAAGGTAATCAAGCAATGTTTGAAGCAAGCAAGATCCAGTTCTGCACAACATTGAAGGTATTTTCCAAAAAATTTCTTCTCTTTGATTCTCACTCAATTCTCATCAAGTCTCTTGGATCTTTGGTTGTCTAAAGTCCTACCAATGTAGGCAAGAAGATTGAATTGCTTTAAGGTCAAATCGAAGAAACTCAGTTGACACACCTCAAAATTCAACTCCTGATATCTTTTTATATATGCGGAGTTAGTTAAAATTGAGGTCAGATCCGTGCTCTACGCTATTTTTTCTTTCAGATCATGTCCTTCTTTTTCGTTTATATGATGGTGATGACTGAACCAGTCCGGTGAACCTCACCTGAGAAGGTGACCGGAGTTTCAGCGTCGGTGGTGTGCTGGATAGGTTCTGAGCCACATGATCAGTTCAAATTATTTTAATCCCGAGCGTTGCTTTTGAATACCACTGGTGTGGCGCGCTGACTCGTGTGTTTGGTGGAACGCGTGTTTTAGACCACTTGATTTGCCACCTCAATTAATGAGGGAGATCAAGTGGTTCACGTTTTTTCTGATTATTTGAATTTCATTTAATTTGTTTTATTTTCATTAATTCATATTAATTTTAATATTGATCCAAAAAATATGAGAGTTTCACCAAAACATTTTAAATAAAATCCTCTTTCATACTTTGAATTAAAATTATTTTTTGGATCATTATTAATATTTTTCATGATTTAATTGATTTTGTGAATATTTTTAATTATTTAAAAATATTTTTAAATCTCCAAAAATTCTGAAATTTTTTCTCCAAGGTTCTTTGACCTATGACAAATCTCATGGCATTTCTTTGGTGTTTTGATGAGATTTTAGGAATTTGAAAAATCATATTTAATTTAATGCATTATTTTTATTATTTTTTAAATTTAATAAATGCCAAATAATTGTGTTGAGCCATTTTGATTGTTTGTATAAGTTTGACTTGTGTTGTTAGGCCTTGGTCAAGGTTGATTTGACTCTGTTAGGTTAAGATCATTGAATTTAGGGGGTTGATGGAATGTACATTCTATCTCCCAAAATGAATGAATGATCTTAATTTGGTAGAAGTCCTCCTTTGTCCAATTTGAGTTTTGATCTATTCCCCACCCTCTTCATCTTATTCCCCTTCTTTGTGCATTCATGTCATGGTTCTATGATATCTCAAGATCCTAAGGCTAGTTGATAGAAAAATCAACATAAGTATGGATGAGATTAGGCTACCTCTTTTGCATATTCTTTTTGTGTGTGGTATGTTTCATGAGCATAGTCCATTATACTATGTCTCTAACATGCATTAACACCAAAATTCTATTGCCTGACCTCAAATAGTTGTGACTTCTACATAAGTCCAATTACGATTGCTTAACAAAGCGCTAAATTTTTGACACAAAAGGCATAACATTCTAGTTAGTGAGATTGTAAGTCTCCCTTCTTTCATGGTATTGTGTGGAAACTTGACCTTTTTTCCTTCCTTTGGAAGATGTCATGGTTCAAGGATCCATGCTTGCGATAAGTGGGTTGAGTGTTCTCCAAAGAATGACTTTAAACAAAAAAGAAAAAGCAATACTAACTTCTAACTCATTAACAACTAACATTTAATTTCAAGTCCTTTACTTTTAATGCACTTTATCTTTAAGCTTTATTCATTTCCCATTATTCATACCATTCTAATTGTTTATGTTAATGTTATTTTCACTTTATATTTATACTGCTTTACAAAGGCCTCACCTAGATCGTTGAAAGTGCGGATGCTTGCACTCTCCAGCTCCATATACCACCGGAGCGTAGCACCTATCAGGCTATCTTGAAAGTAGTGAATCGGCAGTTGATCGTTGTCGGTTTATGTTGACATCTTGCTAGCATACATCACAAGATGGCTGAGTGGAAATGTGTTTCCCTTGTACTTCTCAAAGTCAGGCACTTTGAATTTAACAGGGATTTTAACGTTGGGTACCAAGCACAACTCAACAGCACTTTTCCCAAAGAGGTCCTTACCTCTTAAAGTCTTCAGTTCCTTGCGCAACTCAAGGAATTGATATTTCATCTCATCCATTTTCTCATATATGTCTGGGCCCTCGGATGACTCGGAATGATAAATGGTGTCTTCTACACGAGGGAGAGTGTGCACGACGGGAGGTGGCACAAACATGACCGGGCTAGATGCCGGTATAGAAGCAAGAGTGGGAGCAAAACCCTCTGGTATGAAGTTGGATGGCATTCCCCAAGGGAATCCAGCTGGCATAGTAGGAGCGAAGTGGGCTGTGGCAGCAGGCACCGTTGAAGTAGCCACTTCGGAGATAACCGTCCTCGCGGGAGAAGTTGCAGGAGTTGGAGAAGCTTGACTTTGCGCAGCCAGAACTGACTCCATCATGGCAGTCAGTCTAGCAATCTCTTCCTTCAGGTCCCTGTTCTCTTGCTTGAGATGTTCCATTATCTTCGGATGATTTGCTCTGGTGTTATACCGGTGCGTCAGCTTGTCTTCAAAATAAATGAAGAGCAAAGAGTTAGACCACTGATCAAGAGCTCGAAACAAAACCTGCTTATGCATATGATGCATGCAATGCTTGTGCATATGATTTGTTTTTAATTAGAGGAACTTTATAAAGATCTATTTGTAAATGTTTGAAAAATATTAAACTTTTAAGACATGTACGGAATACTCATAGCAATAATATTTAGAAACTTTTTACACCAAAGAAGTAGTACAGTTTTGGTAACATAATATAATATAAGAGAAAAGGAGAATAAACATCCTATGAAGCCCTAGAAGCAATCGTCCAAAGCCTTCGAGATCGGAAGATAAGTCGCACGAAGTCTCTTCACCTCTCTCTCATAAGTTGCTTCCATATCGGCCTTCTCTTTGGCGAGCTGATCATACTTCCTCTTCCAAAACCTGGATGAGTGAGGAAGAAGAGAAGTAACCACATCATCTGGTTTATCAATGACCTGATGCTCTAGAAATTCTGTCATTGCATCCTTATCCTTGAGCTGCTGAAGAAGTTCCTCACGCTCATGAACCCAAGCACGCGATCGGTCTTCGTCTCTCAACTCCTCTACTCCTTGATTAGGGAGGGTTGAAGGCCCAACCATAATCATAGGGGCAGGTCTCGGATACTCGTACAACATGTGATACTCGAGAGCTCTCTTCCTTACCCAAGAGGTGTAAGGTTCCAAAGCAACACAATTCTTCGGACCAAGCTCATTCCTCCCTTTCCCATGAACCTTGCGCCAGGCGCGGACCATCCTGTCCTTCAAGTTTTAGGGATCTTTACCCTCTTGAAAGAACAATCCTTCCAACAAAATGTTGTTAGGTTTATCCTTTAAGGGGAACCCAAGCTGACGGCGAGCCAAAGCAGGGTTGTAGTTAGTTCCACCACATGTACCAAGAAGAGGCAGATTGGAGAACTCACCACAAGAGTCAATAATCTGAACGCCATCATAAACACGATTATACCAAGAGATATCATCATTAGTGAGAGACATAAGTCTCGTGGACCACCGTAGACGTCCCTTGTTCTTCTTGAAGGCAAGCGTCTGAGGCAAGTGCGAAATAAACCACTTGTACAACAGAGGTAGACATCACATAATGGAACCACCACCCTTTGCATTCCTCATATGCAAAGAGAAATAAGTGTCACGCAACAGAGTCAGAACGAGATTAAGATAAGAGAAAATCCTAATAACGTTCACATCCACGAAGTTGTCGATGTTGGGAAATAACACTAGCCCATAGATGAGGAGTACGAATATGGCTTCAAAAGCTTCCTTACCCATGGCCTTCCTAAAAAAAGTAGCTTTGGCAGTCAGAAAATTAGATGGGAGACCTTGAATTCTCCCTTTGGTAGTCATATTAGTAACAATGTCAGATACATCCATATGAAGCATATCAACAATCTCTTGAGAAGACGGAATCTTCTCCAAACCACTGAACGGCAACTGATCAAGAATAGGTATGCCCACATGATAGGCATACTCCTCTAACGTAGGCAAAAGCTGGAAATCCGGAAAAGTGAAGCATCGATACAGAGGATCGTAGAACTGCACCAACACACTCATCAAACCCTCATCCACTTTAGTAGAAAGAATAGACAGAAGCTTCCCATGGCGAGCTTTGAACTCCAAGGGCTCTAATACATAAGATGCCAAACTCCTTAACTCTTTCAAGTCAGGTTGTCTGAAACTGTACTTCTTCATATTCCTTCTTTGCTTATCCATGTCTAAAATTTTTCAAATAGACCTCTTAAGTTCCTTGTAAAATCTTTATTGTTGATGACATGAATGCGAATGAATGCATGAATGCATGGATGCAATAAACACACTCAAGGATCAAGCAAGTAACACCACACAAAGGTCACGGGATGGCTCAAGTCATCATCAATATCAATCATCCATTTTGGTGGATATGGTTTACACCTTATCAACACCCAAGTTCCATTGATATTGAGGATATACGAGAACGGATCAACCGCGAATCAAGAGTTTGTTGTAAGTCACGAGCATGGAGTCTTGGTTAAGAACCACCCAACAGGAGTGTACTATGGTTAAACCTGACAATCATGTTCTAAAAAAGGTTCCCATAGTCATCATCTCATCTTTCGGATATTATTGGATAAAACAACTACTCGTCTTCCAAAAATATTTCCAAGAGGGACTCTTATGAGTGTAGTATCGTGTAACAATCGCCTCAAGTCTTACACTTGAACGACCTTCGCACTACGTCCTAAAATAGGCCAAGATGGGCTAGGTATCTAAGGTCCTTGGCTTATAAGGTTTATATTGGAAAGAGTAATGCCTAACCACGACTACTCGTGTGACATTATTGATCCCAATAAGACCTCCACCAAGTGAATGGACTGGCAAGTTAACTTGTTAAGGAATAACTCCACACAAGTCAACAAGACTATGCCATTCTCCTATCATAAGTGCGCTCGAGTTCGGGTATAGAACTCATCTCACAAGAAACCACCAAGCATACAAGCAATTAATATATCATGCAAATCATACATTATAAATAATACATTCATCCCAAATTTGCACAAAAATATGCCACGAACAAATATAAACATACAACACACATAAGCAAAAAGTAGGCTAAACCCACTAGAGAGTATTACTTGTCTCCCCAGCAGAGTCGCCACTTTTCTGTAGTGGGGTTTTCGTTACCTTTAGGTTTATTGACTAAACCAAAAGTAAACATACAATTTGAGTCGCCACCACACTTTTATTTGTCCAGAGGAAACGCTAAAAAGGGAACAAAAGCCAACGTAAGAAGTTTTTCAAATAAAAAAAAACTAATAAAAATGTCAGAGATCTAGGTAAGGGGGTTGGTTATGAAATGGGAAGGTTTTACGCACCCAAAACATCCTTAGTACTCTAAGGGAACCCTTTTTGCAAATATGTATTATAGGTTGATATTTGTGAAAAGATTTGTGCAAAAGATTGGGGGGATGAGAAGAGAATAGATTATATTTACAAATTTTGTTGTTTGAATGGATGAACCCATTGCCTACGTACCATCACAAAGGAGGATCAAAACCTCGTAGTTCGGGGTAAAAATCTCAAAGATTGGTGAATTGATTTTAATCAAAAGCCTTAAGGTCTTTTGTTATCAAAGGGAGAAAACACAACCTAAACCAACAATCCACCATGTGAGGAAATCTTCAACATGCCAGTGAGGGGTTAACCCTATAATAAGCATGGAAGACTTATAATCCAATCACTAAGGATGAGGTGAGATTTACATCAACCACTATGATAACTCAAACCTATGGCTAATGTTTTTGAAAAGGTTTTAATAAGGTGGCCATTGGAACCACAAAAACAACTTGAAGTGAGTTATATTTACAAGTTAGATTTATTTACAAAATGAAGTCAAAGTTGGATTAATGTTCATTCACAATGAGTATTTATGAAAAAAAGTTTCAAAAAAGTCAAAGGCTTAAGGCCTAGGTTTCTAATTTTTAAACAAAGTCAAAGTTTGAAGAAAAAGATTTTTGGCTTGGTTAGAGTGGGGAGAAGAAGAGAAGGGCTAATCCTAAAGCATACAAAGATAAGAGGGGAAATATAAACCCTTGGAGTTCCTTTTCTTGGAATCATAAAGATGATTCAAGATGCTCCTTTCCTTTGGACTTAGCACATAAGCAAGCAATCAGACAAATTGAACTCAAGCTCCTAGGATTTCCATTTGGCTTGTCTCTTAACTTGGCTACTCATGACAATGGTCCTCTTGCATAATCTCAAGGTAGGATCCCTATCACACAAAAGTAAACATAAAAAAGTTCACAAAACACAATAAGGGGAATGGACAAAGAATAAGTTTGGATGAGAAGTCCTTTGAGATCAACTTTGAATTTTAGCATTCTAAAGGCATGATGCCTAGTTGTTTTTCAACAAATTTAGCATTCTAAAGGCATGAGGCCTAGTTGCTCTTGAACTCCTTTAAGCATGGGTAAATCCTTTCTCCTTTTGCATTTGGTTCACACAAAACAAACACAAAACAAACACAAGATAACAATATATTTATATACAATAATGGGCTCAAATGAGCAAAAGAAAAATGACATAAACATAAAATATGTGCTCAAGTGAGCAAAGGGAAAAGCAATATGAATAAATGAGCAAGAAATAAATGGCATTAAAAGTAAAGGGGCAAGAAATTAAATGCTCAAATTAAAGTTAGTAATTAGTGAAGTTATGTTAGCTTGTCATAAGACAATGTAGCGCTATGTTAAGCAATCGTAGGTGGACTAATGTAGTAGTTACACCTATCTGAGGCCGGTCAATAAAAATATAGGCAAAGAACACAAGTTAGAGATCATGACTAGTAAGCCAAGCTCCGCAAACTTTCCATGCCAAAACAAAAGTGGAAGGGCCTTGTATGGACTTTAGGTTATTTGCTTGACCAAGAAGCAACCTATCTTGGACACAAAACAACTCACTTGATCATGGATCAAGTTGAGTTTGGTTTGGATCAAAGAAGGTTAAACCTCTCATTTGTCAAGACCAACCATAAGATATTAACTCATTGGCCAATGATGAAAAGAATGGGATGAAGAAAAAAGGGAATGGAAAAGAAGACAAGTATCAAGTCCAATTGATCAAATATGAATCAAATCATCATCAATCAATATCAAACAGAAAAGAAATGAACATTACACGTCAACAAGTCAATGATATTTTTTTGGTATTTTTTGAATTAAAATAAAATGCAAATAAAAAATAATCAAATAAGGTCAAACCTCAAATTCAATTCAAATATGGTCAAACAAGCTTTGACTAATTTTCTCAACAATTTTGGAAATCATAAAGTATTTAAAAAGAATTAAAAACAATTAAAAATAGCACAAAATGGATTAAAATCTCAAGTAAATCTCAAATCAAATAAGAAATTGATGAGATTATTTTTCATTGATTTATCATGATCCATAAATGCTAGGAAAATATTTTTGGATTTTTCAAATATCAGAAAGTATTTTAAAATGAATTAAAACTATTAAAAACCAAATAATTCACAAAAAATATTAAATGAAGTCACAAAAATAATTAGAAATCAAAATATGAAACTAGATTTTTCAAGAAATATTTTGGAGTTGGTCTCATATGTTTATGACTTCAAATAAATTTTTTATGAATTTTTGAAAATAAAAGGAATTAACTAAAAATAAAAGAAAATAGAAATAAATGAAAAAACCACAGCCGCGTGGTACAATTCATTAATTGACGTGGCATGAATTAATGGCTCAGATATGAGGGCGCAGCGTGCAACCAAGTCAAACGCGTGGCATAATGAATTAAATGAAGTACACATAATGGATGCACATGATTAAATCGTGAGAACCAAATCCAAAGAATGTGAGTGTGTACACGTGGTGATGGTGGTGGAAACCACCATCTTCTCCGGTGAACCAACCAATTCCGGCCACCAGTTGCAGAGAATCTTTTTTAACAAAAATGGAAAATAAGGACATAAAATTGAAGCTTGTGTGATGGAGATCACCACTGTATCCGTGGATCTTCCTCACTCTTCCTATATTGAGAGAAATGTGAAGTGGAAGATCATGGTGTACCAACTATAAGTGCACGAAATGGAAAATTGAAATCACCATTGGCTTGCCTCAAGTGTGAGGACTTTAGAAAACCACACAAACAAGAGAATACTACATTGAATTGCAAGTTTTAGATCCAAAAAGTTTGAAGGTATACCTCTAAATTAAAGCTCTTCAAGCCACGAAACCTTCAAGATCTTGGCTCCTCTTTGCTCTAGGGATGCAGTGGAGATGAAAGGCTAAGGAATTGAGCTTTGAAGATCAACTAATGATGTTGAATTTCAAGCTCGAAAGTGAGAAAAAATTCTGAAAAATTCCTTTGGTATGGCTATGGTTTCAGTGCTGCAGTGTTTCAGATCTCCAAAAGGTTGATGAATGAATGAGAAGGAGTGTTTATTTATAGCTGAAATTGGTTGTGCATCATGTTTCCCTCGTGTGCATGACATTTGAAATTGGATATGCATGGGCCTGTACAGGCGCATGTGAGGCCCAATGATGGGTGCAAAACCATGCTGAGTTCATATGGAGTGGATTTGGACGTGCAATTAGGAGGGAACTGGCTTGCATATACAAATTTCATCATGAAAAACCAAATGCACATACAAAAAGGTAATGTGAGTAATGGTTGGAAAGCCCTTGAAATATGGAACAAAAGTTATGTTGGGTAAAAATTCATTTGACTTTTGGAAATTAATGAAAACTGGCTGTGAAAATTTAGGTACAAAACATGTTTAAGTCACCTTTGAAAATTTTCACCAAAAGTAAGCCTAATCAAACCCTTCTGTTTTCATGATTCAAGCTTCAAATGGAGAAACCTACAACATCAAAGTTGTAGATATTTTCAAGGTGATCAATTTAGAATCAAAAGTTTGCATCATTTGGATTTTTTATGACAAAGTTATGGGCAGTTGAAGTTAGGTACTTTTTCAAATTCAATGACTTAGGTCCAATGTGACCTATAATGTTTTGCATTATCAGATGTATTTATTATAGGATTATGTAATTTTGTCAAACATAACATTTTAACTAGACATCTCAAGATTTCCAATGCATTTAGTTTCACATCAAAATAATAAAAATTAAGGAAGTTATGCCCTTGGTAAGTTGACCCAAAATTAGGGTTTCAGTCAAAATGACCTATAATGTTTTGAAATGAATAATGACCTTCCAACTTTCCAATGGATTTTTAATGAACATGAAAGTTGTTCATATGGTTCTTAAGAACATGTTTTCTCTTGGGCTCATCTTCATTTGACAAACACATTAAAAGTTACATCTCAGTGGACCTTAGCTTAGTCAGATGACTTTGACTGGTCAACTTTTTAAGGCCAAACTTCCAATCTTGATAAATAAATGATTGAGGATCCTCAAATAGGCTCATATATGCATAAAATAATGAATGAAAGAACTTCCCTTGATTAAATTTTATCATAGGTTGAGGTTGCTTCATGGGCAAGGCACAATCAAAGCACAATTGAAATTAGGGTTTCCTTGGGAAACAATCCTTAAGCCCTTTGGGTTATTTTGATCAAAATGGAAAATTGAGATACTTGGGAGACATATATGATGATTAGGAGCTTTGTGGACCATTGTCATGCTTTTCCTCATCTTCACCTGGCCATTACATTGGGCTAAGGAGCCTCATAAGAGCATTGAAACATATGATCACTTGAGCTTCAAAACAAAAGGAGTTAGTGACATATTTTTGTGCTTTTGGTTAGTAATCAAAATAAGAAAAGAAATAACATACAATACAAGCATGCTTGATGGTCTCAAACCACTCACACAAGTCCCAACCCTAGGGTTAATGAGCCAAACATGCTATGATCCTTGAGGCAATGCACTTGTGCAATAACATGATACCATGAGGGATCTTAGGGTCAAAATTAGGGTCTTACAGATGCCCCTATTTAAGGTCATTCTAGTCGGAGATATGAAGGTTAAAATCTTCGTCTCGACGAGATAGAATGGGCTTAAATAATAACAAAGAGACGAATTTTGGTCCCTAAGAGACCTCATGATGCAAATTGTATGCATGCAAAAATAGAATCTTCATGGTGAATACTTGCCACGAAGGAAAAGAAATCAGGAGAAACTGAAAATCCATAGGAGTAACACACTCACTAGGGAGACAGAGACTATGGGGGGAAATAAGGTAAACATGCGTGAGCAGGTCACGACTTGAAAACTTGCTGGAAGACTCGAAGGTATTCCACGAAAATAAATCGATGGAAAGACTCGAGCTGACGCAAAGAAGCATGTATTGGAGAATATGCCAATACAGCAAAACTATCCACAAAGGATACATCGGATAAAGATCCGGACTCAGACGGGGAGGTCCACAAAGGACTCAGCTGAGGAAGAAACAACGAGATATCACCGGTTACTAGGTAATAAACTCAAAGTGAGACATGTTATCAAAACACCGGTTACTGGGTGAGAGAACAACACGCTCAAGGAGAAATCTGACTCCATGGGAGACAAAAAAAGTCATAATAAAGAGCAGAAGGAAGGAACACCAGGGATACCGGTTACTGGGCATATCATAGGTGACCAACCAGGCATGAATTGGGAACATATCCAAGACACTCATCATCTGAAAGGAGGGCTGGAAAAGCAAACTCGACTTACAGGATGGGCACTCGATTCCACAAGGAAATACGAATCTTACTCAACTGGGGAAGAAACAAACTTCAACTGAAAAGCGTATGAGATATATTATCTATTACCGTCATAACATAGATAACATACTCGCATGGAAGATTATCCACAACTGGTTACTGGGTTAATGAAGGATAAATCGACCGAAAAGAAAGGACATCGGGATACCGGTTACTGGGTATAAAATGATGACCAATCAGGATGGAGAAACAATCATTACCAAACAAGGGTGAATGAAAGATGGCTCACAAGGGAGAAACTGCCTGACAAAAGCAATTATCCAAGAGATATATCACCAGTTACAGGGTGGTATACTCAAAAACGAAGGAATATCAATACCGGTTACTGGGTAAAGATAACCAACAAAGAGGGGATTACATCTACCGGTTACTGGGTAGAAAACCACAGAAATAGGACTTACAACTATCGGTTACTGGGTAGAAGGCCACAAGAAATAGGACTTACAACTACCAGTTACTGGGTAGAAGGCCACAAGAAATAGGACTTACAACTACCGGTTACTGGGTAGAAGGCCAAAAGATCCGCTGGGGAAGGGATGAACAACTACTGGTTACTGAGCAATTGAGCAACTAGCCCACATGGAACTGCAGGGGAAATCAAGAAAGGAGTCAGTCTAGGAACAAACTAGAAAGACAAAATCAAATAAGACCCACCCGATGAGGATATAACTCAGGGGAGTAATTCCATCCAGATACATACTTGGGGAAGAAACTGAAACAATTATCATCCACGAGGACATAACTCAGTGGGGGAGAAAGAAAGAAATGGTAGACACCTTCTGCTTATGGGGATGACTCTATACGGAGAGATCAGACACAAACATCTGCTTGGGGAAGAATATTTCACCAATAGCAGGAGATAACAACCAAAGATATATGGCAAAGAATGCATCATGAATATCTGAATGCTATGATTATGCATGATTTGTGTATGATGAATGCTGACAAACATACATATCTAACACAAACAAGTCCGAGAATCACGAACCAACATCCGACACAACATCTCAACAAGAAGGGGAAAGCCTACTTAAGAAATCAACTTGGGGAACAACCCGAGCAGGATGAAATTAAATCATCAGGGATATCAAACCCTATCCCAAAGAAGATAACCAAACAAAGAACTCAACTCTGGTGGGGATGATCTCTGGAAGAAGAATAACCACGGGAAGACGTCGACCATAGTTGGGGACAGGCAATAAGATCCGCCAGAGAGGAAACTCTACTGGGGAACTTATCAAGGAATGATGTGAAACTCCGTGGGGAACAACCACCAATCGGATATACATCAATTAAAATACTCCTTTCTAACTGTTGGAGAGGAAACTCTGCAAATAGGAGAAATAGCATTTTGCTCCACTGGGAAAGGAAACGAACACGTATTCAATAACTCTCAATACTAAAAGAAATCTTCAGACTCAGAGGGGATACAACCATCAAACTCTGATCTGGTAACCCTACAGGGGCCAAGCTACAAATATTCTCGAAGGAACTACCCTGGTTGAGGAAATCGGAAATGAATCCTTTGTCAAACAAGCGACATGCTAGGGATGAAAAAGGAAACAAGCCCTTCATCAATTTCTCTAGGCAACTTCTTACTGAGGAGACAATTATATGGAAAAATAGCTTTGTGAGGAATACATGCTTACTTCGCCGGGAACTTCTACTCAGACTGAGAAAAAATGAACCTCCTCGTGAGTAGAATAGCATATCAACTTTTATCAATCTATAAGGGATTTTAGGTCAGTCCACACAAGGGATGAAAACCATATAATTGATAAAACACAAATGCTAGTGCTTGATATAGAGGGATACACGTCTCTAAAAGATCAAGGCAAGAACTGGAACATAAGGGATCATCCACAGATCAACCATACAACCAATCATGGATTGCCAAGACTCCGCGGGGGAAACAAACATGTATGCACAAACAAACTATCCGGGAATGAGTTGGATGAACATCCAAAAACTCTGCTAGGAGAAGGCAATCCAATAAGATAGATCAATCCACTGCCATCAAAGAGAACTTCTCAGACCAGACACTCTGGGAAGCTGATGACGTACTATTCTTTCTGCGCTCGCTGGGGAGACAACCAGAATAATGATGAAGAGGACATAAGAATGCCAGAATATGAATAAATGTCTTTCCTTTTGGTAATCATACTATCCTTGGGAAAGCACTTGAGGATGTTCCACTTATCCTTTCAGTCATCGTGAATGTTCATTTTGTTTAAAACAGTTTACAAAAACTTTATTTGTTTAAAACAATGATATTCATCAGTTAAAAACATGCAAACATTTGTTAAACAGAAACAAATAAGAATGCAAAGAATTGGATACAAGCTCAAATTTATTTAATAGAATGGTAGTCCGCAAATGGCGAGACTCCATGGATCTTTAAAAATTTGAAATTGGTGATATACATGGAAAAAGGGCTACATTGAACATAATGATAGTTTCTCCACCAACTCTAAATCAACTGTATTCAAAGCTTCAGTTGATGATGACTGAGCGAGAATCTTTGACAGACAACGATTGTAGAACAAAGTCTTGTCAGGATGCAGTTACTTGCCAAATCCCTAATTTTTGCCTAGATTGCCCCAGGGTGAGGTACTCAATCTAGTGGGATATATTTATTCATTTTTTTTCATGTCTCTAACTTTTACCTGGACCGCCCTTTCGGGTTTTCAATCAACCGAGACGCTTATTTTATCCTAAGCCGCCCTTTCGGGTTTTCAACTTAGCGAGCTATTCTGTTTTTATTTTTAGGCGAAGTATTTCTTGACTGCATCTGAATTCACAGGATGAGCAAAATCCTCCCCATCCATAGTTGTGAGCAACAAAGCGCCGTATGAAAAGGCTCTCTTAACAATGTATGGACCTTCATAGTTTGGAGTCCACTTTCCCCTAGAATCGGGAGCGAAAGACAAGACTTTCTTGAGCACGAGGTCACCTTCTTGGAACACGCGAGGCTTGACCTTCTTATCAAAGGCTTTCTTCATCCTTTGCTGATATAACTGACCATGGCACATGGCAGTTAATCTCTTCTCTTCAATCAAATTCAGTTGGTCATAACGACTCTGAACCCATTCAGCCTCAGTCAACTTGGCTTCCATCAAGACTCTCATTGATGGGATCTTAACCTCTACGGGGAGCACAACCTCCATGCCATATACAAGAGAAAAAGGGGTTTCCCTTGTTGAAGTGTAGACGGATGTACGATAGCCATGCAAAGAAAATGGCAGTATCTCATGCCAATCTTTGTATGTAACAACCATCTTCTGAATAATCTTCTTGATGTTCTTGTTAGTAGCTTCAACAGCCCCATTCATCTTGGGTCTATAGGGAGAAGAATTATGATGTGCAATCTTGAACTCGCTACGCAGCTCTTTCATCATCTTGTTGTTCAAGTTAGGTCCATTATCAATAATGATATTGTCTGGCACACTATATCGGCATATGAGTTGGTTCCTGATAAACTTCACAACCACCTGCCTGGTCACATTTGCATACGATGTCGCTTCAACCCACTTTGTGAAGTAATCAATAGCTACGAGAATAAATCGGTGACCATTCGATGCCTTAGGTTCAATCATGCCAATCATGTCAATTCTCCACATGGAGAAAGGCCATGGTGAGGAAATAACATTCAGAAGTGTCGGGGGAATATGAATCTTATCCGCATAAATCTGACACTTATGGCATTTCATCACATACTTGTAGCAGTCAGACTCCATTGTCAGCAAATAGTAGCCTGCTCTCAACATCTTTCTTGCCATGGCATGTCCATTGGAATGAGTACCAAATGAACCCTTATGGACTTCAGTCATCAACAGGTCTGCTTCGTGTTTATCCACGCATCTGAGCAGAACCATGTCAAAATTCCTCTTGTAAAGCACATCACCATTAAGGTAGAAATTGCCAGATAATCTCCTCAAAATTTTCTTATCTTTAACAGATGCCCCAGGCGGGTAAGTCTGACTTTGGAGAAAGCACTTGATATCATAATACAATGGCTTATCATCTTTCACCTCCTCAATTGCAAACACGTGAGATGGTTTACCCAAGCGCATCACGGTAATATTTGGGACTTCATTCCAATAATTGACAGCAATCATTGAAGCAAGCGTAACAAGTGCATCCGCCATCCGATTCTCATCTCGAGGAATATGATGGAAGTCAACCTTGGTAAAGAAAGTTGAAATCCTCCTCGCATAATCTCTATATGGGATGAGGCCAGGCTGATTCGTCTCTCATTCACCCTTAATCTGATTAACCACAAGGGCCGAATCACCATAAACATCAAGATGTTTGATCCTAAGATCAATACATTCTTCCAAACCCATAATACAAGCCTCATACTCTGCCATATTATTCGTGCATTTGAAAGTTAGCGTTGCTACAAAAGGAAAATGTGTGCCTTGAGGAGTAATAATCACTGCCCCAATACCATTTCCATACTGATTAACAGCACCATCGAACATCATACCCCATCGGGAACCAGGTTCTGGCCCTTCATTGAGCGTAGGCTCATCACAATCTTTCATCTTCAAATACATAATCTCCTCATCAGGGAAGTCATATTGCACAGACTGATAATCTCAATTGGTTGATGCGCCAAATGGTCAGCCAAGATACTACCTTTAATAGCTTTTTGAGCTCGATACTCGATATCATACTCAGACAACAACATCTGCCAACGGGCAACCCTCCCAGTTAAAGCAGGCTTCTCAAAGATATACTTGATTGGATCGATTTTGGATATCAACCAAGTTGTATGGTTTAACATATACTGGCGTAAACGCTTAGCAGCCCAAGCCAAAGCACAACATGTCTTCTCAAGCATTGAGTACCGAGACTCACAATCGGTGAACTTCTTACTCAAGTAGTATATTGCATATTCTTTCTTTCCTGATTCATCTTGCTGACCAAGGACACAACCCATGGAATCATCAAGCACAGTCAAGTACATAATCAACTGTCTCCCTTCAACAGGCGGAGACAGAATCGTAGGTTCAGACAAATACTCGTTGATACTATCAAAGGCCTTTTGGCAATCCTCAGTCAAATCATGACGCTGATCTTTCCGGAGGAGCTTGAATATAGGCGCACATGTGGTAGTCATGTGGGATATAAATCTCGAAATGTAATTCAAACGACCAAGAAAACCTCGGACTTGCTTCTCAGTTTTGGGCACATGCATCTCTTGTCTTTCTTTGACCTTGGCGGGATCAACTTCAATACCTCTCTCGCTTAAAATAAAGCCCAATAACTTGCCGGAACGGAATCCAAATGTACACTTGTTCGGATTCAAGCGGAGTTTGTACTTCCTCAAACGCTGGAAAAGCTTCAACAAGTGGTCTACATGTTCAACTTCCGTTTTCGACTTTGCAATCATATCATCAACATACACCTCGATCTCCTTGTGCATCATATCATGAAACAAGATAGCCATAGCGCGTTGATACGTGGCTCCGAAGTTCTTCAAACCGAAGGGCATCACTCGATAACAGAATGTTCCCCAAGGTGTGATGAATGTTGTCTTCTCCATATCCTCGGGTGCCATTTTAATCTGATTATAACCGGAAAATCCGTCCATAAATGAAAAGACATTGAATTTAGCCGTATTATCTACCAACATATTAATGTGTGGTAGAGGGAAATCATCTTTTGGACTAGCTTTATTCAAGTCATGATAATCCACACACATTCGGACTTTTCCATCTTTCTTAGGCACAGGCACAATATTGGCCACCCATTGAGGATATGTAGAAGTCACCAGAAACCCCGCATCAATTTTCTTCTGAACTTCTTCTTTAATCTTCACTGCCATATCAAGATGAGTTCTTCTGAGCTTTTACTTCACAGGCACACACTCAGGCTTTAATGGTAGGAAATGTTGCACGATATCAGTATCTAGACCAGGCATGTCTTCATACGACCAGGCAAAGACGTCAACATATTCTCGTAGCAACTCAATCAACCCCTTCTTAACAGACTCTTCAAGGAGTGCTCCAATCTTCACTTCACGAATGCAGTCTTCAGACCCCAAGTTGACTGTTTCCAGATTCTCAAGATGCGGCTGAATGATCTTCTCCTCGTGCTCAAGAAGACGGTTAATCTCATCAGGAATATCTTCAATATCATCTTCTTATGCCTCAAATACAGGGAACTCAAAATTGGGAGATGGTGTTGGATCATTATGTTCAATGGGTTTGATTAACCTGCATAATGATTTTGAGTATAAAAGAGATTTTAGATTTCAAACAAGGAAAATCATTATGCAAATGAAAAATTGATTTTATTCTCTTTTAGGGTTTTATGGTGATCACCAATTTCATGCAAAAAGCAAAAAGCAAAAATAATTTGAGAAAACAAACATTTAACATGCAATTATTGAATGAATATCATTGTATTAATCAATTATGCCAACAATGTCTTCACTTCTCCTTTTGGCATGGAAGAAGGATTTTTAATCAAAATGAACACATTACGTTGACTTATGGATAACTGTTGGAACACCAATAGCGACCCAATTATTGCAGATTCCTCTAGGTATGACAAAGTTTCCAAGGTCTTCCTCTTCATCTTCTTCAACGATGGCAGCAACTTCCTGATCTTCAACGGTCTGGATGAAACCTCCACTCTGGAACAACCCAAGATCACTAGAAACACCAAAAGAGTACCCTATGCCAGCCCAAGACTTATTGTCTTCCAACCTGATCATTTTCCCCAAACCAGTAGTTGCACAATGCTCAATGGCCAACTTCGCATCGTTGTAGGAGACAAATGAAGAAAGTCCTTTCCTAGAAGGCTCAGCAATAGGCAAAGCTTGAAACGGAGTTCCAACCTCATTCTCAGCATCAATATAGGAGAAGGAAGATAAATGGTTGACCAAGAGAGCCTTCTCTCCCCCTATCACCACCAATTTTTTGTTCTTAACGAACTTCAACTTTTGGTGCAGGGTGGATGTCACGGCACCTGCCTCGTGAATCCATGGTCTACCAAGCAAACAACTATATGACAGATGAATATCCATGACCTGGAAAGTGATCTGGAAATCACTAGGTCTAATCTTGATTGGGAGTTCTAATTCACCGATCACTGTTTTACGTGATCCATCAAAAGCTTTCACTACCACTCCACTCTGCCTCATGGGAGGCCCATGATATGAAAGTTTGGCAAGAGTGGATTTTGGCAGTACATTGAGTGATGATCCTGTGTCCACCAACACATTGGACAAGGCATCGTCTTTATAGTTCATAGATATATGTAAATCCAAATTGTGGTCTTTTCCTTCCTCGGGAAGATCAACATCACAGAAGCTCAAATTGTTGCAGGCAATTATATTTGCAACAATGCTATCAAACTGCTCAATCGTGACATCGTGATCCACGTATGCCACGTCCAACACCCTCTGCAACGCTTCGCGGTGTGGCTCTGAATTCATCAACAAAGATAAGACATATATCTTTGATGGAGTTTTTAGCAACTGATCCACAACATTATATTCACTCCTTTTGATGAGCCTCAGCATCTCATCACCATCCTCTCTCAAAATGTCAGACTGGCCAACTAGGATAGGAGTATTATTGGTTTTCACAACAACAGGGTCAACACCCTTCACAACAGCAATAGAATTATTTGAAGAAGAAGTCCCCACGGGACTGGCAAGACTAACAACAGCTCTCTTCACAACGTCCTCGTGGGATTTCGGTTGAGCCGAGGAAACACGACCATTACGGGTCACTCCACTAACGTCAGAAATGCTCACGACAGAGGTTGAGGGCAATGGAACCTTCTTCCCATCTTCCAACATGACTGCATTATACCGGTAAGGAACCGCTTTGTCTGATACATACAGGATAGGACCCGCTGGCTTGATCACAAGAGTCGGCGATACCTTCTTCTTGCTGCTGTAAGACCCCAATTTTGACCCTAAGATTCCTCATGGCATCATCACATTGCATTCTATATTTCCTCAAGGATCATAAGCATCTTGGCTCCTCACTCCTTGGGTTGGGATCTCTTGTGAATTGGTTTGAGATCACCAAGCATGCTTGAATTGTATATCATTGCTTTTCTCATTTTTATTCACTAACCAAAAGCATAAATATATGTCACTAACATCTTTTGTTTGTAGCTTGAGCAGTCACAAGGTCTAAAGCTTCTAGGAGACCCTATGTGCATTGGTATGGCCAAGAGAAGATGAAGGCATGCATGGCAATGGTTCCCAAAGCTCTCATCCATCAAATATGCCTCCCAAGTATCTCAATTCATCATTTTTGATCAATAAAAATCAAAGGGTTTGAGGCTTGTTTCCCAAGGAAACCCTAATTCATCTGTTCATCAACTGTGCCTTGCTCATGAAGCAACCTCAACCCATGGTCAAATACAATCAAGGGAAGTTCTTTAATTCATCATTTCATGCATATTTGAACTTATTTGAGTGTCCTAAATCATCAATTCATCAAGATATGAGGTTTGGACTTGAGAAGTTGATCAGTCAATTCATCTAACTATTTTGAAATGCATTGAGACCTAACTTTTTATGTGTTTGTAAAATGGAGATTACCCTCAGAGAAACAAGGTTATTAAGGACTATATGAACAACTTTTATGTTCATCAAAAATTTATTTGAAGCTTGGAAGGTCATCATCAATTCCAAAATATTATAGGTCATTTTGACTAAAACCCTAATTTTGGGTCAACTTCCCAAGGACATAACTCCTTCATTTTTTATGATTTTGAAGTGAAACCAAATGCATTATAAAGCTTAGGATGTATAATTCAAATGTTGGGTAGAGAAAAATTTCGAAATCTCAAAAGAAATACATGTGATAATGCAAAACATTATAGGCCACTTTGGACCAAAAGCATTGAAATGTGAAAAAGTCCAACTTCAAGTGCCAATAAATTCTTCATCCAAAATCCAAATGATGAAAAATTTAATTCCATATTGATTGTCTTGAAAAGAGCTATAACTTTAATGTTGCAGATTTTGTCATTTGGAGCATGTATAATTATGACAGAAGGGCTTGAACTTAGGCCAATTTTGAAAAATCACACATATGCATGTTTTGCACCCTACACTTCAAGTTCAATTTTCATTAATTTCCAAGGCCCAAATGGAGTTTTGATCAACAAGACATTTTTTCCTTATGCAATAAGCTTTCTAACCATTACTCATAAGGTTGTATTTCAAGTATGGACATGGCATTTTTGAAAGCATGAACATGTTGTTGCATTTTTGGAAAATCTACTTAATTTACATTGCATGAGCTCAGCACACTCATTCTGCACGTCCATTCTCATTCCCTTTGGCATAAGCTGGCAAATCCAAGTGGAATTGGGCCCTCCATGCGCCTGTACAGGCCCATGCATGGAGGCCCTTTCCATCCATGCAATGAAATGTTCATGCATTCAGCCTTGCTATCTTCTATAAATACAATGCCATTGCCTCTCATTTCTTCAACCTTAAGGCGCCCCATTTTTCTTCAAATTTCTCAGATCTGAATTTTGATTTCATTGATCAATCTTCAGATCTCACAGTTCCTAAACCTTCTCTCCTAGATCCATAGTGTCTACTATAAGCAAAAGCATCCAAAGATTATGACTCAAAGCCTTGCAAATCAAAGGTTTACTTCAACTGTTATTTGCTTCGAATCAGCTTGATAGTGCTCTATTTTCATTGTTGTTGTGTGATCTGAAGTCCTCTGCATAGAGGCAACATTGCTATGCTTTTTATTTTTGAAAATCGTGAAGTTCATATGAACACCATAGAATTTCCACTATTGATTTCTCTCAATATAGAGATCTAGAATGGAATTGAGTGGTACAGGGGTGATGTACATCACCCTAGCTCTCGATTGATGCCCGGATCGTGCATTTTAGTTGCCATTTTGATTTCTGCAATTTTTGATGTGACTGGAGTTTGGCCGGAGAAGACGTCAGAAATGCTTACGACAGAGGTTAAGAGCAATGGAACCTCCTTCCCATCTTCCAACATGACTGCATTATACCGGTAAGGAACCGCTTTGTCTGATACATACATGTTAGGACCCGCTGGCTTGATCACAAGAGTCGGCGGTACCTTCTTCTTGCTGCTGTAAGACCCCAATTTTGACCCTAAGATCCCTCATGGCATCATAACATTGCATTTTACATTGCCTCAAGGATCATAAGCATCTTGGCTCCTCACTCCTTGGGTTGGGATCTCTTGTGAATTGGTTTGAGATCACCAAGAATGCTTGAATTGTATATCATTGCTTTTCTCATTTTTATTCACTAACGAAAAGCACAAAAATATGTCACTAACATCTTTTGTTTGAAGCTTCAGCAATCAATAGGTCTAAAGCTTCTAGGAGACCCTATGTGCATTGGTATGGCCAAGAGAAGATGAAGGCATGCATGGCAATGGTTCCCAAATCTCTCATCCATCAAATATGCCTCCCAAGAGTCTCAATTCATCATTTTTTATCAAAGCAAATCAAAGGGTTTGAGGCTTGTTTCACAAGGAAACCCTAATTCATCTGTTCATCAACTGTGCCTTGCTCATGAAGCAACCTCAACCCATGGTCAAATACAATCAAGGGAAGTTCTTTAATTCATCATTACATGCATATTTGAACTTATTTGAGTGTCCTCAATCATCAATTCATCAAGATATGAGGTTTGGACTTGAGAAGTTGATCAGTCAATTCATCTAACTATTTTGAAATGCATTGAGACCTAACTTTTTATCTATTTGTCAAATGGAGATGACCCCAAGATAAAAAATGTTATTAAGGAATATATGAAAAAACTTTCATGTTCATCAAAAATTGATTTGAAGTTTGGAAGGTCATCATCAATTCTAAAACATTATAGGTCATTTTGACTAAAACCCTAATTTTGGGTCAACTTCCCAAGGACATAACTCCGTCATTTTTTATGATTTTGAAGTGAAACCAAATGAATTGGAAAGCTTAGGATGTATACTTAAAATGTTGGGTTGAGCAAAATTTCGAAATCTCAAAAGAAATACATGTGATAATGCAAAACATTATAGGTCACTTTGGACCAAAAGCATTGAAATGTGAAAAAGTCCAACTTCAAGTTCCCATAACTTCTTCATCCAAAATCAAAATGATGCAAAATTTAAGTCAAAATTGATTGTCTTGAAAATATCTATAACTTTTATGTTGAAGATTTTATCATTTGGAGCTTGTATCATTGAGACAGAAGGGCTTGAACTTTGGCCAATTTTGAAAAATCACACATATGCATGTTTTGCACCCTACACTTCAAGTTCAATTTTCATTAATTTCCAAGGCCCAAATGGAGTTTTGATCAACAATACATTTGTTCCTTATGGAATAAGCTTTCTAACCATTACTCAAAATGTTACATTTCAAGTATGGACATGGCATTTTCGAAAGCATGAACATGTTGGTGCATTTTTGGAAAATCTCTTTAATTTAAATTGCATGAGCTCAGCACACTCATTATGCACGTCCATTCTCATTCCCTTTGGCATAAGCTTGCAAATCCAAGTGGAATTGGGCCCTCCATGCGCCTGTACAGGCCCATGCATGGAGGCCCTTTCCATCCATGCAATGAAATGTTCATGCATTCAGCCTTGCTTTCTTCTATAAATACAATGCCATTGCCTCTCATTTCTTCAACCTTAAGGCGCCCCAATTGCTGCTGAACTGAAATCCTAGCCATCACTAAAGGAACTAATCCATTTTTCTTCAAATTTCTCAGATTTGAATTTTGATTTCCTTGATCAATCTTCAAATCTCAAAGTTCCTAAACCTTCTCTCCTCGATCCATAGTGTCTACTGTAAGCAAAAGCATCCAAAGATTGTGACTTAAAGCCTTGCAAATCAAAGGTTTACATCAACTGTTATTTGCTTCGAATCGGCTTGTATAGTGCTCTATTTTCATTGTTGTTGTGTGATCTGAAGTCCTCTGCATAGAGGCAACATTGCTATGCTTTCAATTTTTGAAAATCGTGAAGTTCATATGAACACCACAGAATTTCCACTTCTGATTTCTCTCAATATAGAGATCTAGAATGGAATTGAGTGGTACAGGGGTGATGTATATCACCCCAGCTCTCGATTGATGCCCGGATCGTGCATTTTAGTTGCCATTTTGATTTCTGCAATTTTTGATGTGGCCGGAGTTTGGCCGGAGAAGACGTCAAAAATGCTCACGACAGAGGTTGAGGGCAATGGAACCTCCTTCCCATCTTCCAACATGACTGCATTATACCGGTAAGGAACCGCTTTGTCTGATACATACATGATAGGACCCACTGGCTTGATCACAAGAGTCGGCGATACCTTATTCTTGCTCCTGTAAGACCGCAATTTTGACCCTAAGATCCCTCATGGCATCATAACATTGCATTTTACATTGCCTCAAGGATCATAAGCATCTTGGCTCCTCACTCCTTCGGTTGGGATCTCTTGTGAATTGGTTTGAGATCACCAAGCATGCTTGAATTGTATATCATTGCTTTTCTCATTTTTAATCACTAACCGAAAACACAAAAATATGTCACTAACATCTTTTGTTTGTAGCTTGAGCAGTCACAAGGTCTAAAGCTTCTAGGAGACCCTATGTGCATTGGTATGGCCAAGAGAAGATGAAGGCATGCATGGCAATGGTTCCCAAAGTTCTCATCCATCAAATATGCCTCCCAAGTATCTCAATTCATCATTTTTGATCAAAGAAAATCAAAGGGTTTGAGGCTTGTTTCCCAAGGAAACCCTAATTCATGTGTTCATCAACTGTGCCTTGCTCATGAAGCAACCTCAACCCATGGTCAAATACAATCAAGGTAAGTTATTTAATTAATCATTACATGCATATTTGAACTTATTTGAGTGTCCTCAATCATCAATTCATCAAGATATGAGGTTTGGACTTGAGAAGTTGATCAGTCAATTCATCTAACTATTTTGAAATGCATTGAGACCTAACTTTTTATGTGTTTGTCAAATGGAGATGACCCCAAAATAAATAATGTTATTAAGTACTATATGAACAACTTTAATGTTCATCAAAAATTGATTTGAATTTGGGAAGGTCATCATCAAAATTCAAAACATTAGAGGTCATTTTGACTAAAACCCTAATTTTGGGTCAACTTCCCAAGGACATAACTCCTTCATTATTTATGATTTTGAAGTGAAACCAAATGAATTGGAAAGCTTAGGATGTATACTTAAAATGTTGGGATGAATAAAATTTCAAAATCTCAAAAGAAATACATGTGATAATGCAAAACATTATAGGTCACTTTGGACCAAAAGCATTGAAATGTGAAAAAGTCCAACTTCAAGTGCCCATAACTTCTTCATCCAAATTCCAAATGATGCAAAATTTAAGTCCAAATTGATTGTCTTGAAAATATCTATAACTTTTGTGTTGAATATTTTATCATTTGGAGCTTGTATCATTGAGACAGAAGGGCCTGAACTTTGGCCAATTTTGAAAAATCACACATATGCATGTTTTGCACCCTACACTTCAAGTTCAATTTTCATTAATTTCCAAGACCCAAATGGAGTTTTGATAAACAAGACATTTGTTCCTTATGCAATAAGCTTTCTAACCATTACTCATAAGGTTGCATTTCAAGTATGGACATGGCATTTTCGAAAGCATGAACATGTTGGTGCATTTTTGGAAAATCTCTTTAATTTAAATTGCATGAGCTCAGCACACTCATTTTGCACGTCCATTCTCATTCCCTTTGGCATAAGCTTACAAATCCAAGTGGAATTGGGCCCTCCATGCGCCTGTACAGGCCCATGCATGGAGGCCCTCCCCATCCATGCAATGAAATGTTCATGCATTCAGCCTTGCTTTCTTCTATAAATACAATGCCATTGCCTCTCATTTCTTTAACCTTAAGGCGCCCCAATTGCTGCTGAACTGAAATCCTAGCCATCACTAAAGGAACTAATCCATTTTTCTTCAAATTTCTCAGATTTGAATTTTGATTTCATTGATCAATATTCAGATCTCAAAGTTCCTAAACCTTCTTTCCTCGATCCATAGTGTCTACTGTAAGCAAAAGCATCCAAAGATTGTGACTCAAAGCCCTACAAATCAAAGGTTTACTTCAATTATTATTTGCTTCGAACCAGCTTGTATAGTGCTTTATTTTCATTGTTGTTCTGTGATCTGAAGTCCTCTACAAAGAGGCAACATTGCTATGCTTTCAATTTTTGAAAATCGTGAAGTTCATATGAAGACCACAGAACTTCCACTTCTGATTTCTCTCAATATAGAGATCTCGAATGGAATTGAGTGGTACAGGGGTGATGTACATCACCACAGCTCTCGATTGATGCCCAGATCGTGCATTTTAGTTGCCATTTTGATTTCTGCAATTTTTGATGTGGCCGGAGTTTGGCCGGAGAAGACGTCAAAAATGCTCACGACAGAGGTTGAGGGCAATGGAACCTCCTTCCCATCTTCCAACATGACTGCATTATACCGGTAAGGAACCGCTTTGTCTGATACATACATGATAGGACCCGCTGGCTTGATCACAAGAGTCGGCGATACCTTCTTCTTGCCGCTGTAAGACCGCAATTTTGACCCTAAGATCCCTCATGGCATCATAACATTGCATTTTAGATTGCCTCAAGGATCATAAGCATCTTGGCTCCTCACTCCTTGGGTTGGGATCTCTTGTGAATTGGTTTGAGATCACCAAGCATGCTTGAATTGTATATCATTGCTTTTCTCATTTTTATTCACTAACGAAAAGCACAAAAATATGTTACTAACATCTTTTGTTTGAAGCTTCAGCAATCACAAGGTCTAAAGCTTCTAGGAGACCCTATGTGCATTGGTATGGCCAAGAGAAGATGAAGGCATGCATGGCAATGGTTCCCAAACCTCTCATCCATCAAATATGCCTCCCAAGTATCTCAATTCATCATTTTTGATCAAAGCAAATCAAAGGGTTTGAGGCTTGTTTCCCAAGGAAACCCTAATTCATCTGTTTATCAACTGTGCGTTGCTCATGAAGCAACCTCAACCCAAGGTCAAATACAATCAAGGGAAGTTATTTAATTATTCATTACATGCATATTTGAACTTATTTGAGTGTCCTCAATCATCAATTCATGAAGATATGAGGTTTGGACTTGAGAAGTTGATCAGTCAATTCATCTAACTATTTTGAAATGCATTGAGACCTAACTTTTTATGTGTTTGTCAAATGGAGATGACCCCAAGAGAAATAATGTTATTACAGACTATATGAAAAACATTCATGTTCATCAAAAATTTATTTGAAGTTTGGAAGGTCATCATCAATTCCAAAATATTATAGGTCATTTTGACTAAAACCCTAATTTTGGATCAACTTCCCAAGGACATAACTCCGCCATTTTTTATGATTTTGAAGTGAAACCAAATGCATTGGAAAGCTTAGGATGTATAATTAAAATGTTGGGTTGAACAAAATTTCAAAATCTCAAAAGAAATACATGTGATAATGCAAAACATTATAGGTCACTTTGGACCAAAAGCATTGAAATGTGAAAAAGTCCAACTTCAAGTACCCATAACTTCTTCATCATAAATCCAAATAATGAACAATTTAAGTCCAAATATATTTTCTTGAAAAGATCTATAACTTTGATGTTGAAGATTTTGTCATTTGGAGCATGTATCATTGAGACAGAAGGGTTTGAACTTTGGCCAATTTTGAAAAATCACACATATGCATGTTTTGCACCCTACACTTCAAGTTCAATTTTCATTAATTTCCAAGGCCCAAATGGAGTTTTGATCAACAAGACATTTGTTCCTTATGCAATAAGCTTTGTAACCATTACTCATAAGGTTGCATTTCAAGTATGGACATGGCATTTTCGAAAGCATGAACATGTTGGTGCATTTTTGGAAAATCTCTTTAATTTAAATTGCATGAGCTCAGCACACTCATTTTGCACGTCCATTCTCATTCCCTTTGGCATAAGCTTGCAAATCCAAGTGGAATTGGGCCCTCCATGCGCCTGTACAGGCCCATGCATGGAGGCCCTTCTCATCCATGCAATGAAATGTTCATGCATTCAGCCTTGCTTTCTTCTATAAATACAATGCCATTGCCTCTCATTTCTTCAACCTTAAGGCGCCCCAATTGCTGCTGAGCTGAAATCCTAGCCATCACCAAAGGAACTAATCCATTTTTCTTCAAATTTCTCAGATTTGAATTTTGATTTCATTGATCAATCTTCAGATCTCAAAGTTCCTAAACCTTCTCTCCTCGATCCATAGTGTCTACTGTAAGCAAAAGCATCCAAAGATTGTGACTCAAAGCCCTACAAATCAAAGGTTTACTTCAATTGTTATTTGCTTCGAACCAGCTTGTATAGTGCTCTATTTTCATTGTTGTTCTGTGATCTGAAGTCCTCTACATAGAGGCAACATTGCTATGCTTTCAAATTTTGAAAATCGTGAAGTTCATATGAACACCACAGAATTTTCACTTCTGATTTCTCTCAATATATAGATCTCGAATGGAATTGAGTGGTACAGGGGTGATGTACATCACCATAGCTCTCGATTGATGCCCGGATCGTGCATTTTAGTTGCCATTTTGATTTCTGCAATTTTTGATGTGGCCGGAGTTTGGCCGGAGAAGACGTCAGAAATGCTCACGACAGAGGTTGAGGGCAATGGAACCTCCTTCCCATCTTCCAACATGACTGCATTATACCGGTAAGGAACCGCTTTGTCTGATACATACATGATAGGACCCGCTGGCTTGATCACAAGAGTCGGCGATACCTTCTTCTTGCTGCTGTAAGACCCCAATTTTGACCCTAAGATCCCTCATGGCATCATAACATTGCGTTTTACATTGCCTCAAGGATCATAAGCATCTTGGCTCCTCACTCCTTGGGTTGGGATCTCTTGTGAATTGGTTTGAGATCACCAAGCATGCTTGAATTGTATATCATTGCTTTTCTCATTTTTATTCACTAACGAAAAGCACAAAAATATGTCACTAACATCTTTTGTTTGAAGCTTCAGCAATCACAAGGTCTAAAGCTTCTAGGAGACCCTATGTGCATTGGTATGGCCAAGAGAAGATGAAGGCATGCATGGCAATGGTTCCCAAAGCTCTCATCCATCAAATATGCCTCCCAAGTATCTCAATTCATCATTTTTGATCAAAGCAAATCAAAGGGTTTGAGGCTTGTTTCCCAAGGAAACCCTAATTCATCTGTTCATCAACTGTGCGTTGCTCATGAAGCAACCTCAACCCAAGGTCAAATACAATCAAGGGAAGTTATTTAATTATTCATTACGTGCATATTTGAACTTATTTGAGTGTCTTCAATCATCAATTCATCAAGATATGAGGTTTGGACTTGAGAAGTTGATCAGTCAATTCATCTAACTATTTTGAAATGCATTGAGACCTAACTTTTTATGTGTTTGTCAAATGGAGATGACCCCAAGAGAAATAATGTTATTAAGGACTATATGAAAAACTTTCATGTTCATCAAAAACTTATTTGAAGTTTGGAAGGTCATCATCAATTCCAAAACATTATAGGTCATTTTGACTAAAACCCTAATTTTGGGTCAACTTCCCAAGGACATAACTCCGTCGTTTTTTATGATTTTGAAGTGAAACCAAATGCATTGGAAAGCTTAGGATGTATAATTAAAATGTTGGGTTGAACAAAATTTCAAAATCTCAAAAGAAATACATGTGATAATGCAAAACATTATAGGTCACTTTGGACCAAAAGCATTGAAATGTGAAAAAGTCCAACTTCAAGTACCCATAACTTCTTCATCCAAAATCCAAATGATGAATAATTTAAGTCCAAATTGATTGTCTTGAAAATATCTATAACTTTGATGTTGAAGATTTTGTCATTTGGAGCATGTATCATTGAGACAGAAGGGCTTGAACTTTGGCCAATTTTGAAAAATCACACATGTGCATGTTTTGCACCCTACACTTCAAGTTCAATTTTCATTAATTTCCAAGGCCCAAATAGAGTTTTGATCAACAAGACATTTGTTCCTTATGCAATAAGCTTTCTAACCATTACTCATAAGGTTGCATTTCAAGTATGGACATGGCATTTTCGAAAGCATGAACATGTTGGTGCATTTTTGGAAAATCTCTTTAATTTAAATTGCATGAGCTCAGCACACTCATTTTGCACGTCCATTCTCATTCCCTTTGGCATAAGCTTGCAAATCCAAGTGGAATTGGGCCCTCCATGCGCCTTGACAGGCCCATGCATGGAGGCCCTTCCCATCCATGCAATGAAATGTTCATGCATTCAGCCTTGCTTTCTTCTATAAATACAATGCCATTGCCTCTCATTTCTTCAACCTTAAGGCGCCCCAATTGCTGCTGAACTGAAATCCTAGCCATCACTAAAGGAACTAATCCATTTTTCTTCAAATTCTCAGATTTGAATTTTGATTTCATTGATCAATCTTCAGATCTCAAAGTTCCTAAACCTTCTCTCCTCGATCCATAGTGTCTACTGTAAGCAAAAGCATCCAAAGATTGTGACTCAAAGCCCTACAAATCAAAGGTTTACTTCAATTGTAATTTGCTTCGAACCAACTTATATAGTGCTCTATTTTCATTGTTGTTCTGTGATCTGAAGTCCTCTACATAGAGGCAACATTGCTATGCTTTCAATTTTTGAAAATCGTGAAGTTCATATGAACACCACAGAATTTCCACTTCTGATTTCTCTCAATATAGAGATCTCGAATGGAATTGAGTGGTACAGGGGTGATGTACATCACCACAGCTCTCGATTGATGCCCGGATCGTGCATTTTAGTTGCCATTTTGATTTCTGCAATTTTTGATGTGGCCGGAGTTTGGCCGGAGAAGACGTCAGAAATGCTCACGACAGAGGTTGAGGGCAATGAAACCTCCTTCCCATCTTCCAACATGACTGCATTATACCGGTAAGGAACCGTTTTGTCTGATACATACATGATAGGACCCGCTGGCTTGATCACAAGAGTCGGCGATACCTTCTTCTTGCTGCTGTAAGACCCCAATTTTGACCCTAAGATCCCTCATGGCATCATAACATTGCATTTTACATTGCCTCAAGGATCATAAGCATCTTGGCTCCTCACTCCTTGGGTTGGGATCTCTTGTGAATTGGTTTGAGATCACCAAGCATGCTTGAATTGTATATCATTGCTTTTCTCATTTTTATTCACTAACGAAAAGCACAAAAATATGTCACTAACATCTTTTGTTTGAAGCTTCAGCAATCACAAGGTCTAAAGCTTCTAGGAGACCCTATGTGCATTGGTATGGCCAAGAGAAGATGAAGGCATGCATGGCAATGGTTCCCAAAGCTCTCATCCATCAAATATGCCTCCCAAGTATCTCAATTCATCATTTTTGATCAAAGCAAATCAAAGGGTTTGAGGCTTGTTTCCCAAGGAAACCCTAATTCATCTGTTCATCAACTGTGCCTTGCTCATGAAGCAACCTCAACCCAAGGTCAAATACAATCAAGGGAAGTTATTTAATTATTTCATTACGTGCATATTTGAACTTATTTGAGTGTCTTCAATCATCAATTCATCAAGATATGAGGTTTGGACTTGAGAAGTTGATCAGTCAATTCATCTAACTATTTTGAAATGCATTGAGACCTAAATTTTTATGGGTTTGTGAAATGGAGATGACCCTAAGAGAAATAATGTTATTAAGGACTATATGAAAAACTTTCATGTTCATCAAAAATTGATTTGAAGTTTTGAAGGTCATCATCAATTCCAAAACATTATAGGTCATTTTGACTAAAACCCTAATTTTGGGTCAACTTCCCAAGGACATAACTCCGTCATTTTTTATGATTTTGAACTGAAACCAAATGCATTGGAAAGCTTAGGATGACTAATTAAAATGTTGGGTTGAGAAAAATTTCAAAATCTCAAAAGAAATACATGTGATAATGCAAAACATTATAGGTCACTTTGGACCAAAAGCATTGAAATGTGAAAAAGTCCAACTTCAAGTACCCATAACTTCTTCATCCAAAATCCAAATGATGAACAATTTAAGTCCAAATTGATTGCCTTGAAAAGATCTATAACTTTGATGTTGAAGATTTTTTCATTTGGAGCACGTATCATTGAGACAGAAGGGCTTGAACTTTGGCCAATTTTGAAAAATCACACATATGCATGTTTTGCACCCTACACTTCAAGTTCAATTTTCATTAATTTCCAAGGCCCAAATGGAGTTTTGATCAAAAAGACATTTGTTCCTTATGCAATAAGCTTTCTAACCATTACTCCTAAGGTTGCATTTCAAGTATTGACATGGCATTTTCGAAAGCATGAACATGTTGGTGCATTTTTGGAAAATCTCTTTAATTTAAATTGCATGAGCTCAGCACACTCATTTTGCACGTCCATTCCCATTCCCTTTGGCATAAGCTTGCAAATCCAAGTTGAATTGGGCCCTCCATGCGCCTGTACAGGCCCATGCATGGAGGCCCTTCCCATCCATGCAATGAAATGTTCATGCATTCAGCCTTGCTTTCTTCTATAAATACAATGCCATTGCCTCTCATTTCTTCAACCTTAAGGCGCCCCAATTGCTGCCGAACTGAAATCCTAGCCATCACTAAAGGAACTAATCCATTTTTCTTCAAATTTCTCAGATTTGAATTTTGATTTCATTGATCAATCTTCAGATCTCAAAGTTCCTAAACCTTCTCTCCTCGATCCATAGTGTCTACTGTAAGCAAAAGCATCCAAAGATTGTGACTCAAAGCCCTACAAATCAAAGGTTTACTTCAATTGTTATTTGCTTCGAATCAGCTTGTATAGTGCTCTATTTTCATTGTTGTTGTGTGATCTGAAGTCCTCTACATAGAGGCAACATTGCTATGCTTTCAATTTTTGAAAATCGTGAAGTTCATATGAACACCACAGAATTTCCACTTCTGATTTCTCTCAATATAGAGATCTCGAATGGAATTGAGTGGTACAGGGGTGATGTACATCACCACAGCTCTCGATTGATGCCCGGATCGTGCATTTTAGTTGCCATTTTGATTTCTGCAATTTTTGATGTGGCCGGAGTTTGGCCGGAGAAGACGTCAGAAATGCTCACGACAGAGGTTGAGGGCAATGGAACCTCCTTCCCATCTTCCAACATGACTGCATTATACCGGTAAGGAACCGCTTTGTCTGATACATACATGATAGGACCCGCTGGCTTGATCACAAGAGTCGGCGATACCTTCTTCTTGCTGCTGTAAGACCCCAATTTTGACCCTAAGATCCCTCATGGCATCATAACATTGCATTTTACATTGCCTCAAGGATCATAAGCATCTTGGCTCCTCACTCCTTGGGTTGGGATCTCTTGTGAATTGGTTTGAGATCACCAAGCATGCTTGAATTGTATATCATTGCTTTTCTCATTTTTATTCACTAACGAAAAGCACAAAAATATGTCACTAACATCTTTTGTTTGAAGCTTCAGCAATCACAAGGTCTAAAGCTTCTAGGAGACCCTATGTGCATTGGTATGGCCAAGAGAAGATGAAGGCATGCATGGCAATGGTTCCCAAAGCTCTCATCCATCAAATATGCCTCCCAAGTATCTCAATTCATCATTTTTGATCAAAGCAAATCAAAGGGTTTGAGGCTTGTTTCCCAAGGAAACCCTAATTCATCTGTTCATCAACTGTGCCTTGCTCATGAAGCAACCTCAACCCATGGTCAAATACAATCAAGGGAAGTTATTTAATTATCATTACATGCATATTTGAACTTATTTGAGTGTCCTCAATCATCAATTCATCAAGATATGAGGTTTGGACTTGAGAAGTTGATCAGTCAATTCATCTAACTATTTTGAAATGCATTGAGACCTAACTTTTTATGTGTTTGTCAAATGGAGATGACCCCAAGAGAAATAATGTTATTAAGGACTATATGAAAAACTTTCATGTTCATCAAAAATTGATTTGAAGTTTGGAAGGTCATCATCAATTCCAAAACATTATAGGTCATTTTGACTAAAACCCTAATTTTGGGTCAACTTCCCAAGGACATAACTCCGTCATTTTTTATGATTTTGAAGTGAAACCAAATGCATTAGAAAGCTTAGGATGTATAATTAAAATGTTGGGTTGAGAAAAATTTCAAAATCTCAAAAGAAATACATGTGATAATGCAAAACATTATAGGTCACTTTGGACCAAAAGCATTGAAATGTGAAAAAGTCCAATTTCAAGTGCCCGTAACTTCTTCATCCAAAATCCAAATGATGAAAAATTTAAGTCCAAATTGATTGTCTTGAAAATATCTATAACTTTTATGTTGAAGATTTTATCATTTGGAGCATGTATCATTGAGACAGAAGGGCTTGAACTTTGGCCAATTTTGAAAAATCACACATATGCATGTTTTGCACCCTACACTTCAAGTTCAATTTTCATTAATTTCCAAGGCCCAAATGGAGTTTTGATCAAAAAGACATTTGTTCCTTATGCAATAAGATTTCTAACCATTACTCATAAGGTTGCATTTCAAGTATGGACATGGCATTTTCGAAAGCATGAACATGTTGGTGCATTTTTGGAAAATCTCTTTAATTTAAATTGCATGAGCTCAGCACACTCATTTGCACGTCCATTCTCATTCCCTTTGGCATAAGCTTGCAAATCCAAGTGGAATTGGGCCCTCCATGCGCCTGTACAGGCCCATGCATGGAGGCCCTTTCCATCCATGCAATGAAATGTTCATGCATTCAGCCTTGCTTTCTTCTATAAATACAATGCCATTGCCTCTCATTTCTTCAACCTTAAGGCGCCCCAATTGCTGCTGAACTGAAATCCTAGCCATCACTAAAGGAACTAATCCATTTTTCTTCAAATTTCTCAGATTTGAATTTTGATTTCATTGATCAATCTTCAGATCTCAAAGTTCCTAAACCTTCTCTCCTCGATCCATAGTGTCTACTGTAAGCAAAAGCATCCAAAGATTGTGACTCAAAGCCCTACAAATCAAAGGTTTACTTCAATTGTTATTTGCTTCGAATCAGCTTGTATAGTGCTCTATTTTCATTGTTGTTGTGTGATCTGAAGTCCTCTGCATAGAGGCAACATTGCTATGCTTTCAATTTTTGAAAATCGTGAAGTTCATATGAACACCACAGAACTTCCACTTCTGATTTCTCTCAATATAGAGATCTAGAATGGAATTGAGTGGTACAGGGGTGATGTACATCACCACAGCTCTCGATTGATGCCCGGATCGTGCATTTTAGTTGCCATTTTGATTTCTGCAATTTTTGATGTGGCCGGAGTTTGGCCGGAGAAGACGTCAGAAATGCTCACGACAGAGGTTGAGGGCAATGGAACCTCCTTCCCATCTTCCAACATGACTGCATTATACCGGTAAGGAACCGCTTTGTCTGATACATACATGATAGGACCCGCTGGCTTGATCACAAGAGTCGGCGATACCTTCTTCTTGCTGCTGTAAGACCCCAATTTTGACCCTAAGATCCCTCATGGCATCATAACATTGCATTTTACATTGCCTCAAGGATCATAAGCATCTTGGCTCCTCACTCCTTGGGTTGGGATCTCTTGTGAATTGGTTTGAGATCACCAAGCATGCTTGAATTGTATATCATTGCTTTTCTCATTTTTATTCACTAACGAAAAGCACAAAAATATGTCACTAACATCTTTTGTTTGAAGCTTCAGCAATCACAAGGTCTAAAGCTTCTAGGAGACCCTATGTGCATTGGTATGGCCAAGAGAAGATGAAGGCATGCATGGCAATGGTTCCCAAAGCTCTCATCCATCAAATATGCCTCCCAAGTATCTCAATTCATCATTTTTGATCAAAGCAAATCAAAGGGTTTGAGGCTTGTTTCCCAAGGAAACCCTAATTCATCTGTTCATCAACTGTGCCTTGCTCATGAAGCAACCTCAACCCATGGTCAAATACAATCAAGGGAAGTTATTTAATTAATCATTACATGCATATTTGAACTTATTTGAGTGTCCTCAATCATCAATTCATCAAGATATGAGGTTTGGACTTGAGAAGTTGATCAGTCAATTCATCTAACTATTTTGAAATGCATTGAGACCTAACTTTTTATGTGTTTGTCAAATGGAGATGACCCCAAGAGAAATAATGTTATTAAGGACTATATGAAAAACTTTCATGTTCATCAAAAATTGATTTGAAGTTTGGAAGGTCATCATCAATTCCAAAACATTATAGGTCATTTTGACTAAAACCCTAATTTTGGGTCAACTTCCCAAGGACATAACTCCGTCATTTTTTATGATTTTGAAGTGAAACCAAATGCATTAGAAAGCTTAGAATGTACACTTCAAATGTTGGGTTGAGAAAAATTTCAAAATCTCAAAAGAAATACATGTGATAATGCAAAACATTATAGGTCACTTTGGACCAAAAGCATTGAAATGTGAAAAAGTCCAAATTCAAGTGCCCATAACTTCTTCATCCAAAATCCAAATGATGAAAAATTTAAGTCCAAATTGATTGTCTTGAAACGATCTATAACTTTTATGTTGAAGATTTTGTCATTTGGAGCTTGTATCATTGAGATAGAAGGGCTTGAACTTTGGCCAATTTTGAAAAATCACACATATGCATGTTTTGCACCCTACACTTCAAGTTCAATTTTCATTAATTTCCAAGGCCCAAATGGAGTTTTGATCAACAAGACATTTGTTCCTTATGCAATAAGCTTTCTAACCATTACTCATAAGGTTGCATTTCAAGTATGGACATGGCATTTTCGAAAGCATGAACATGTTGGTGCATTTTTGGAAAATCTCTTTAATTTAAATTGCATGAGCTCAGCACACTCATTCTGCACGTCCATTCTCATTCCCTTTGGCATAAGCTTGCAAATCCAAGTGGAATTGGGCCCTCCATGCGCCTGTACAGGCCCATGCATGGAGGCCCTTTCCATCCATGCAATGAAATGTTCATGCATTCAGCCTTGCTTTCTTCTATAAATACAATGCCATTGCCTCTCATTTCTTCAACCTTAAGGCGCCCCAATTGCTGCTGAACTGAAATCCTAGCCATCACTAAAGGAACTAATCCATTTTTCTTCAAATTTCTCAGATTTGAATTTTGATTTCATTGATCAATCTTCAGATCTCAAAGTTCCTAAACCTTCTCTCCTCGATCCATAGTGTCTACTGTAAGCAAAAGCATCCAAAGATTGTGACTCAAAGCCCTACAAATCAAAGGTTTACTTCAATTGTTATTTGCTTCGAATCAGCTTGTATAGTGCTCTATTTTCATTGTTGTTGTGTGATCTGAAGTCCTCTGCATAGAGGCAACATTGCTATGCTTTCAATTTTTGAAAATCGTGAAGTTCATATGAACACCACAGAACTTCCACTTCTGATTTCTCTCAATATAGAGATCTAGAATGGAATTGAGTGGTACAGGGGTGATGTACATCACCACAGCTCTCGATTGATGCCCGGATCGTGCATTTTAGTTGCCATTTTGATTTCTGCAATTTTTGATGTGGCCGGAGTTTGGCCGGAGAAGACGTCAGAAATGCTCACGACAGAGGTTGAGGGCAATGGAACCTCCTTCCCATCTTCCAACATGACTGCATTATACCGGTAAGGAACCGCTTTGTCTGATACATACATGATAGGACCCGCTGGCTTGATCACAAGAGTCGGCGATACCTTCTTCTTGCTGCTGTAAGACCCCAATTTGACCCTAAGATCCCTCATGGCATCATAACATTGCATTTTACATTGCCTCAAGGATCATAAGCATCTTGGCTCCTCACTCCTTGGGTTGGGATCTCTTGTGAATTGGTTTGAGATCACCAAGCATGCTTGAATTGTATATCATTGCTTTTCTCATTTTTATTCAGTAACGAAAAGCACAAAAATATGTCACTAACATCTTTTGTTTGAAGCTTCAGCAATCACAAGGTCTAAAGCTTCTAGGAGACCCTATGTGCATTGGTATGGCCAAGAGAAGATGAAGGCATGCATGGCAATGGTTCCCAAAGCTCTCATCCATCAAATATGCCTCCCAAGTATCTCAATTCATCATTTTTGATCAAAGCAAATCAAAGGGTTTGAGGCTTGTTTCCCAAGGAAACCCTAATTCATCTGTTCATCAACTGTGCCTTGCTCATGAAGCAACCTCAACCCATGGTCAAATACAATCAAGGGAAGTTATTTAATTAATCATTACATGCATATTTGAACTTATTTGAGTGTCCTCAATCATCAATTCATCAAGATATGAGGTTTGGACTTGAGAAGTTGATCAGTCAATTCATCTAACTATTTTGAAATGCATTGAGACCTAACTTTTTATGTGTTTGTCAAATGGAGATGACCCCAAGAGAAATAATGTTATTAAGGACTATATGAAAAACTTTCATGTTCATCAAAAATTGATTTGAAGTTTGGAAGGTCATCATCAATTCCAAAACATTATAGGTCATTTTGACTAAAACCCTAATTTTAGGTCAACTTCCCTAGGACATAACTCCGTCATTTTTTATGATTTTGAAGTGAAACCAAATGCATTGGAAAGCTTAGGATGTATACTTCAAATGTTAGGTTGAGAAAATTTTCAAAATCCCAAAAGAAATACATGTGATAATGCAAAACATTATAGGTCACTTTGGACCAAAAGCATTGAAATGTGAAAAAGTCCAACTTCAAGTGCCCATAACTTCTTCATCCAAAATCCAAATGATGAAAAATTTAAGTCCAAATTTATTGTCTTGAAACGATCTATAACTTTTATGTTGAAGATTTTGTCATTTGGAGCTTGTATCATTGAGATAGAAGGGCTTGAACTTTGGCCAATTTTGAAAAATCACACATATGCATGTTTTGCACCCTACACTTCAAGTTCAATTTTCATTAATTTCCAAGGCCCAAATGGAGTTTTGAACAACAAGACATTTGTTCCTTATGCAATAAGCTTTCTAACCATTACTCAAAAGGTTGCATTTCAAGTATGGACATGGCATTTTCGAAAGCATGAACATGTTGGTGCATTTTTGGAAAATCTCTTTAATTTAAATTGCATGAGCTCAGCACACTCATTCTGCACGTCCATTCTCATTCCTTTGGCATAAGCTTGCAAATCCAAGTGGAATTGGGCCCTCCATACGCCTGTACAGGCCCATGCATGGAGGCCCTTTCCATCCATGCAATGAAATGTTCATGCATTCAGCCTTGCTTTCTTCTATAAATACAATGCCATTGCCTCTCATTTCTTCAACCTTAAGGCGCCCCAATTGCTGCTGAACTGAAATCCTAGCCATCACTAAAGGAACTAATCCATTTTTCTTCAAATTTCTCAGACTTAAATTTTGATTTCATTGATTAATCTTCAGATCTCAAAGTTCCTAAACCTTCTCTCCTCGATCCATAGTGTCTACTGTAAGCAAAATCATCCAAAGATTGTGACTCAAAGCCCTACAAATCAAAGGTTTACTTCAATTGTTATTCGCTTCGAATCAGCTTGTATAGTGCTCTATTTTCATTGTTGTTGTGTGATCTGAAGTCCTCTACATAGAGGAAACTTTGCTATGCTTTCAATTTTTGGAAATCGTGAAGTTCATATGAACACCACAGAATTTCCACTTCTGATTTCTCTCAATATAGAGATCTAGAATGGAATTGAGTGGTACAGGGGTGATGTACATCACCACAGCTCTCAATTGATACCCGGATCGTGCATTTTAGTTGCCATTTTGATTTCTGCAATTTTTGATGTGGCCGGAGTTTGGCTGGAGAAGACGTCAGAAATGCTCACGACAGAGGTTGAGGGCAATGGAACCTCCTTCCCATCTTCCAACATGACTGCATTATACCGGTAAGGAACCGCTTTGTCTGATACATACATGATAGGACCCGCTGGCTTGATCACAAGAGTCGGCGATACCTTCTTCTTGCTGCTGTAAGACCCCAATTTTGACCCTAAGATCCCTCATGGCATCATAATATTGCATTTTACATTGCCTCAAGGATCATAAGCATCTTGGCTCCTCACTCCTTGGGTTGGGATCTCTTGTGAATTGGTTTGAGATCACCAAGCATGCTTGAATTGTATATCATTGCTTTTCTCATTTTTATTCAGTAACGAAAAGCACAAAAATATGTCACTAACATCTTTTGTTTGAAGCTTCAGCAATCACAAGGTCTAAAGCTTCTAGGAGACCCTATGTGCATTGGTATGGCCAAGAGAAGATGAAGGCATGCATGGCAATGGTTCCCAAAGCTCTCATCCATCAAATATGCCTCCCAAGTATCTCAATTCATCATTTTTTATCAAAGCAAATCAAAGGGTTTGAGGCTTGTTTCCCAAGGAAACCCTAATTCATCTGTTCATCAACTGTGCCTTGCTCATGAAGCAACCTCAACCCATGGTCAAATACAATCAAGGGAAGTTATTTAATTAATCATTACATGAATATTTGAACTTATTTGAGTGTCCTCAATCATCAATTCATCAAGATATGAGGTTTGGACATGAGAAGTTGATCAGTCAATTCATCTAACTATTTTGAAATGCATTGAGACCTAACTGTTTATGTGTTTGTCAAATGGAGATGACCCCAAGAGAAATAATGTTATTAAGGACTATATGAAAAACTTTCATGTTCATCAAAAATTGATTTGAAGTTTGGAAGGTCATCATCAATTCCAAAACATTATAGGTCATCTTGACTAAAACCCTAATTTTGGGTCAACTTCCCAAGGACGTAACTCCGTCATTTTTTATGATTTTGAAGTGAAACCAAATGCATTGGAAAGCTTAGGATGTATACTTCAAATGTTGGGTTGAGAAAAATTTCAAAATCTCAAAAGAAATACATGTGATAATGCAAAACATTATAGGTCACTTTGGACCAAAAGCATTGAAATGTGAAAAAGTCCAACTTCAAGTGCCCATAACTTCTTCATCCAAAATCCAAATGTTGAAAAATTTAAGTCCAAATTGATTGTCTTGAAACGATATATAACGTTTATGTTGAAGATTTTGTCATTTGGAGCTTTAACCATTGAGATAAGAGGGCTTGAACTTTGGCCAATTTTGAAAAATCACACATATGCATGTTTTGCACCCTACACTTCAAGTTCAATTTTCGTTAATTTCCAAGGCCCAAATGGAGTTTTGATCAACAAGACATTTGTTCCTTATGCAATAAGCTTTCTAACCATTACTCAAAAGGTTGCATTTCAAGTATGGACATGGCATTTTCGAAAGCATGAACATGTTGGTGCATTTTTGGAAAATCTATTTAATTTAAATTGCATGAGCTCAGCACACTCATTATGCACGTCCATTCTCATTCCCTTTGGTATAAGCTTGCAAATCCAAGTGGAATTGGGCCCTCCATGCCCCTGTACAGGCCCATGCATGGAGGCCCTTTCCATCCATGCAATGAAATGTTCATGCATTCAGCCTTGCTTTCTTCTATAAATACAATGCCATTGCCTCTCATTTCTTCAACCTTAAGGCGCCCCAATTGCTGCTGATCTGAAATCCTAGCCATCACTAAAGGAACTAATCCATTTTTCTTCAAATTTCTCAGATTTGAATTTTGATTTCATTGATTAATCTTCAGATCTCAAAGTTCCTAAACCTTCTCTCCTCGATCCATAGTGTCTACTGTAAGCAAAAGCATCCAAAGATTGTGAGTCAAAGCCCTACAAATCAAAGGTTTACTTCAATTATTATTCGCTTCGAATCAGCTTGTATAGTGCTCTATTTTCATTGTTGTTGTGTGATCTGAAGTCCTCTGCATAGAGGCAACTTTGCTATGCTTTCAATTTTTGAAAATCGTGAAGTTCATATGAACACCACAGAATTTCCACTTCTGATTTCTCTCAATAGAGAGATCTAGAATGGAATTGAGTGGTACAGGGGTGATGTACATCACCACAGCTCTCGATTGATACCCGGATCGTGCATTTTAGTTGCCATTTTGATTTCTGCAACTTTTGATGTGGCCGAAGTTTGGCTGGAGAAGACGTCAGAAATGCTCACGACAGAGGTTGAGGGCAATGGAACCTCCTTCCCATCTTCCAACATGACTGCATTATACCGGTAAGGAACCGCTTTGTCTGATACATACATGATAGGACCCGCTGGCTTGATCACAAGAGTCGTCGATACCTTCTTCTTGCTGCTGTAAGACCCCAATTTTGACCCTAAGATCCCTCATGGCATCATAATATTGCGTTTTACATTGCCTCAAGGATCATAAGCATCTTGGCTCCTCACTCCTTGGGTTGGGATCTCTTGTGAATTGGTTTGAGATCACCAAGCATGCTTGAATTGTATATCATTGCTTTTCTCATTTTTATTCAGTAACGAAAAGCACAAAAATATGTCACTAACATCTTTTGTTTGAAGCTTCAGCAATCACAAGGTCTAAAGCTTCTAGGAGACCCTATGTGCATTGGTATGGCCAAGAGAAGATGAAGGCATGCATGGCAATGGTTCCCAAAGCTCTCATCCATCAAATATGCCTCCCAAGTATCTCAATTCATCATTTTTATCAAAGCAAATCAAAGGGTTTGAGGCTTGTTTCTCAAGGAAACCCTAATTCATCTGTTCATCAACTGTGCCTTGCTCATGAAGCAACCTCAACCCATGGTCAAATACAAATAAGGGAAGTTATTTAATTAATCATTACATGAATATTTGAACTTATTTGAGTGTCCTCAATCATCAATTCATCAAGATATGAGGTTTGGACATGAGAAGTTGATCAGTCAATTCATCTAACTATTTTGAAATGCATTGAGACCTAACTTTTTATGTGTTTATCAAATGGAGATGACCCCAAGAGAAATAATGTTATTAAGGACTATATGAAAAACTTTCATGTTCATCAAAAATTGATTTGAAGTTTGGAAGGTCATCATCAATTCCAAAACATTATAGGTCATCTTGACTAAAACCCTATTTTTGGGTCAACTTCCCAAGGACATAACTCCGTCATTTTTTATGATTTTGAAGTGAAACCAAATGCATTGGAAAGCTTAGGATGTATACTTTAAATGTTGGGTTGAGAAAAATTTCAAAATCTCAAAAGAAATACATGTGATAATGCAAAACATTATAGGTCACTTTGGACCAAAAGCATTGAAATGTGAAAAAGTCCAACTTCAAGTGCCCATAACTTCTTCATCCAAAATTCCAAATGGTGAAAAATTTAAGTCCAAATTGATTTTCTTGAAAAGATCTATAACTTTTACGTTGAAGATTTTGTCATTTGGAGCTTGTATCATTGAGACAGAAGGGCTTGAACTTTGGCGAATTTTGAAAAATCACACATATGCATGTTTTGCACCCTACACTTCAAGTTCAATTTTCATTAATTTCCAAGGCCCAAATGGAGTTTTGATCAACAAGACATTTATTCTTTATGCAATAAGCTTTCTAACCATTACTCATAAGGTTGCATTTCAAGTATGGACATGGCATTTTCGAAAGCATGAACATGTTGGTGCATTTTTGGAAAATCTCTTTAATTTAAATTGCATGAGCTCAACACACTCATTATGCACGTCCATTCTCATTCCCTTTGGCATAAGCTTGCAAATCCAAGTGGAATTGGTCCCTCCATGCGCCTGTACAGGCCCATGCATGGAGGCCCTTTCCATCCATGCAATGAAATGTTCATGCATTCAACCTTGCTTTCTTCTATAAATACAATGCCATTGCCTCTCATTTCTTCAACCTTAAGGCGCCCCAATTGCTGCTGAACTGAAATCCTAGCCATCACTAAAGGAACTAATCCATTTTTCTTCAAATTTCTCAGATTTGAATTTTGATTTCATTGATCAATCTTCAGATCTCAAAGTTCCTAAACCTTCTCTCCTCGATCCATAGTGTCTACTGTAAGCAAAAGCATCCAAAGATTGTGACTCAAAGCCCTACAAATCAAAGGTTTACTTCAATTGTTATTTGCTTCGAATCAGCTTGTATAGTGCTCTATTTTCATTGTTGTTGTGTGATCTGAAGTCCTCTGCATAGAGGCAACATTGCTATGCTTTCAATTTTGGAAAATCGTGAAGTTCATATGAACACCACCGAATTTCCACTTCTGATTTCTCTCAATATAGAGATCTAGAATGGAATTGAGTGGTACAGGGGTGATGTACATCACCACAGCTCTCGATTGATGCCCGGATCGTGCATTTTAGTTGCCATTTTGATTTCTGCAATTTTTGATAAGGCCGAAGAAGACGTCAGAAATGCTCACGACAGAGGTTGAGGGCAATGAAACCTCCTTCCCATCTTCCAACATGACTGCATTATACCGGTAAGGAATCACTTTGTCTGATACATACATGATAGGACCCGCTGGCTTGATCACAAGAGTCGGCGATACCTTCTTCTTGCTACTGTAAGACCCCAATTTTGACCCTAAGATCCCTCATGGCATCATAACATTGCATTTTACATTGCCTCAAGGATCATAAGCATCTTGGCTCCTCACTCCTTGGGTTGGGATCTCTTGTGAATTGGTTCGAGATCACCAAGCATGCTTGAATTGTATATCATTGCTTTTCTCATTTTTATTCACTAACGAAAAGCACAAAAATATGTCACTAACATCTTTTGTTTGAAGCTTCAGCAATCACAAGGTCTAAAGCTTCTAGGAGACCTTATGTGCATTGGTATGGCCAAGAGAAGATGAAGGAATGCATGGCAATGGTTCCCAAAGCTCTCATCCATCAAATATGCCTCCCAAGTATCTCAATTCATCATTTTTGATCAAAGCAAATCAAAGGGTTTGAGGCTTGTTTCCCAAGGAAACCCTAATTCATCTGTTCATCAACTGTGCCTTGCTCATGAAGCAACCTCAACCCATGGTCAAATACAATCAAGGGATGTTCTTTAATTCATCATTACATGCATATTTGAACTTATTTGAGTGTCCTCAATCATTAGTTCATCAAGATATGAGGTTTGGACTTGAGAAGTTGATCAGTCAATTCATCTAACTATTTTGAAATGCATTGATACCTAACTTTTTATGTGTTTATCAAATTGAGATGACCCCAAGAGAAATAATGTTATTAAGGACTATATGAAAAACTTTCATGTTCATCAAAAATTGATTTGAATTTTGGAAGGTCATCATCAATTCCAAAACATTAGAGGTCATTTTGACTAAAATCCTAATTTTGGGTCAACTTCCCAAGGACATAACTCCGTCATTTTTTATGATTTTGAAGTGAAACCAAATGCATTGGAAAGCTTAGGATGTATACTTCAAATGTTGGGTTGAGAAAAATTTCAAAATCTCAAAAGAAATACATGTGATAATGCAAAACATTATAGGTCACTTTGGACCAAAAGCATTGAAATGTGAAAAAATCCAATTTCAAGTGCCCATAACTTCTTCATCCAAAATCCAAATGATGAAAAATTTAAGTCCAAATTGATTGTCTTGAAACGATCTATAACTTTTATGTTGAAGATTTTGTCATTTCGTGGTTGTAACATTGAGACAGAAGGGCTTGAACTTTGGCCAATTTTGAAAAATCACATATATGCATGTTTTGCACCCTACACTTCAAGTTCAATTTTCATTAATTTCCAAGGCCCAAATGGAGTTTTGATCAACAAGACATTTGTTCCTTATGCAATAAGCTTTCTAACTATTACTCATAAGGTTGCATTTCAAGTATGGACATGGCATTTTCGAAAGCATGAACATGTTGGTGCATTTTTGGAAAATCTCTTTAATTTAAATTGCATGAGCTCAGCACACTCATTTTGCACGTCCATTCTCATTCCCTTTGGCATAAGCTTGCAAATCCAAGTGGAATTGGGCCCTCCATGCCCCTGTACAGGCCCATGTATGGAGGCCCTTTCCATCCATGTAATGAAATGTTCATGCATTCAGCCTTGCTTTCTTCTATAAATAAAATGCCATTGCCTCTCATTTCTTCAACCTTAAGGCGCCCCAATTGTTGCTGAACTGAAATCCTAACCATCACTAAAGGAACTAATCCATTTTTCTTCAAATTTCTCTGATTTGAATTTTGATTTCATTGATCAATCTTCAGATCTCAAAGTTCCTAAACCTTCTCTCCTCGATCCATAGTGTCTACTATAAGCAAAAGCATCCAAAGATTGTGACTCAAAGCCCTACAAATCAAAGGTTTACTTCAATTGTTATTTGCTTCGAAATAGCTTGTATAGTGCTCTATTTTCATTGTTGTTGTGTGATCTGAAGTCCTCTGCATAGAGGCAACATTGCTATGCTTTCAATTTTTGAAAATCGTGAAGTTCATATGAACACCACAGAATTTCCACTTCTGATTTCTCTCAATATAGAGATCTAGAATGGAATTGAGTGGTACATGGGTGATGTACATCACCACAGCTCTCGATTGATGCCCGGATCGTGCATTTTAGTTACCATTTTGATTTCTACAAATTTTGATGTGGCCGGAGTTTGGCCGGAGAAGACGTCAGAAATGCTCACGACAGAGGTTGAGGGCAATGGAACCTCCTTCCCATCTTCCAACATGACTGCATTATACCGGTAAGGAACCGCTTTGTCTGATACATACATGATATGACCCGCTGGCTTAATCACAAGAGTCGGCGATACCTTCTTCTTGCTGCTGTAAGACCCCAATTTTGACCCTAAGATCCCTCATGGGATCATAATATTGCATTTTACATTGCCTCAAGGATCATAAGCATCTTGGCTCCTCACTCCTTGGGTTGGGATCTCTTGTGAATTGGTTTGAGATCACCAAGCATGCTTGAATTGTATATCATTGCTTTTCTCATTTTTATTCAGTAACGAAAAGCACAAAAATATGTCACTAAGATCTTTTGTTTGAAGCTTCAACAATCACAAGGTCTAAAGCTTCTAGGAGACCCTATGTGCATTGGTATGGCCAAGAGAAGATGAAGGCATGCATGGCAATGGTTCCCAAAGCTCTCATCCATCAAATATGCCTCCCATGTATCTCAATTCATCATTTTTTATCAAAGAAAATCAAAGGGTTTGAGGCTTGTTTCCCAAGGAAACCCTAATTCATTTGTTCATCAACTGTGCCTTGCTCATGAAGCAAGCTCAACCCATGGTCAAATACAATCAAGGGAAGTTCTTTAATTCATCATTTCATGCATATTTGAACTTATTTAAGTGTCCTCAATCAACAATTCATCAAGATATGAGGTTTGGACTTGAGAAGTTGATCAGTCAATTCATCTAACTATTTTGAAATGCATTGAGACCTAACTTTTTATGTGTTTGTCAAATGGAGATGACCCCAAGAGAAAAAATGTTATTAAGGACTATATGAAAAACTTTCATGTTCATAAAAAAATGATTTGAAGCTTGGAAGGTCATCATTAATTCCAAAACATTATAGGTCATTTTGACTAAAACCCTAATTTTGGGTCAACTTCCCAAGGACATAACTCCTTCATTTTATATGATTTTGAAGTGAAACCAAATGCATTGGAAAGCTTAGGATGTATAATTCAAATGTTGGGTTGAGAAATATTTCAAAATCTCAAAAGAAATACATGTGATAATGCAAAACATTATAGGTCACTTTGGACCAATAGTATTGAAATGTGAAAAAGTCCAACTTCAAGTTCCCATAACTTCTTCATCCAAAATCCAAATGATGAAAAATTTAAGTCCAAATTGATTGTCTTGAAAATTTCTACAACTTGGAGTTGAAGATTTTGTCATTTGGGGCTTGTATCATTGAGACAGAAGGGCTTGAACTTTGGCCAATTTTAAAAAATCACACATATGCATGTTTTGCACCCTACACTTCAAGTTCAATTTTCATTAATTTCCAAGGCCCAAATGGAGTTTTGATCAACAAGACATTTGTTCCTTATGTAACACGCTTTCCAACCATTACTCATAAGGTTGCATTTCAAGTATGGACATGGCATTTTCGAAAGCATGAACATGTTGGTGCATTTATGGAAAATCTATTTAATTTACATTGCATGAGCTCAGCACACTCATTCTGCACGTTCATTCTCATTCCCTTTGGCATAATCTTGCAAATCCAAGTGGAATTGGGCCTTCCATGCGCCTGTACAGGCCCATGCATGGAGGCCCTTTCCATCCATGCAATGAAATGTTCATGCATTCAACCTTGCTTTCTTCTATAAATACAATGTCATTGCCTCTCATTTCTTCAACCTTAAGGCGCCCCAATTGTTGCTGAACTGAAATCCTAGCCATCACTAAAGGAACTAATCCATTTTTCTTCAAATTTCTCAGATCTGAATTTTGATTTCTTTGATCAATCTTCATATCTCAAAGTTCCTAAACCTTCTCTCCTCGATCCATAGTGTCTACTGTAAGCAAAAGCATCCAAAGATTGTGACTCAAAGCCTTGCAAATCAAAGGTTTACTTCAACTGTTATTTGCTTCGAATCAGCTTGTATAGTGCTCTATTTTCATTGTTGTTGTGTGATCTGAAGTCCTCTGCATAGAGGCAACAATGCTATGCTTTCAATTTTTGAAAATCGTGAAGTTCATATGAACACCACAGAATTTCCACTTCTGATTTCTCTCAATATAGAGATCTAGAATGGAATTGAGTGGTACAGGGGTGATGTACATCACCCCAGCTCTCGATTGATGCCCGAATCGTGCATTTTGGTTGCCATTTTGATTTTTGCAATTTTTGATGTGGTCGGAGTTTGGCTGGAGAAGACGGTGGCGCTGGCCACCGTCTGGTCTCCAGATTCAATCAGATCCGTCCATTGCTTTTCCCATATGCAATCCCACGCGTCCAATGTTATGACCTATTTAATGGCTCAATGTGATGCGTTTGACTCGCGTGTATGGTGAGCGTGCGCTTCTTGGCCACATGATGATCCTCGTCAATTAATGAATCTCCATCAGACGGCTCACGTTTTTTCTCTTTTTCTATTTTTGGATTTTATTTTCATTTTATTATTTTAATTCCATTTCATTTTAAAAATTCATATCTCTCTCATTATTGGTCCAAATATTATGGGACCAATTTCATTCTTCTCCTTTTAATTTCTACTTTTTAAAAATGATTTTTAAAATTTTTTATTTCATCATTTAATATTTTTTAGTAATGTTCTCTTTTCTGGTTATTTTTAATTCATTTAAAATAGTTTTTGATATCCAAAAAATACAAAAATATTTGTCTAACCTCTTTGAATGATGATAGATCTATGAAAAATATTCTCATCAATTTATTAATTGATTTGAGATTTATTTGAGATTTTAATTCTATTAGGTTATTTTTATGCATTTTTAATTGATTTAAAATAGTTTCTGACTTTTAATAATGCTGAAATTTTTTGTCAAACTTTCTTTGACCTTGTTGAACTTAGGATGATTCACTTGAACTTTTCAAAGTTGATTTGAAGTGAGTTTGAAGTTTGACCTTTCTTTATTATTTTAATCCAAGTTTTATTTTAATATTAAAAAATGCCAAAAATATTTTATTTGTTTCTTGACTTCTAATCTTTATTTTGCTTCTATTTTCTATTGTTTGACCTTGATCTTCTCTATCTTTGGTCAATATTTGTTGATTAGTACATACCATTTCTATTAATCCATTTTAATTCTTCTTCTTCTTCTCTCTTTTTTTCTTTTTTGATCAATGAGTTAAAGATTGGTGGTTAGCATTGATACATGGAGGTTTAATCTTCCTTGATTCAAATCTAATTCATTTTGATCATGGGTCAAGTGAATGGCTTTGCATTAAGGATAGGTTGCTTCCTAAATCATGCAAAGAGCCTAAATCAATACAAGATCATTTCTCATTTTCTTTTTTGGCATTGCAAGTTGTTGGAGTTTGATTCACTAATCAAGACCTCTAACTTGTGTTATTGCCTATATTATTATTGACCGGCCTCAGATAGTTGTGACTTCTACATAAGTGATCGGTCACCATTTCCATTGAATTCCCACCTTTTATCCGGCATTTTTTCATCACTTTGGTAAGATTTGTGGTTGTTTTTAGTTGTTTTAAAGTCATTTAACAGGTTTCGTTAGTTTATTATTGCATTGCATTTTATTACATGTTTGTGTCAAAATGTCTCTTTTATGCTTCGATTTAGTAGTGTTAGTGTTGCAGGTTATTACATAGGTTCAAAAGGACTAACAGCTGAGTGTTGGATGCTCCGGAAGGCCAAAATATGAAGATGCAGAAGGTCAACACGGGCTCCCGTGTACATCAACATGGCCCGTGTTGTTTGCCAAGAAGGAGCACTCAAAGAGGTAAAATAGAGGGTTAACTCGGGCACCCGTGTACATCAACACGGCCCGTATTGATGCCTTTGTAGCTTGCTTTAAAAAAACACAAATTTTGAAGAGTAACATGGGCACCCGTGTGAATCCACACGGCCCGTGTTGATGGGCGCGGCTGAGAAATTCTACTTTATGTTGTATGGATCTGCCCTGTTCATTAAGGATATTTTGGACTTCTTGCTGGGAGAAAAAATGATCTAAGGCTATTAGAAGACTTTGGAGAGAAAGGGAAGAGGACTTTTTGACGTACGAGGGAAAAGCATTGCACTGGAGAATATAGCTACTACGGAGGATTTGAAGACGGCGAGATTCAAGGGAATCAACCATTGAAAATCAAAATCTCCTAATTCTTTGTAATGTTTAATTTCCACACTATGATTTCTTTGAATACTATGAGAGGCTAAACCCCCCAATGCTAGGGGGTGGTCCTAATTTGATCTGATGTTATGAATTCTAACCATGGATACTATCAAAGTCTCACCACTGCTAGTAGCCACCCTAAACGGAAAGATTCCTAACACCGAAAGGAAGGTTAAAAAGGAATTGTGGCACAAAGGAATCCACACTGATAAAAGAGACAACGTCCGAGTTGTAGACAAGAGGTGCAACAAGGTTTTGAACCTGAAATATCCCCCATGATAAGAGAAATGAACCGTCGAGCCATGCGACGTTAAACAAAGCGCTTCGTGGGAGGCAACCCACGCGTTTGATTTCTAATTTATTTCTTTTTTCTTTTTCTTTGTGTGTGCTAAAATTTTGTTGTAGGGAGGAGGAGAATTAGAAGGGCAAAGTCAAAAACACCTCAAAATGGAAGGAAACCACTCAAGTGCAGAAAAACAACAAAACAATTTTCAAATGTTGAGGGAGCCAGATCACCAACACGGGCGCCCGTGTTGAACAACACGGCCCGTGTTGATTACCCTGAACCAAATAAGTGGGCGTGTGTAGAGAGGAGGAAACCGGATCACCAACACGGACACCCGTGTAGATGCACACGGCCTGTGTTGTTTTGTACGGGATGGATTTTTGAAATTTTTGAATTTTGTTTTGTTTTAAGTGGTGGGACCCACTTGACTTATAACTCATCTCCACCACTTATCCTTCATTATTCTGGTTTTACAAGACTCTCAGTCTCTCTGCCTCCATTGTTAATCTAGCCTCCACCTCATCCACAACAGTAGTCGCTGTGAGTCCCCTTTGTATCTGGATTTAAACATTGAGGTCAATGTTTAGTTCAGGTGTGTGTGTGTGGGGGGGGGGGGGGGGTTCCTTTCATGTTTTATTTTGTTTTCATTTTGTTCATGTTTTCCTTCATCGTTTTTGGCTTTCATTTTTGCTTCTGTTGTCGTAGTATTTTGTTTTTATTGTTTACCTATGTGTACAGAGTGATGAGAAATTGTTGGACGAATCCGGGATCAATTGTAGTGGATGAAAGACACTCCCCATACTTGTTTTGTTAAGGTACCCCGGAAGTTGATGCAACCATGAGAAAGTAAAAGTCGGACACAATTTGGTGACACGGGACCGAGAGAGCGGTATGGTAGAACCGAATCGGAAAAGAAACCATATGACACTAGGAGGCGTCAGAGTTTGTAAGTTTAACCAACATGGTGAGAATACAAAGGCCAAACACTAAATATCATCATGAGAGTTCGGCCAGGTATGACTCTATCACTCTGACTTTGCGTATGTTCTTTAGACACTTCATAGCATGATAACATACACTGAGGCAAGTTGTTTATTTAGCCCAGAGCCTTTCTAGCCATCCCTATTTGTATGTTTACCCTTCGTGAACCCCGTTGAGCCTTAGCCTTTTGTTCGTAATAAACCCCATATTAACCATTAATCATTCATTTCTTCCATTAATCGTCATGATTGTTGTAAGTTACAAAATATGCAAAAAACTAAGTTTGGGGTGGTAATCTTTAAAGAAAGGGCGAGTGCATAAGAAGAGACGTGTGTATGTCCTAATAAAAAAAAGAGAAATGCACTTGCCGAGACTTAAGACTCTAACACCTGTAAAATGCTCACAGAGAATTGAGTTAAAAAGAGTCAAAAGTGAATAAACCCCCAGAGTTATGAGTTAAGCACGAAAAAAAGAAGAAAAGAAAATCAAACAACATGAATGTCGTGTTCAAAACCATTTGTTATCCATTTTTGTGTCTATCCTGCCGTACCCAAGCCCAGTTACAACCGAAAAGACCTCATAAAGTGTGTGGAATCTGTTGTTGTAGTGAAATTAGAATTTATTCAAATTTAAGAGTTTGGTATTGCATGTTGTGCTGTGAGTGTAAACACCCTAACCATGAGAGATGTTGTGAGTATGTGAAAAAGCTTGCAGGTAACGAGGCCTCTGATGTGGAAATGTGGTGGACAATTTGAGTCGGGAAAACCGGAAACTTGATTGGAAAGGAAGAACACAAGTTGTGAAGGACAAGGTTGCATTGTGGAAAATGAATTCGTGGGTGACCTTTGTTTGGACTCAATACATCACTTGAGGACAAGCAATTAGACAAGTTTGGGGTTGTGATCGGTCACCATTTCCATTGAATTCCCACCTTTTATCCGGCATATTTTCATCACTTTGGTATGATTTGTGGTTGTTTTTAGTTGTTTTAAAGTCATTTAACAGGTTTCGTTAGTTTATTATTGCATTGCATTTTGTTACATGTTTGTGTCAAAAAGTCTCTTTTATGCTTCGATTTGGTAGTGTTAGTGTTGCAGGTTGTTGCATAGGTTCAAAAGGACTAATAGTTGAGTGTTGGACGCTCTAGAAGGCCAAAATATGAAGATGCAGAAGGTCAACACGGGCTCCCGTATACATCAACACGACCAGTGTTGTTTGCCAGGAAGGAGCACTCAAAGAGGTAAAACAGAGGGTTAACATGGGCACCCATGTACATCAACACGGCTCGTGTTGATGCCTCTGTAGCTTGCTTTAAAAAAACACAACTTTTGAAGAGCAACACGGGCACCCGTGTGAATCAACACGACCCGTGTTGATGGGCGCGACTGAGAAATTCTACTTTATGTTGTGTGGATCTGCCCTGTTCATTAAGTGTATTTTGGACTTCTTGCTGGGAGAAAAAACAATCTTAGGCTATTAGAAGACTTTGGAGAGAAAGGGAAGAGGACTTTTTGACGTACGAGGGAAAAACATTGCACTGGAGAATATAACTACTACGGAGGATTTGAAGACGGCAGGATTCAAGGGCATCAACCATTGAAGATCAAAATCTCCTAATTCTTTGTAATGTTTAATTTCCACACTATGATTTCTTTGAATACTATGAGAGACTAAACCCCCTAATGCTAGGGGGTGGTCCTGATTTGATCTGATGTTATGAATTCTAACCATGGATTTTCTTTTTATTATGTTACGTATTTCAATTCAATTGTGTGATGTTATTATGGTTTTGTATCAGACAAATACAATTAGATCTATGACTATCAATAACAGGATTGTGATTGTTAGAGTTTTCACACAATTGGGTTTATAATTGCATCACCTAGGACTAGGAACTTTTGTAAATCACCATAAACCTTGATATTATTTATGATTAAAACCAATGATTAGTTGAATGGACATTTGAGTAAGAATTGGTAGTTTAATAGTTTCTTCATTAAGGACTTAAGGAAGAACATTCTGAGGTTAGGTAATTGAATGTTTCATGTGTATTGAGGAAATCTTGACTTGAATTTATAACTAGCTAAATCAACCACTCACCCTAGCATGTTTTATCTTAATCAATTATTCTTTACTATCTTTTTGTGTTTATTGTTATAAATTCCCAAAACCAACCTAACCATTGTGTTTTTGTTCAAATAGAATCAGAAGTAAAATAAGTATTTGCTACGCAATCCCTGAGATCGATACTTAGGAATAAAACTCCTTATTACTACATCGGTAAAAATAGTATACTTGCTATTTTTCCGATCAAGTTTTTGGCGCCGTTGCCGGGGAATGCCAAAATACCTATTTTAGTTTTTATTCTATTGAAATTTTGTTGCTCGTCAACCAAAATTTTATCTGTGCCAATCTTGTTATTCAATTCTAATATTTGTCTAACTTGTTTATGCGAGGTAAGGCCTCAACAGATTTTTCTTTTGACGCAGATCCAAAAAGAACTCTTCGCGCTAGACTGAGACAAGCTAAGCGAGAAAACCTGGAAATAGCAGAAAAAGCGGAGGAGGAAGTAGTTTTAGTGCACTCAGAGAATTCAGATTCAGACGCAGAAACAATTCTTGAGGTCATGGCTGCAATTCCACCACCACCAGAGAGACTTCTCGGTGACTATGGTGGAAACAACACTCCGGATGGTCGTATGACAATTGTAAACCAACCGGTAAATGTAGAATAATTTCAGCTGCATCCCAGCACAATTAATCAACTCGAAAGGCGGTCCTTTTCTGGAAGAGTGAATGAAGATGCCAACAAGCATCTCCAAAGGTTTTTAACTATGAGCACAATGCTTAAAATGCCTGGACATAACGAAGAAGCAATAAGGCTTCGTATGTTCCCATTCACTTTAGCAGATGAAGCCGAAGAGTGGTTCTATTCCTTACCTGCTGGAAGTATCACTACATGGGAGGAGATGGAAACAGAATTCTTGCACGAATATTTTCCTGCATCAGTGTCACTGAGAAAAAGATACGAGATCCTAAATTTCAAGCAGAAGGAGGGTGAGTCACTAGGAGATGCCTATAAAAGATTCAAGAGAATTCTAGTGGCTTGTCCTACTCACAACATGGATGAAACTGAGTAGATGCAAATGTTTGTTAATGGTCTTCGAATTCAAACGAGACAAATCCTTGACTCAACAGCTGGTGGCTCAGCTAACTTTGCAACAGCCACCGGTATGAAGAAGATAATTGAAGCAATTGCCTCAAATAAGCATCTGGAGTTGTATGATAGGGTGTCAAGCAAATCTACAGTAATTGATTTGAAGCTTGAAACAAACAAAGAGGTAAAAATTGAAGAAGCAGTTGCTGCAGAGGTGGAGAAAAGGTTGAAGGCACTAAACATAGGTGCTCAAAAAGTGGCTCAAGTGCAACAGGCACCAAAGGATGTGTGTGACATTTGTAATGGACCACACAATACAGTTCATTGCTTTGCAACACCACAACAAATATAAGATATCAAGTTTTTAAAGCAAAACAGTCCCTACTCCAACATATACAATCCGGGGTGGAAGAATCATCCCAACTTTGCATGGAGAGATCAGAAAGGGAATATGCAACAGCAAGTACAAGGCCAATATCAAAACCAATATCATCATCAACAACAACAAGTCCCAAAGAAGGCAGATTGGGAGATTGCAATTGAAAAGATGGCAGCTCATAACATCCAGTTCCAAGAGGAGACTCGAAATAATCAGAAGAACACTACAGCCTCCCTAAAGAATCTCGAAGTTCAGTTGGGGCAGATAGCACAGCAACTGGCAAGTTCTCGAACATCAGGTTCCCTACCAAGTGAAACAGTTGAAAATTCGAGAGGTCATGAGAATATTAATACTGTCACGACGATAGAGAAAAAGGCTGCTAAAAAGAAAAAAATTATATCACCGAGCGAGCCGACTAAAGAAGAAACTACAAAAGGAACTAAACCGGTGATTAAGTTGCCCTACCCTCAGAGAATGACAAAGAAGGAACCTAGTGAGTCCGACTTGGAGAAATTCATGACAATGCTTAAAAGGATTGAGGGTCATATGGCCTTGTTTGAAGCACTTGAAAGGATGCCCATGTACAAGAAATTCGTGGAAGAGGTAATGGCTGAAAAGAAGCCAACCACTAAAGAACAGGTATCCGGTAAGGAACAATATAATGCAAACTCCCTGGAGCAGAACATTCCTAACAAACAAAAGGATCCAGGAACTATCACAGTACCATGCACAATCAAAGAAAGAACCTTCAAAAAGGTACTAATAGATTCTGGAGCTAGTGTGAATCTGATGCCATTATGGATCTATCACAGGCTGGTATTAAAAATATCAATGATATAAAGACCAATCTGAAGTTTGCGGATCACTCAAGAAAAGATGCATATGGTATAGCTAAAGATGCGCTGGTAACAATAGCGGACTTGCCTTTTCCAGTCGATATTGTAATCCTAGACATACCTGAAGACAATGAGGCACCCATCATTCTGGGTCGACCTTTCATGAACACGAGTTGATGCAAGCTCGACATAGATGAGTGCATGTTAACCTTGAAAGTTCACAACAAGGAAATAACATTGAATGCTATTGAAGACCAGGAGATGGAGGAAGATACAGAATCTCAGTATCAAGTAGGCTTAATCAGGACATTGAATACTATCAAAGTCACACCACTGCCAGTAGCCACCCTAAACGGAAAGATTCCTAACACCGAAAGGAAGGTTAAAAAGGAATCGTGGCACAAAGGAATCCACACTGATAAAAGAGACAACATCCGAGTTGTAGACAAGAGGTGCAACAAGGTTTTGAACCTGAAATATTCCCCATGATAAGAGAAATGAACCGTCGAGCCATGCGACGTTAAACGAAGCGCTTCGTGGGAGGAAACCCACGCGTTTGATTTCTAATTTATTTCTTTTTTCTTTTTCTTTGTGTGTGCTAAAATTTTGTTGTAGGGGAGGAGGAGAATTAGAAGGGCAAAGTCACAAACACCTCAAAATGGAAGGAAACCACACAAGTGCAGTAAAACAACAAAACAATTTTCAAATGATGAGGGAGCCGGATCACCAACACGGGCGCCCGTGTTAAACAACACGCCCGTGTTGATTGCCCTGAACCAAATAAGTGGGCGTGTGCAGAGAGGAGGAAACCAGATCACCAACACGGGCACCCGTGTAGATGCACACGGCCCGTGTTATTTTGTATGGGATAGATTTTTGAAAATTTTGATTTTTTTTTTGTTTTAAGTGATGGGACCCACTTGACTTATAACTCATCTCCACCACTTATCCTTCATTATTCTGGTTTTACAAGACTCTCAGTCTCTCTGCCTCCATTGTTAATCTAGCCTCCACCTCATCCACAACAGTAGTCGCTGTGAGTCCCCTTTGTATCTGGATTTAAACATTGAGGTCAATGTTTAGTTCAGGTGTGTGTGTGTGTGTGGGGGGGGGGGGGGGTTCCTTTCATGTTTTATTTTGTTTTCATTTTGTTCATGTTTTCCTTCATCGTTTTTGGCTTTCATTTTTGCTTCTGTTGTCGTAGTATTTTGTTTTTATTGTTTACCTATGTGTACAGAGTGATGAGAAATTGTTGGACGAATCCGGGATCAATTGTAGTGGATGAAAGACACTCCCCATACTTGTTTTGTTAAGGTACCCCGGAAGTTGATGCAACCATGAGAAAGTAAAAGTCGGACACAATTTGGTGACACGGGACCGAGAGAGCGGTATGGTAGAACCGAATCGGAAAAGAAACCATATGACACTAGGAGGCGTCAGAGTTTGTAAGTTTAACCAACATGGTGAGAATACAAAGGCCAAACACTAAATATCATCATGAGAGTTCGGCCAGGTATGACTCTATCACTCTGACTTTGCGTATGTTCTTTAGACACTTCACAGCATGATAACATACACTGAGGCAAGTTGTTTATTTAGCCCAGAGCCTTTCTAGCCATCCCTATTTGTATGTTTACCCTTCGTGAACCCCGTTGAGCCTTAGCCTTTTGTTCGTAATAAACCCCATATTAACCATTAATCATTCATTTCTTCCATTAATCGTCATGATTGTTGTAAGTTACAAAATATGCAAAAAACTAAGTTTGGGGTGGTAATCTTTAAAGAAAGGGCGAGTGCATAAGAAGAGACGTGTGTATGTCCTAATAAAAAAAAGAGAAATGCACTTGCCGAGACTTAAGACTCTAACACCTGTAAAATGCTCACAGAGAATTGAGTTAAAAAGAGTCAAAAGTGAATAAACCCCCAGAGTTATGAGTTAAGCACGAAAAAAAGAAGAAAAGAAAATCAAACAACATGAATGTCGTGTTCAAAACCATTTGTTATCCATTTTTGTGTCTATCCTGCCGTACCCAAGCCCAGTTACAACCGAAAAGACCTCATAAAGTGTGTGGAATCTGTTGTTGTAGTGAAATTAGAATTTATTCAAATTTAAGAGTTTGGTATTGCATGTTGTGCTGTGAGTGTAAACACCCTAACCATGAGAGATGTTGTGAGTATGTGAAAAAGCTTGCAGGTAACGAGGCCTCTGATGTGGAAATGTGGTGGACAATTTGAGTCGGGAAAACCGGAAACTTGATTGGAAAGGAAGAACACAAGTTGTGAAGGACAAGGTTGCATTGTGGAAAATGAATTCGTGGGTGACCTTTGTTTGGACTCAATACATCACTTGAGGACAAGCAATTAGACAAGTTTAGGGTTGTGATCGGTCACCATTTCCATTGAATTCCCACCTTTTATCCGGCATATTTTCATCACTTTGGTAAGATTTGTGGTTGTTTTTAGTTGTTTTAAAGTCATTTAACAGGTTTCGTTAGTTTATTATTGCATTGCATTTTGTTACATGTTTGTGTCAAAAAGTCTCTTTTATGCTTCGATTTGGTAGTGTTAGTGTTGCAGGTTGTTGCATAGGTTCAAAAGGACTAATAGCTGAGTGTTTGATGCTCCGGAAGGCCAAAATATGAAGATGCAGAAGGTCAACAGGGACTCCTGTGTACATCAACACGACCCGTGTTGATGCCTCTGTAGCTTGCTTTAAAAAAACATAACTTTTCAAGAGCAAAACGGGCACCCGTGTGAATCCACACGGCCCGTGTTGATGAGCGCGACTGAGAAATTCTACTTTATGTTATGTGGATTTGCCCTGTTCATTAAGGGTATTTTGGACTTCTTGCTGGAATAAAAAACAATTTGAGGCTATTAGAAGACTTTGGAGAGAAAGGGAAGAGGAATTTTTGACATACGAGGGAAAAACATTGCACTGGAGAATATAACTACTACGAAGGATTTGAAGATGGCGGGATTCAAGGGCATCAACCATTGAAGATCAAAATCTCCTAATTCTCTGTAATGTCTAATTTCCACACTATGATTTCTTTGAATACTATGAGAGGCTAAACCCCCCAATGCTAGGGGGGTGGTCCTGATTTGATCTGATGTTATGAATTCTAACCATGGATTTTCTTATTACTATGTTACGTATTTCAATTCAATTGTGTGATGTTATTATGCTTTTGTATCAGACAAATACAATTAGATCTATGACTATCAATAACAGGATTGGGATTGTTAGGGTTTTCACACAATTGGGTTTATAATTGCATCACCTAGGACTAGAAACTTTTGTAAATCACCATAAACCTTGATATTATTTATGATTAAAACCAATGATTAGTTGAATGGACATTTGAGTAAGAATTGGTAGTTTAATAGTTTCTTCATTAAGGACTTAAGGAAGAACATTCTGAGGTTAGGTAATTGAATGTTTCATGTGTATTGAGGAAATCTTGACTTGAATTCATAACTAGCTAAATCAACCACTCACCCTAGCATGTTTCATCTTAATCAATTATTCTTTACTATCTTTTTGTGTTTTTTGTTATAAATTCCCAAAACCAACCAAACCATTGTGTTTTTGTTCAAATAGAATCAGAAGTAAAATAAGTATTTCCTACGCAATCCCTGAGATCAATACTTGGGAATAAAACTCCTTATTGCTACATCGGTAAAAATAGTACACTTGCTATTTTTCCGATAAATAAGTCCAATTACGATTGCTTAACATAGCGCTAAATTGCCTTATGACACACTAACTATTAACACTAACCATTAACCATTAACATTTACTTCTTGCTCTTTACATTTGTGCAATTTACTATTCTTATACGTATTATTCATTTTCTTTTTCCTTTGCTCATTTGAGCACATGTTTATGTTAATGCAATTTGCCCTTTTGCTCACTTGAGCACATAATTGTGTATATATTATTGTGCTTATATTTTGCTTTTATTGTTGTGGACCAAATGCAAAGAAATGGACAAATGGACTTAGTTTCTAGGACATTCCCTATGCAAATTGGAGTAAAAGGACCTAAATGTTGAAGATGGATTAGAAGGACTAAACCTCTAAACTCACTCTTGTCCATTCTTGATTTACTTCATAGAATTCTTTGATGTGTGTGCTTTTGTGCTAGGGGATCCTATGTGAGCTCAAATTGGAGAACCATTGCCATGTTCATCCAAAGTGAAAGATACAAGAGCCATTGGGGATCTTCTAAAAGCTTGTTTGATTATGTTGATTGCTTGAGCCTACAATTATTTTGCTTGCATATTCCAAAGGATGGGAGCTACTTGGATCATCAATATGATCTCAAGAGAGGAACTCCATTTGTGGACTTGTTTCTTATCCCTCATCTCTTGTATGTTTAAGACTTTAGCCATTCTTCTTCTTCCCTCCACTCTAACCCAAGCCAAAACTTTTGTGCAAACATTTAACACTTCTTTTCAAATATTAGAAACCTAAGCCTTATGCTTTTGATTTTCAAACTTTCTTTTCATAACACTTATTTTGAATTGAATCTTTAAGTCATCTTTGACCATATTTTGTAAATACTTTTCATTGGTAAATATAACTCATAACTTTTAGCTATTAGGTTTGAATTATCCTTGAGGTAGATGTAATACTCACCTATATCCTTAGTGATGGACAATGAGTCTTCCATGATTATTATAGGGTTAACCCCTCACTAGCATGTTGAAGCTATCCTCACATGGTGGATTTGTGGTTTTAGGTTGAGTTTTCTCCCTTGGATAACAAAAGACCTTAAGGCTTTTGGACCAATCAATTCACCAACTCATTTTTTTGAAATTTTTACCCCGAACTTCGAGGTTTTGATCCTAATCTTTTTTCAAGATGGTACGTAGGCAATGGGTTTATCCATCCAAACACAAAATGTAAATAACTTGTATATTCTCTTCTCATCTCTTCAATCATGTTTGCACAAACAAATTTTCACAAAATACCAACCTTACAACAAGTGTGAAAAGGGATCCCTAGGAGTACCTAGGATGTTTTGGGTGCTTAAAACCTTCCCATTGCATAACCAACCCCCTTACCCCGATCCCTGACATTTTTTCTAGTTTTTGATTCGATAGAACTTTTAGGTTTTTGTTCGCTTTCTAACCATTCCTTTGGATAAATAGAAGTGCGGTGGCGACTCGACTTGTATGGTTTACCTTGGATTTAGTCAATATCTCTAATGGTAACGAATACCCCGCTACAAAAAAGTGGTGACTCTGCTAGGGACATTTGCCTAGTGGGTTTTGCCTATTTTTCATATTTGTTGTATTGTTGTGTATATTATTTTGTGACATATTTTTGTGCAATTTGGGATTACTGTATTGTATGTAATGATTGAATTGCTTGAATATTAATTCCTTGTATGCTTGGTGATCTTTGTGAGATGAGTTTTATACCCGAACTCGAATGCACTTAGGATAGGAGAACAGCATAGTCTTGTTGACTTGTGTGGAGTTATTCCTTAGCAAGTTGACTTGCAAGCCCATTTACTTGGTGGAGGTCATGTTGGGATCAATAATGTCACACAAGTAGTTGTGGTTAGACATTACTCTTTCCAATATAGACCTTAGAAGCCAAGAACCTTAGTTTACCAAGCCCATCTTGGCTTATTCTTAGGATGTAGTGCGAAAGTCGTTCAAGTGTAAGATTTGATACGATTGTTATGCGATACTACACTCATAAGAGTCTCTCTTGAGAATATTCTTGAAATACGAGTAGTCGTTTATCCGATAATATCTGAAAGATGGGATGATGACTATGGGAACCTCTTGTAGAACATGTTTGGCAGGTTTAAACCCTAGTACACTCCTTTTGGGTGGTTCTTAAACCGAGACTCCACGCTCGTGACTTGCAACAAACCCTTGATTCATGGTTGATCCGTTCTTGTATCCTTAATATCAATGGAACTTGGGTGTTGATAAGGTGTAAACCATAATCCACCAAAATGGATGATCGATATTAAGGATGACATGATCCATCCCATGACCTTTGTTTGGTGTGCTTTGCTTGATCCTTGAGTGTGATTGTTGCATTCATGCATTCATGCACCCATTTGCATCCATATCATCAAAAAATGAGAAAATTTTCGAGGAACTTAAGAGGTCTATTTGCAAATTTTCAGACATGGAAAGACAAAGAAGGAATACGAAGAAGTATAGTTTCAGACAACCCGACTTGAAAGAGCTAAGGAATTTGACATCCTATGTATTAGATCCCTTGGGTTTCAAGGCTCGTTTTGGGAAGCTTCTATCTATTCTGACTACTCAGGTGGACGAAGGATTGATGAGTTTATTGGTGCAGTTCTATGATCCCTTGTACCGTTGCTTCACGTTTTCGGATTTCCAGCTTTTGCCCACGCTTGAGGAGTATGCCTACCTTGTGGGTATACCTATTCTAGACCAGTTGCCATTCAGTGGCTTAGAGAGTGTTCCTACTTCTCAAGAGATAGATGATATGTTGCATATAGATGAATCTCTGGTTAGTGCTCATATGACTACCAAAGGTGGAATTCAAGGTCTCCCTTCTGAGTTCCTCATTGCTCAAGCCACTATGTATGGGAAGGCCATGAGTGAGGACGCCTTTGAGGCCATATTTGTACTTCTCATCTATGGGCTAGTGTTATTCCCCAACATCGACAAGTTTGTGGATGTGAACGCTATTAGGATTTTCTCTACTCTTAATCCCGTTCCGACTCTATTGGGTGACACTTACTTTTCTTTACATATGAGGAATGCAAAGGGTGGTGGTACCATTGTATGTTGTTTGCCTCTATTGTACAAGTGGTTTATTTCGCACTTGCCACAGACGGCCGCCTTCAAGGAGAACAAAGGATGTCTACGGTGGTCCACGAGACTTATGTCTCTCACTAATGATGATATCTTTTGGTACAACCGTGTATATGATGGTGTGCAGATTATCGACTCTTGTGGTGAATTCTCCAATGTGCCTCTTCTTGGTACATGTGGTTGGATTAACTACAACCCTGTTTTGGCACGTCGTCAGCTTGGGTTCCCCCTAAAGGATAAACCTAATAACATTTTGTTAGAGGGTGTGTTCTTTCAGGAGGGTAAAGATCCCCAAGGCTTGAAGGGTGGGATGGTCCACGCTTGGTGCAAGATCCATAGGAAGGGAAGGAAGGAGCTAGGTCCGAAGAATTGTATCGCTTTGGAGCCCTATACCTCTTGGGTTAGGAGAAGAGCTTCCGAGTACCTCATGCCTTATGAGTATCCAAGACCTAGACCTTTGGTTGTGGCTGGGCCTTCAACCCTCCCTAACCAAGGAGTAGAGGAGTTGAGAGACGAAGACCGTTCGCGTGCTTGGATCCGTGAAAGAGAGGAGTTGCTTCAGCAGATCAGAGAGAAGGATGCTTTGATAGAGTTCCTCTAGCACCAGGTTATAAATGATCCTGATGATGCATTGACTTCTCTACTTCCTCAGTCTTCCAATTTTTGGAAAAGGAAGTATGATCGGATCGCCAAAGAGAAGGCAAACATGGAAGCAGCCTATGAGAGGGAGGTGAAGAGGCTTCGTGCAGCTTATCTTCCGGTCTCCAGAGCTTTAGACGATTGTTTCTAAGGTTCCATATGATGTTCATTTTCCTTCTCTCTTGTATTGTATTTGGTTACCAAAATTGTACTTCTTTGGTGTAAAAATATTTTCTAGATATTATCGATGTGGTATTTCCATATGTGACAAATGTTTAATATTTCCAATATTTGCAAATAGGACTCTAAAGTTCCTCTGATATAAAAATTAAATCATATGCATTGCATGCATCATGTGCATAAGCAGGTTTTGCTCCAGGCTTCTTGTTCAATGGTCTAACTCTGTGTTCTTCATTTATTTTGAAGATAAGCTGACTCACCGTTACTACACCCGAGCCAACGCATCAAGACTAATGGATCATTTGGAGCAAGAGAACCGTGAACTCAAGGAGGAAGTAGCCAGATTGACTGCCTTGATGGAGTCATTCATGGCTGCTCAGAGCCAGTCGTCTCCAACACCTTCAACTCCTCCCCAGAGGACAGTCATCTCCGAGATTGTCTCATCAATCGTGCCTGCGGCCGGCGCCCACTTTGCACCAACAGCTAGGCCAACCGGGTTTCCATGGGGGATGCCTCCCAACTTCATGCATAAGGGTCCTGCACCCACCTTTGCTTCTCTGCCGGCATCTAGCCCGGTCCTAGCCGTTCCTCCTCCTGTCGTGCATACTATGCCCAGAGTAGACGACACCATCTATCATTCTGAGCCGTCTGAGGGCCCAGATGTCTATGAAAAGATGGATGCTATGAATGATCAGTTTCTTGAGCTCCGCAAGGAATTGAAAACTCTCCAAGGAAAAGACCTTTTTGGCAAGTCTGCTGCTGAACTCTGCTTGGTCCCAAACGTCAAAATCCCTGTAAAATTCAAGGTACCTGACTTTGAAAAGTACAAGGAAAATACTTGCCCTCTCAGCCCCCTGGTCATGTATGCCAGGAAGATGTCGATTCAGACCGACAATGATCAACTTCTCATTCACTTCTTCCAGGACAGTTTGTCCGGTGCTGCCCTAAGATGGTATATGGGCTTGGACAGCGTGAACATCCGATCCTTCAATGACCTTAGCGAGGCCTTTGTCAAGCAATACAAATATAACGTGGATATGGCTCCCGATAGGGATCAATTGAGAGCCATGTCCCAGAAGGACAAGGAAACTTTTAAAGAGTACGCCCAGAGGTGGCGAGAGCTAGCAGCACAGATTGTGCCCCCGCTGGAGGAGAAAGAAATGACCAAGATATTTCTGAAGACCTTGAGTTCTTTTTATTACGAGCGGATGATTGCCAGCGCTCCTTCTGATTTCACCGAGATGGTGAATATGGGGATGCGTCTGGAAGAAGGAGTCAAGAAAGGGTGCCTGACCAGAGAAGATGGCTCTTCTGCCAAACGGTATGGGACGTTTGGAAAGAAGAAAGATGGCAAGGCACATGCTGTGACCTCCCATGCTAAACCAAGAAGACCCTCAGTGAGGAGGAAGACCGTGCGTCCTGCCGGTAACCAGCATCAGGTGGCTCACATAGCACCTATTTTCCGAGAGAATCAGTAGTATCAACATCACAATAATAATCAGCAACAACAACATCCGCAATATCAACAACAACAACACCGTCCTCAACAGCAAGCCTACCAGCCTCGAAACAATAATCAAGCCAGTACAAGCTATGAGAGGAAGAGGGTCACCTTCGATCCTATTCCCATGACCTATGCCGAATTGTATCCCTCTTTGATAGAGAGGAAATTGATTACTCCATGAAACCCCCCGGCTATACCTACCAATCCTTAGTGGTGGTATAAGCTAGAGTTACACTTTGTTTATCATTCTGATGCTCCCGGACATGACGTGGAAAACTGCTACCCACTGAAGACCAAGGTTCAAGACCTTGTAATATGTTGTATTCTAGGTTTCGAGGATGTAGGTCCTAATGTGAAGAAGAACCCATTGCCCGAGCATGGAAAATCCTCCGTCAACATGGTCCAGGGTTGTCCTGGTAAATACAAAGTCAAATATGTCAGTCATATTCGACAATCTCTGGTCGAGATGCATAGACTGCTGTGTGAGTACAATCATTACGAGCACGACCATGACAGATGTCGAGTTTGCACTGTCAATCAGAGAGGATGTCGCCAAGTCCGCAAAGATGTTCAAGAAATGTTGGATGAAGGAGTCATTGAGATACTTCAGAATAGAAATGTTATTGAAGATGCTGATGAAGTCAATGTAATATCTCTAGTATTTCGGATCCCTGAGCCTGTTGTCATCAGGTACGATGGTAGCAAGCAAAAGGCTTCTCCTTCTTTGATCATTAAACCAGCTGGCCCTGTGCCATACTCTTTTGAGAAGGCGGTTCCCTATCGCTACAATGATGTGGCATTGGAGGATGGGAAGGAGGTGCCCCTGCCCTCTACTTCTGTTGTTAATATTGCCGACGTCAGCGGCCTGACTCGAGCGGTCGTGTCTTTTCGGCTCCGCCAAAAGCCCAAGCTGATATTTGAAGGGCTGACGTTGCTGATTACGCTGAACGCCCAGTTGGGACTGCTGTGAATGCTCCGAATCCGGCACTTGTTGCTGCTAAGCCTGCCTCTGTTGTAAAAACTCCTGTCTCTGTTGGCCAGCGTGGCAATGCGAAGAAAGATTGTGATGAGATGTTGAGGCTCATCAAAAGGAGTGAGTACATCGTTGTAGATCAGCTTCTACAGACGCCATCAAAGATCTTTGTATTGTCTTTATTGATGAATTCAGAACCACATCGAGAAGCTCTGCAGAAGGGGTTGGATGTGGCGTATGTAGATCATGATGCCACAATAGAGCAATTCGATAGTATTGTTGCAAACATCACCGCTTGTAACAATTTGAGTTTTTGTGATGCTGATCTTCCCAAGGAGGGTATCGTATACGCGAAAAACAACCGGCGGGAAAAGACACAGAGCCGCCACCATGCGTTATTTATCCCAAAGGAGGGAAAGGAAACGCTCGAAGTAAACCTGGAAAAGGGAAAGGAATAGTCTTACGACCAGAGGTTGCAAGGATCGGGAGTCGGTTACGCAAGGGGAAGGTATTAGCACCCCCTCACGTCCGTCGTACTCGACGGGATCCACGCTCATAAAGAATAGAAAAAGGTTGCTAAAAAACTGCTCAAAGAATGCACACACTGGAATAAAACACAGAAGAAAGAAGGAGGAAGCGGACTCGGCAGGATGTCGCATCTTGGGCCTACGAAGTTTGTCAGACACAAACATCAGAGTCGACGTAGTTCGGGGGGAAACGTGCTCGCTAGGACATCGCATCCTATGCATACGTATCTTCTCTAACCAGAGGAAGAATCAGAGCACTCGTAGCTCGACTAACGCACGTCGAAACAAAATGAAAGGAGACACTAAGACGTCAAAAGAAACACACAAACGGAAACAGACTGCCAATGGCTGGTCTTACATCTGACTCCGAACAAACAAACACAAACGAGGAAACGGAATGCCAATCGCTAGGCTTACATCCGACTCTGAACAAAGAAAAGCAAACAGGAAACCGAATGCCAATCACTGGACTTACATCATATTCCGAACAAACAACAAACAAACGGACAAGGAAACAAAAAGCCAATAGCTGGACTTACATCTGACTCCTAACAAACACATACAAAAAGACGAAGGGTCTCGATTGCAACTAGGGCAAGAGAAAAGGAAGGTCTCGATCGCAATGAGGGCGAGAGAAAAGGATCAAAGTTAGTTGTCAGTCAAACTCGACAAGACATCGCATCTCGTGCCTACGTATCTCATCTGGACATGAGAATCAGAGTTGCCGTAGTTCGGCTAAACTATTTCTATTGGTTTTGTGTTTTTTAGGTGGACAACGTCACTACGCAATCTACCGGATGCTCAACCTTTGGAGACTTACTCACCTGTAGTAGAAGGAGTTAACGTGTCTTTAAGAGAATATCAAGTTTGTTTGTGTTTTAGGAAAGCTCACGCAAGAAAGGAAGTCCTAGACGAAGGAACCGTGCTACCTTAATTGACATGCAAACGAGAGACTATGCGAAGTCTAGCAAACCTAAGGGGATACAATCACCACACACAAACATATAACATGAAGTAAACACACCAACAAGGGGGCTCAAACATCCGGGTAAGGCTTTAGTCAAGGGGTCATATCAACCTCGACAAACAAGCCGACTGGAAGGGTATCTGAGGGCTCTTAACCACTGACATTAACCGTCAGGGTGAGCAGATGAAAGGTAATGAGGATAAGACCTCATAGCTCTTAACCCGGGCCTGGGTGAGCTTGAATCAATGAAAACATGGGGATCCAGAATGAGGGACCCTACTCCACTGGACTGACTCTATTTACAAGGATCTTGGGTTAGGTTCAAGAGCCTCAGCACGTAGTGCGAGCATAATGAACGACTCAAACGATTAGCAGGGGACTGACTGCTAGTCCCTTCTATCTACCAATTGCCTCTTCACTTAGGAGGACTTGAGGTATATGGCACAAAGATAAACAATCACAGTCATTGCCTCTTAAGGAGGACTTCAGCCAAATGCCTGCCAAAAGAAACGACAGGGCTTCCAGACTACATGGAGTTAGAGGATGAATAAGAGCAACATCAAATTGTGTGACACACATTATCACACCATACATTCATGTGCCTAAAACAGAGATGGAAAATGCTAAAAATGCTAAACAAAATCTCACAAATCACGCAACTTGTTGGGAATCAGCATATTAAATTTCATGGCAATTGGATAATTATTGAGCATTTCACAAAAGAATTGGTACAACATGTCACATTTTGCATCACATTCAAACAATCAAGCATATTTCAAATTTCCAGCAATGCAAAAATTATGAAATAAATGCCACAAAGTAATAGACATTCACATGATCATGTAGGAAAAAAATTGAATTTAATTGGATCAACATGCTATTTATTATGATTTTTGACAGTTGGATGAAATAAAATGAATAATGTGAATCATACATGAGGCAAAATGGAGGGAAAGAAGAAATGATTTGATTAATTTGAAATAACGCTGCCAGTGGGAATCGAACCGTGGTTGAGGTTGGAAATGCGCTGGAAACAAAATAAATTCACAAAGTGACACAGCCAGGAATCGAACCGTGTATGAAGGTTGGAGGCGTGCTCACAATTGAAACGCAGCCGTTTGGTTTAATGAAGAAATCACAAATGAAATTCAAAACAATCCACACGCGGAATCGAACACAAGACGCGAAGGCTATGGGCACTGGAACAGTGAAATCTGAAAGCATGAACCAAAAACCCTAGCCACTGTGGTTTCCACTGTCTTCTTCAATGAGACGGTGGTGCTACAGTAACGTGCAACCAAAAATTTCCCAGAATCCAGCATATGATACACCGTTCGAAAGCTTGTTCAACGCACATCATGAATCTAACAAAATCTAATCCTAATTCTCGATGGATAAAGTGAATCGAACAAAAACATTTTCACATTCAAAAGTTCAGATCAAGATATCTCATGCAATTCTTCACCATTTCAAATTTTATTTATGTCAGCATGCTCAGCAGTGAAAACTCTACACAATCATGGCAATGGAATGAGGAATTAAGAGTTTCAAATTCAAACCTTCTTGAAGATCAGTCAATGGAAACAGTGGATTCAAGGCCTAACACGTGTTCAGATCTGCTCCTCTACTCTTGTTATGAAGTCTGGTGTATGAATTGAGGCTTAACACGACCTAGATCTAGCTCAAATGGAAGCTTCCATGTTCATCTTCATGAGCTTGATGTGCTTGATTCCTGGCCAAAGTCTTCAATCCAATGCTTGATTCTTCATCAATCACACTCAATAATCCAAAATGTGCAAGAAAATCAATGAGTTGTGTGCAAAAATTTGAAGTTTCAATTGAGAGAAAATTTGGAGGGAAAGAAAATTTTGAGATCTAGAATGTGTGAAACTGAAAAATTCTGTTATGATTAAGGCTTTATACTATGTGTTAATCATGCTGAAAATGTAATTAGACAATGGTTAATGGAAGATTAATGAAATATGAGGTGCATGGCAAAATTAGTAAAAACACCTATGCATGGCAAGGCACACGTGAAAAGTGTTATGTGGAGGTGTAGAATCACTTAAAATCAGTTCATGAACAAAATGGCATTGGAATTTAACTCATGTAATGCACCAAATTTAAATTGCCAATTTTCCCTCCAAAATAGACATGCATGAACAAATGATCATGTGATTAAATTTCATGCAATGCAATGATGGATTTGGAAAATATTGGTCATGACATGCAATATGCAAAAAGAGTGGTTCAAATTGGAGTTTTGAACCAAAAGTTATGGCACTTTGAAGTTTCATGCACACTTGGTGATCATTTGCTCATAACTCCCCAACCATTCATCAGATGCTCATGATCTTGGACTTTTTGGAAATGGGAGAGAAAGATCTTCAACTTTCATGTTGGACAAAATTTCATTTGAAGCTTCTTTGATGTTGGAAAGTCAAGTTGAATGTGGTCTAAAAACTTGCCATTTTTAGAAACTTGAAATTACAGGTCACTTTCCATTTTTGGAAACTTTTGATCTGGCTTCAAAACCTTCAATGTAGATGTTTGAAATGATGAATAAGCCTCTTTTGGACATGAATTAAGTGTCTCAAACCATTTCTCCACCTCCTAGCCCTCAGTTGACTTTCAGTTGACTTTTATGGGCCTCAGATGACTTGGCAATGCACTGATGACTTTGAGCCTCTAGCACTTGGCAAAGTTGCTTCAAAATGAACCTTGATTCATATAAGCTCTCTAGAATACTCATGTGGCTTTCATCTCAATGAGAATACTTGTCCTTTTGCACTGATGCATCCTCTTGATACCAATGCTGGATTGCCATGATGCAGTGCAAGATGTAATGATAAATGACCTAAAAAAAATGAGATGTATGCATGAATGGGGGGTGCAAATTTGAGGTGCTACAGTTGCCCCTATTCAATCAACTGGGAGCCTGAACGGATGAGAGCAACGGCTGTCGAATTTTCAAGGTACACAAGGATTGAATACCAAAAGAACCTGGAATTTGCACTTTGCGGGGGATGATCAAAGAAACAATCGACTTGATATACACTGATATCAAGGAAAGCGGGGCCATTTACCGATGGCGGCTTCAAAACAGTCGACTTGATATACACTGATATCAAGGAAAGCGGGGCCATTTACCGATGGCGGCTTCAAAACAGTCGACTTGATATACACTGATATCAAGGAAAGCGGGGCCATTTATCGATGGCGGCTTCAAAACAGTCGACTTGATATACACTGATATCAAGGAAAGCCGGGAAATTTACCGATGGCGGCTTCAACTGGGGAGGAAAAGATGTTTATGACTGGAACAAGACCAGACGTTTACTGACGACTCTACTAAGGAATTGATTTTTATCAAAGAAAGGATACATGACCAGACATTTACCGATGACTGGGAAGGAACTCGACGTTTACCGACATCGAAAGATGATGTTTACCGACACCAAAAAATGACCAGACATTTACCGATGACTGGGAAGGAACTCGACGTTTACCGAAATCGAAAGATGATGTTTACCGACACCAAAAAATGAGCGATCAGACATTTACCGATGACTAGGAAAGACTCGATGTTTACCGACATCGAAAGATGATGTTTACCGACACCAAAGGAAGGATACACGACCAGACATTTACCGATGACTGGGAAGAGAAACCACGACCAGACGTCAACGGACGAATGGGAAGAGAAACCACGACCAGACGTCAACGGACGAATGGGAAGAGAAACCACAACCAGACGTCAACGGACGAATGGGAAGAGAACCCACGACCAGACGTCAACGGACGAATGGGAAGAGAACCCACGACCAGACGTCAACGGACGAATGGGAAGAGAAACCACGACCAGACGTCAACGGACGAATGGGAAGAGAAACCACGACCAGACGTCAACGGACGAATGGGAAGAGAAACCACGACCAGACGTCAACGGACGAATGGGAAGAGAAACCACAACCAGACATCAATGGACGAATGGGAAGAGAAACCACGACCAGACGTCAACGGACGAATGGGAAGAGAAACCAAGACCAGACGTCAACGGACGAATGGGAAGAGAAACCACGACCAGACGTCAACGGACGAATGGGAAGAGAAACCACGACCAGACGTCAACGGACGAATGAGAAACCACGACCAGACGTCAATGGACGAATGGGAAGAGAAACCACGACCAGACGTCAACGGACAAATGGGAAGAGAAACCACGACCAGACATTAACGGACGAATGGGAAGAGAAACCACGACCAGACGTTAATGGAGGAATGGGAAGAGAAACCACGACCAGACGTCAACGGATGAATGGGAAGAGAAACCACGACCAGACGTCAACGGACGAATGGGAAGAGAAACCACGACCAGACGTCAACGAACGAATGGGAAGAGAAACCACGACCAGAAGTCAACGGACGAATGGGAAGAGAAACCACGACCAGACGTCAACGGACGAATGGGAAGAGACTCGATGTTACGGACATCGAAAGATGATGTCTATTGACACCAAAAGAAAGGAGACAAGGGGACCCACGTGGGGATCAACACGACACCTACCGGTATTGTAGGGATGACATCTACATATGTCAAGATAAGGCAGCCACTTGCCTGGGACTAAGCTGGGAATAATCAGGATTTCTTTTCACGGACGGGTGAGGAAATAAACCTCCCTGGGGATTATCAATCCGGAATGCTGTCAGGAGCAACTTCCGCCAATGTGCCGTACAGATGTTGAAAAATGATCCGCCTCTGCTGGGGATATGGTCCAAGCCTGCAAGATGCAAGGGGAGGAAAACTCCTGCTGGGAAAGCAAATGATCACTTTGCTGAGCACACAATTCCTGATTCGATCTCCCAACTCTGTGGGGAGTAGCACTGCGGGGGAGAGAAACGAACTCAACTAGGGAGTCACTTGTTGGGAAACACCAACCTCTCAACCATGCTGGGGAAAACAATTCTGAAATCGACCCAAATGACCCAATGTCACGATGCTGAACTCCTCAGAATAACATCACCGACCAGCTAAACCCATTCTCGGATGGTAACCACGGCTGGGGACTAGCTTATGCTTGCAATGCTGATGCATGAATTCTACAACGTAATGCTCCATAACCATGGAAATGCTACGCAATTAATGATGCAATATGCTATGCTTTTCTAAATGATGAATGCATAAAAAATATATCCCCCTACGGGGACTCTACTGGGGAGCTCGAGGAACTCTGCTGAGGAACTCAATATCACTCCAGTCTCCACCCTGCTGGGGATAGAATAATCCTCACTGGGGAAGACCTCCACTGAACCCGATCGCTTGGGGACTTTGCTGGGGAAAACAAACAACGCCAACCTCCGCTGGGGAAACAACAAACTTCAGACCTGCTAAGGCAATAACATTCTCAACCCTGCTGGGGATTACAACACTTCAGGCCTGGCTGCTGAGGAACAAACCACCCACAGACACTTCCGCTGGGGAAATAGTTACCTTCCGACTTGCTGGGGAACTGACCGTCCTCAGACTTATTGGGGAAAGGGAAACCTTAAAGCCCGGCTGCTGAGGGAACACTGATCTCGGACTCGCTAGGGAGACAAGTTCTGCACTTGCTTTGGACAACCCAACTTCTCACAATACTGGACAGTGTTGAAACATCTTCGAACAAACTATGGCTTATCTGCTCTTAGCCAGCAATCAAACACAATAACCTGCAAAACAGCAAGACATACATGCCCCAGGGGATTGTATGGACAAAATACCCCCAAGTGTACTCAACATTCAAAATGATTTTCAAATGTTTTATCTTTCTGCACGTTATCGTCTAGCCTTCATGTTTTTTTATGCAATGCTTATCAAAAATTCGGACGTTTTTGCAAACAAAATAGTAAAAAATAAAAACAAGAGAGCAATTTGACTGAATAACGACTTTTATTGATTGAAAATGGCCTATAAAGGAAAATACATCAAGAAGCAATTCCTAGGAAGAGGTAATTGCGCCAAAAAAGGAAATAAACTATCCTATTGGCAATGTGAACACGGCATCCACTATTTTCCAATTTTGTTATGACTCGTATATCCTCAATTTCCCCCAAATTCCCTGCTTTCTGAGAAGAATGATTGGACCGGTCATATCCTTCGAGATGGTAGACGTTGAGGCGCGATGAAGTACAGATAACTCAGACTGTAGTCTCCGCTTTAATCCCTCTTTTGCCTGGATCGCCTTTTCAGGTTTTCAATCCACCGGGATACCCATTTTTGCCTAAGCCGCCTTTGCAGGTTTTCAACTTACCGGGTGTACATATTCTTTTTTATTCTTTATCCCTAACTTTTGCCCGAACCTTTTTCTTTTTCTTTTGGTTCGTCGGGATGCCCTTTTTTGCCTGGACTCTTTTATTCTTTTCGTCCAGCAGGTCAATTCATGCGAAGTATTTTTTTACTACATCTGAGTTCACAGGGGATGGAAAATCTTCACCATCCATAGTTGTCAGCATCAAGGCTCCACCGGAGAAAACCTTCTTGACAACATATGGACCTTCATAATTCGGAGTCCACTTTCCCCTGTTATCTGTACCGGGAGGAAGGATCCTCTTCAAAACCAAATCACCTGTCTGATAGCTTCGAGGACGCACTTTCTAATCAAAGGCTTTTTTCATCCTTCTCTGATACAGTTGCCCATGGCACCCGGTTGCCAACCGCTTTTCTTCGATAAGGCTCAACTCATTGAACCTTGTCCGAATCCATTCAGCTTCGTCCAATTTGACATCCAACAGGACACTCAGAGAAGGAATCTCCACTTCAACAGGTAGGATTGCTTCCATACCATACACAAGGGAGTAAGGGGTTGCCCCGGTTGACGTACGTACTGAGGTACGGTACCCATGCAAAGCGAAAGGCAACATCTCATGCCAATCCTTGTACGTCACAACCATATTTTGCACAATCTTCTTAATGTTCTTGTTTGCCGCCTCTACAGCACCATTCATCTTTGGTCTGTAAGGAGAAGAATTATGATGTTCGATCTTGAAATCTCTACAGAGCTCTTTCATCATCTTGTTATTGAGGTTCGAACTATTATCAGTAATGATTCTCTCAAGAACCCCATAACGACATATAATCTCCTTCTTAATGAATCGGGCAACCACTTGTTTGGTAACAGTGGCATAGGAAGCTGCTTCCACCCACTTGGTGAAGTAATCAATCGCAACCAGGATGAAGCGATGTCCATTAGACGTAGTAGATTCAATCTTCCCAATCATATCGATGCCCCACATTGCAAATGGCCAAGGAGAATTCATGACATTCAGAGGGTTTGGTGGTACATGCACCTTATCTGCATAGATCTGACATTTGTGGCACTTCCGAGCGTATTTGAAGCAATCGGATTCCATGGTTATCCAGTAATAACCGGCTCTCAACAATTTCTTAGCCATGGCATGACCACCAACATGGGTACTGAACGATCCCTCGTGTACTTCCTGCATTAACATGTATGCTTCGTGTCTATCCACGCATCTGAGCAAAACCATGTCAAAGTTCCTCTTGTACAACACATCATCCTGATTCAAATAAAAGATTCCGGCTAGCCTTCTCAATGTCTTCTTGTCATTCTTTGACGCTCCTTCAGGATACTCCTGGCTTTTGAGGAAATTCTTAATATCATAATACCACGACTTCTCATCAACAACAGACTCGGCTGCAAATACATACGCATGCCTCTCGAGTCGATTTACAACAACATGTGGCACATGATTCCACCAATGGACTTTGATCATAGAAGATAGTGTGGCCAAGGCATCAGCCATCTGATTTTCATCTCGGGGTACATGATACAACTTCACTGTCTTGAAGAAAGTCAGGATCCTTCTGGTGTAATCTCTATAAGGAATCAAATACGGCTGGTGAGTATTCCAATCTCCGTTGACTTGGTTAATCACTAGAGTGGAATCTCCATAAATGTCCAAGGTTTTGATCCTTAGATCGATGGCTTCTTCAATCCCCATGATACAAGCCTCGTACTCAGCTTCATTGTTGGTTATCTCAAAAGTCAATATGGCAGAAAAAGGTAAGTGTGCCCCTTTAGGATTGATGAGTACTGCCCTAACACCATTTCTATTCACATTAACTGCCCCATCAAACATTAGTGTCCACTTGTCATCAGGATATGGTCCTTCCTCGACAAGAGGCTCTTCACAATCTTTCATTTTTAAGTACATGATGTCTTCATCGGGGAATTCAAACATCATCGGCTGATAATCATCAATCGGTTGCTCGGCAAGGTAATCAGACAGAATACTACCTTTGATGGCCTTTTGCGACGTGTACTGGATATCATACTCTGTTAAAATCATCTGCCAACTAGCCACTCGTCTGGTGAGAGCCGGCTTTTCAAAGATGTACTTCACTGGATCCATCTTAGAAATCAACAAAGTAGTATGGTTCAGCATATACTGTTTCAGTCGGCGAGCAGCCCATGCCAAAGCGCAGCAAGTTTTCTCGAGCTACGAATATCTTATTTCGCAGTCGGTAAACTTTTTGCTAAGGTAGTATATTGCATGCTCTTTTCGACCAGACTCGTCATGTTGTCCCAATACACATCCCATCGAGTTCTCAGTCACTGAAAGGTACATTATCAGCGGCCTCCCAGGAACTAGAGGTATGAGAATTGGAGGTTTATGCAAATATTCTTTTATCTTATCAAAAGCTTTCTGATAGTCATCATTCCACCTGATTGCTTGATCTTTTCTTAGCAATTTGAATATCGGTTCGCACGTGGCTGTTAGGTGAGATACGAACCGTGCAATGTAGTTCAACCTCCCTAAAAACCCACGAACCTGCTTTTCCGTTCTTGGTTCAGGCATTTCTTGAATAGCTTTTACTTTCGCTGGATCAACCTCAATCCCTTTCTGACTGACAATGAAGCCTAACAGCTTTCCGGATCTCACTTCAAACGTGCACTTGTTTGGATTCAGCCTCAGTTTGAATTTTCTCAGTCTTTCAAACAACTTCTGCAGGTTTACCAAGTGCTCCTCTTCTGTCAGAGACTTCGCAATCAAATCATCCACGTACACTTCGATTTCTTTGTGCACCATGTCATGAAAGAGAGTCGTCATAGCCCTCTGATAGGTAGCATCGGCATTCTTCAACCCGAATGGCATCACCTTATAGCAGAACGTGCCCCAAGGTGTAATGAATGTCGTCTTTTCCATGTCTTCTGGTGCCATCTTGATCTGATTATAGCCAGAAAATCCATCCATGAAAGAGAAAACCGAGGATTGAGCAGTGTTATCAACCAATACATCAATGTGAGGTAATGGGAAATCATCTTTCCGACTAGCTCTGTTTAAATCCCGGTAATCGACACACATCCTGACTTTACCATCCTTCTTCGGCACGGGTACGATGTTGGCCACCCACGGGGGATAATTGGTCACTGCCAGAAAACCCGCATCCAACTGCTTCTGAACCTCCTCTTTGATCTTGACAACCATATCAGGACTAGTTCTGCGAAGCTTCTGCTTTACCGAAGGACAATCTTCTCTCAGAGGTAGCCTGTGCACCACAATATCTGTATCCAAACCAGGCATATCTTGATACAACCATGCAAATATCTCCACATATTCTTGCAGCATTTTAATCAGCCCTCTCTTGACAGATTCCTTTAAAGCAGCCCCTATCTTGATCTCTTTCCTGGCGTCCTCAGTACCAAGGTTAATAATCTCCAACTCTTCCTGATGAGGTTGGATGACCCTTTCCTCCTATTTCAATAGTCTGACCAATTCTTTGGGGAGTTCACAATCTTCTTCACTCTCCTCTTCGGCTTGGTAAATGGGATTATCAAAATCATATTGAGCCATAACATAATTGTTTTTAGTGGAGTCCTCGAGATCGATTCTGCACGAATGATGTTTAATGCTTTATTTTAGAAAAGAGTTCACGAAAGTCACAAAAACAAAATACATTGCCATTTTTATTGTTTTGAAAATGAAAATAAAAACAGAAAGATAGTGAACACAAATTTGTTTGCAAAACGTCCTTTATTAATGATAATCATTGAAAATTCAAACATGATGTGGCCCTACAATGAACCACTACGCCCCGGGCAGAGCGTAAGGTTTTTGTGCAAAATGAAAAACAAAAGAAAATTACTCTGTCTGAAGAGTAACTTGGACTATTTCTTCGGCTGTCCAATTGTTGACCATCTCCCTTGGAGCACACGGGCGCACCCAGTTGTCCATATCACAATCACTGTCACCGTCTTCATCGCCTATTGCAAAGACATCACCATGATTCATCAGGTTCAAATGTTCCCCATCTCCCACACTGTTCACTCTAGGCCCTCCATGCTAAGGCATAGGATTACTCACTACATTCGGAGGAGGAGCAAAATTAATTGTTTTGGCATCAATTAAGTTCTGAACCTTATGGTGAAAAGCCCGACAATTCTTAATGTGATGCCCCGGTGCACCGGAATGAAAGTCACAATGGACATAAGCATCATACCCAGCAGGGATCCTCGTCAACGGAGCCATGGTGCGAAGTTCAACAAATTCCAACCTGAGCAGTTCAGGAAGCAATTCAGCATATGTCATCGGCAACGGATCGAACTGACGCTCTGGCATTCTCTACCTTGGCTGAAATGGGCGTTATTGTTGTTGGTGGTGTGGCGGTCCTCTTTGCTGTTGTTGAGGTTGAGTTGTCGGGATAGTTACAGCGGCAACTTGACGATACTGTCCTCTATTTGTATTTCTCCGACTGTGAACAGCATTTGTTTCACCTTCCCTCCTTCTGGGTGCCCCAGAAAATGGTTTCTTAGAACTCGAAGATGAAGAACCAGGGTCTTGGATCCTCCCTGCTTTGATAAGACTCTCAGTCCTTTCTCCGCAGATAACAACATCAGAAAAGCTACCAAACGGGAAACTTCCCATACGGTCCATGAACACACCCTGCAGGGTCCCAATGAACATATCGGTCAGCTCTCTCTCCAACATCGGAGGTTGCACCCTTGCAGCTAATTCGCGCCACCTTTGGGCGTACTCTTTGAAGCTCTCACCAGACTTCTGACACAAACTCTGCAGCTGGGTTATGCTCGGAGCCATGTCCATATTGTGCTTATATTGTCTCAGAAAGGCTTCACCCAAATCCCTCCAGCTTCTAACGGATTCTTTCCTCAAGTCCATGTACCAGTCCAAGGACGCTCCAGACAAACTGTCTTGGAAAAAGTATATCCACATCTTCTCATCATCAGTGTATGCGGAGATCTTTCTGTAATAAGCCTGTACATGAGTGCGAGGACAAGAAGTGCCATTGTATTTGTCAAAGGACGGCGCTTTGAATTTGTAAGGGATCCTCAGTCCATCAACTAAACCCATATTCGTAACATCAAATCCCAACGAATTCTGACATTCCATAGCACGGATCTTTTCAGCCAAGGCATCAACTTTTCTATCCCTCTCTTCAGTCCTTCCCACTTCGTCATCATCACTGAGGAGAGTGAACATATCTTCCTGTCTATCAACCAACGGAGCAGGATGGCGAGCCGGAGCACGGGTCGCTCGAACATTAACAGTCTCTGGAGCGATAGGTTGTCCATTGATTCTGATACCCCTCAATTCATCACCCACAGCATAGTTATTGACGGGAATGGTAGAAGCAACATTGTCATTAACAGGGACTCCCTCTGGCGAATTACAGTTGACAGGTGGAATCACAGCTTCCTGTCTCTGGGCCAAGGCTCGCAGCTCCTCTTGCCCTTGTACAACCCCTTGCATCATATTCATGAATTGGGCCATGTTAGCCCTCATCTCTGCTAATTCAGCCTGAACTTGATCCATGCTTCTCTGTTGATTCAGTCTTGTCGCGTAGCGGTGCGGACGATGATCAGCAATCCTGCCTAAGACAGGAACCAGAATGAGAAGTCGTCTTCAAGAATACTTGTAATGCAAGAATGATATGTGTATGATGCATATGATGCGTATGATGCGTATGCTATGTTCATTTCTCAGGCATTCAAGCGTCTCGTCCATCTTTGAAAAAATGGCAACCTGTAACATAAACAATAAAGAAGCAACCTACATCGGATGATGAGCAAAAGTGAAACATCTACAATCTCATCTATAGATCATGAGCAATAAAGATCATACAACATGGTTCAAGCAAAGATTCACATCATCAGAGTAGAATAAGGAATCCCATCCAACAATCCTGGAGGTGATTCTCAAAATAAACAACAAGACAAACTAAGAATGTCGTCCTCCAGGAATGAGAGTCTTCAGGTACTGGCACTAATCTATCAACCGGTCACACTCTGAGCACTCAGGTAAAGGAGTGAGTTTCTCCTTCAGTTGCACTTTGAGTTCCACCACTTCTTCTCTGAGTTGGTTCTCTGTTACATGCCTTAGGTCTATCTCTTTCTTCAACTGAATGTCCTTGTCCTTAAGCTGCCTTTCCAAGTCTCGTATCTTCTTTTGGTAATTGGCTTCCGCTTTTTGCAACCTCAAACGTTCATGGCGTTCTCTATCCAACAAGGTTTCTATCTCCTCATAGGACCTCTTTTTGTTTCTCAACTTACTAGCACTTTCACCTTGCAATCCTTTGAGTTTGTGAGCCAAATTCAACTTATCAGCTTTGGCTTTGTACAACTCCATTTGGATCTCTTGTTCCTTCTCTTTCAACCGACGATTCTCCATTAAGGCTTGTTTGTAATACTCAGCAGGCACATTCTCAGAATGTATCAAAGGCGGTTGCTCTTGTAATGGTTCCATCCTATCATAGGGTAACAACAAAGTCTCAACTCTATCCTTGACCCATTCAATGTAGGCAGGCATAGCAATAGCAAACTTCTTCCCCAAAACAGATCCATCCTTGACACCAATAGTCTCCCAAGCTTTTCCCACTAGCTCCAATATAGCTGGATCACTCCGTTTCTCAAAGTACACACTCTCAGCTATCTCAGCATCAAGTGGCCTTTCATTCATGACAAAGCCCAACTGACGGAGAGAAAGAACCGGGTTGTAGTTGATGCAACCCTTAGTTCCTATGAGAGGAACATTACGAAACCTTCCACAACTCATAATGACATTGCGCACATTAATCCTGTAAGCTTGCCACTTGATATCATAAGAGGTGAGTGACATAATCCTCTGAGTCCACTTGTGAGTATTCTGAGTATCCACAAAAGGTCCACTGGTTGGTAGAAAAGACAAGAACCACTTGAGTAGCAATGGGAGACAACACCTGATAGCTCCACCCTTACCATGCTTGCTGTGTATAGCGTAGTAAGTGTCAGCTAACAAGGTAGGAACCGGGTTTCCTCCAATGAAAATAATGATTGCTGCAAGGTCCACAAAATTAGGCATACTAGGGAACAGAACAACTCCATAAATCATGACGGCCAACTGAGTGTTGAAGGCTTCCCAATTTCCTTTCTTTGCTTCTTCTTTAGCCATTCTCACCAGGTACTTCAACGACAAACCCACAACATCACCACTTGGTTTCCAATTGTCACCCACTTCTTTGATACTCAAATAAAGAGCCTTAGCAACAACTCTGAAATCCACCTCCTTTGGCACATCCAGGAAGGGTACTTGGTATTTGATTCGGACATTCATAAGGATGGAGTACTCTTCAAGAGTGGGCGCTAACTGGTAGTCCTGAAAGGTGAAGCAACGGAGCTCTGGATCATAAAACTGCAAGAGAGTCTGCAAAGGTACCGGATCAACCACCATCTTCAACAAGGTCAGAATATCCCCATACTGATCATCAAACACCTTCTGATTACAGCCGGTCACAAGATTACTCAATTCTTCCAAAGATGTCAACGACTCATGGTAAAAGCTGTAGGTGCAAATCTTCCTCTTCAACTCTGGAATGGCTGCCATCTCTCAATGTGAACAGACTCCTGAATAAACCTGAGAAATGATATGCATGTGCAAGTTAGCTTTTCTCTTTTTCTCTTTTTTTTGTTGAAAATAACCATGCTATGATGCAAATGATGAGACCATGACTGATTGGCTGTATATCACAAGGCACAGGTTCAGAACTTCGGCATGAACTCGGAACCAAAAACCACAGATCAAGGTCATCTGGAACCCATACTTCAAAACCAAGTCACCAACAGGACCAAACAGAAGTCACCAACAGGACCCGGTCACCAACAGAGCAAGTCACCATCAGTACCTATAAATAATTCATTCCCTCCCCACTCACGGGTGTAATCTAGGCCAGGGTAAGGTCAATAGAAACGCAGGATAAACAATCCTTTCAAGAATATCATCATATGCACACCAGGTGTATGCAACGATAATACCCCATCAGAATCTGAACTGCTCGTGATATCATGTTCCGCTAAGTGGCGCCATACCACCCGCTTCCCATGAATCACTCTATTCCTAGGTGTCCTAAAGTTCACTCATAGCCTGGGTATTGGGCCTTTTACCTCTTGTGATTCCCACCCCACAGAGAAACAGATACACAGCCAGCACAATGATAATATGATGCATGCAAACATATATACAAATGTATACAATCACAGCATAATAATCATAAATGCAAGAAATAAAGCAGCAAAAGCAACCAAAACTATCCTAGAGAGCGCTAGGATTGACTCGCTTAGGGAAGATGGACCAGCAAGAGGTCAACTTCTTAAGTCCCTAGCAGAGTCGCCAGCTGTCGCATACGCAAAAAACAACCGGCGGGAAAAGACACAGAGCCGCCACCGTGCGTTATTTATCCCAAACGAGGGAAAGGAAACGCTCGAAGTAAACCTGGAAAACGGAAAGGAATGGTCTTACGACCAGAGATTGCAAGGATCGGGAGTCGGTTACGCAAGGGGAAGGTATTAGCACCCCCTCACGTCCGTCGTACTCGACGGGATCCACACTCAGAAAGAATAGAAAAAGGTTGCTAAAAAACTGCTCAAAGAATGCACACACTGGAATAAAACACAGACGAAAGAAGGAGGAAGCGGACTCGGCAGGATGTCGCATCCTGGGCCTACGTAGTTTGTCAGACACAAACATCAGAGTCGACGTAGTTCGGGGGGAAACGTGCTCGCTAGGACATCGCATCCTATGCATACGTATCTTCTCTAACCAGAGGAAGAATCAGAGAACTCGTAGCTCGGCTAACGCACGCCGAAACAAAATGAAAGGAGACGTTAAGACGTCAAAAGAAACACACAAACGGAAACAGACTGCCAATGGCTGCTCTTACATCTGACTCCGAACAAACAAACACAAACGAGGAAACGGAATGCCAATCGCTGGGCTTACATCCGACTCCGAACAAAGAAACGCAAACAGGAAACTGAATGCCAATCGCTGGACTTACATCAGACTCCGAACAAACAACAAACAAACGGACAAGGAAATAGAAAGCCAATAGCTGGACTTACATCTGACTCCTAACAAACACACACGAAAAGACGAAGGGTCTCGATTGCAACTAAGGAAAGAGAAAAGGAAGGTCTCGATCACAACGAGGGCGAGAGAAAAGGATCAAAGTTAGTTGTCAGTCAAACTCGACAAGACATCGCATCTCGTGCCTACGTATCTCATCTGGACATGAGAATCAGAGTTGTCGTAGGTCGGCTAAACTATTTCTATTGGTTTTGTGTTTTTTAGGTGGACAACGTCACTACGCAATCTACCGGATTCTCGACCTTTGGAGACTTACTCACCTGTAGTTGAAGGAGTTAACGTGTCTTTAAGAGAATATCAAGTTTTTTTGTGTTTTAGGAAAGCTCACGCAAGAAAGGAAGTCCTAGACGAAGGAACCGTGCTATCTTAATTGACATGCAAACGAGAGACTATGCGAAGTCTAGCAAACCTAAGGGGATACAATAACCACACACAAACATATAACATGAAGTAAACACACCAACAAGGGGGCTCAAACATCCGGGTAAGGCTTTGGTCAAGGGGTCATATCAACCTCGACAAACAAGCAGACTGGAAGGGTATCTGAGGGCTCTTAACCATTGACATTGACCGTCAGGGTGAGCAGATGAAAGGTAATGAGGATAAGACCTCATAGCTCTTAACCTGGGCCTGGGTGAGCTTGAATCAATGAAAACATGGGGATCCAGAATGAGGGACCCTACTCCACTGGACTGACTCTATTTACAAGGATCTTGGGTTAGGTTCAAGAGCCTCAGCACGTACTGCTAGTCCCTTCTATCTGCCAATTGCCTTTTCACTTAGGAGGACTTGAGGTACATGGAACAAATATAAACAATCACAGTCATTGCCTCTTAAGGAGGACTTCAGCCAAATGCCTGCCAAAAGAAACGACAGGGCTTCCAGACTACATGGAGTTAGAGGATGATTACCTAGGTGGTATGCCAACCACAAGAAAAGCAAAGCTCAAGCAATGAGCTAAAGCAACTAAAGTACCTGTAAGAAAATCAAACAAGTCAATATTCACATTCAGACAAACCAAACAGTCAATCAACAATGTTACAACCAATATGCACACAAGGCAAGTCAACAACTCAAGTGAGTTCATCACCAAGGGACCTACAACACAACAAAGGTTAGTGGACAAAGCAAATTTGCATCTCAAGTCATAAGATTGCATCAACCACTAGATCTAATAGCTTGAACCTGAAATACAAAGCTCAAAAGATGAGTACAAACCACTAGTACCAAGACTAGGGTCAAAGGCAAAGCAAAAAGGCAAAACAGCAGCCAATATTCAACATGAAGCACATTTATTCCAGTAAGAACATGTCCTAAAAAGGACCAGACTCAAATCCTAAGGCAAATCCATCTAATGATCATGCTAAGGCAAAGGCAATCACAAAGCACACAATTGGACCTCAAGAATGAAAATACCATATTAAAACAGAAATGAATCAAATAACCATGGATATTTTTATGTGCATACAACATGTCAAAACACAAGCATCATGCAAAAAATTGGAATCAGAAAAGCTCAATTGACATGTATATGAAAATGAACAAGAGCAACATCAAATTGTGTGACACACATTGTCACACCATACATTCATGTGCCTAAAACAGAGATGGAAAATGCTAAAAATGCCAAACAAAATCTCACAAATCACGCAACATGTTGGGAATCAGCATATTAAATTTCATGGCAATTGGACAATTATTGAGCATTTCACAAAAGAATTGGTACAACATGTCATATTTTGCATCACATTCAAGCAATCAAGCATATTTCAAATTTCCAGCAATGCAAAAATTATGAAATAAATGCCACAAAGTAATAGACATTCACATGATCATGTAGGAAAAAAATTGGATTTAATTGGATCAACATGCTATTTATTATGATTTTTGACAGTTGGATGAAATAAAATGAATAATGTGAATCATACATGAGGCAAAATGGAGGGAAAGAAGAAATGATTTGATTAATTTGAAATAATGCTGCCAGTGGGAATCGAACCGTGGTTGAAGTTGGAAATGCGCTGGAAACAAAATAAATTCACAAAGTGACACAGCCAAGAATCAAACCGTGTATGAAGGTTGGAGGCGTGCTCAGAATTGAAACGCAGCCGTTTGGTTTAATGAAGAAATCACAAATGAAATTCAAAACAATCCACACGTGGAATCGAACACAAGATGCGAAGGCTATGGGCGCTGGAACAGTGAAATCTGAAAGCATGAACCAGAAACCCTAGCCACGGTGGTTTCCACCGTCTTATTCAATGAGACGGTGGTGCTACAGTAACGTGCAACCAAAAATTTCCCAGAATCCAGCATATGATACACCGTTCGAAAGCTTGATCAACGCACATCACGAATCTAACGAAATCTAATCCTAATTCTCGATGGATAAAGTGAATCGAACAAAAACATTTTCACATTCAAAAGTTCAGATCAAGATATCTCATGCAATTCTTCACCATTTCAAATTTTATTTATATCAGCATGCTCAGCAGTGAAAACTCTACACAATCATGGCAATGGAATGAGGAATTAAGAGTTTTGAATTCAAACCTTCTTGAAGAACAGTCAATGGAAACAGTGGATTCAAGGCCTAACACGTGTTCAGATCTGCTCCTCTACTCTTGTTATGAAGTTTGGTGCATGAATTCAGGCTTGACACGACCTAGATCTAGCTCAAATGGAAGCTTCCATGTTCATCTTCATGAGCTTGATGTGCTTGATTCTTGGCCAAAGTCTTCAATCCAATGCTTGATTCTTCATCAATCACACTCAATAATCCAGAATATGCAAGAAAATCAATGAGTTGTGTGCAAAAATTTGAAGTTTCAATTGAGAGAAAATTTGGAGGGAAAGAAAATTTTGAGATCTAGAATGTGTGAAACTGAAAAATTCTGTTATGATTAAGGCTTTATACTATGTGTTAATCATGCTGAAAATGTAATTAGACAATGGTTAATGGAAGATTAATGAAATATGAGGTGCATGGCAAAATTAGTAAAAACGCCTATGCATGGCAAGGCACACGTGAACAGTGTTATGTGGAGGTGTAGAATCACTTAAATTCAGTTCATGAACAAAATGGCATTGGAATTTAACTCATGTAATGCACCAAATTTAAATTGCCAATTTTCCCTCCAAAATAGACATGCATGAACAAATGATCATGTGATTAAATTTCATGCAATGCAATGATGGATTTGGAAAATATTGGTCATCACATGCAATATGCAAAAAGAGTGGTTCAAATTGGAGTTTTGAACCAAAAGTTATGGCACTTTGAAGTTTCATGCACACTTGGTGATCATTTGCTCATAACTCCCCAACCATTCATCAGATGCTCATGATCTTGGACTTTTTGGAAATTGGAGAGAAAGATATTCAACTTTCATGTTGGACAAAATTTCATTTGAAGCTTCTTTGATGTTGGAAAGTCAAGTTGAATATGGTCCAAAAACTTGCCATTTTTGGAAACTTGAAATTACAGGTCACTTTCCATTTTTGGAAACTTTTGATCTGGCTTCAAAACCTTCAATGTAGATGTTTGACATGATGAATAAGCCTCTTTTGGACATGAATGAAGTGTCTCAAACCATTTCTCCACCTCCTAGCCCTCAGTTGACTTTCAGTTGACTTTTATGGGCCTCAGATGACTTGGTAATGCACTGATGACTTTGAGCCTCTAGCACTTGGCAAAGTTGCTTCAAAATGAACCTTGATTCATATAAGCTCTCTAGAATACTCATGTGGCTTTCATCTCAATGAGAATACTTGTCCTTTTGCACTGATGAATCCTCTTGATACCAATGCTGGATTGCCATGATGCAGTGCAAGATGTAATGATAAATGACCTAAAAAAAATGAGATGTATGCATGAATGGGGGTGCAAATTTGAGGTGCTATAGAGGGAAGAGACCACAACTTGGCATTACACATATCTATGAGCTGCAAAGATGATGCCATGTCTAATGTGTTGGTGGACACTGGATCATCGATGAATGTGTTGCCAAAGTCCACTCTTGCTAAATTGTCATATCAGGGGCCTCCCATGAGGCAGAGTGGAGTGGTAGTTAAAGCTTGCGATAGGTCCCGTAAAACTGTGATTGGAGAGGTGGAACTCCCAGTCAAAATTGGACCGAGTGATTTCCAGATCACCTTCCAAGTCATGGATATTCACCCATCGTATAGCTGTCTGTTGGGCAGACCATGGATTCTAGAGGCAGACGCCGTGACATCCACCCTACACCAAAAATTGAAGTTTGTCAAATACAAGAAGCTGGTGGTGGTAGGGAGAGAAAAGGCTCTCCTAGTTAGCCATTTGTCTTCCTTTTCTTACATAGATACTGAGGATGAAGTTGGAACTCCGTTCCAAGCTTTATCTATTGTTGAGCCTATTAAGAAAGGAACTTCTTCATTTGCGTCCTATAAAGATGCTAAGTTGGCCATTGAGCATGATACAACTACTGGATTGGGGAAAATGATTAAGTTGGAGGACAACAAATCCCGGGTTGGCATAGGGTATTCTTCTGGCACCTTCAACAAGCATGGGTTGTTCAAGAGTGATGGATTCATCCACGATGGTCAAGATGAGGAAGTTGCTGCTATTGTGGAAGAGGATGCAGAGGGGGATTCTGGCAACTTTGTCATCCCTGGAGGGGTCTGCAATAATTGGGTCGCTGTTGATGTTCCAACGGTTATCCATAAGTCAAAGTAATGTTCATTATGTTTAAAAACTCTCCTCTCATGCCAAAACGAGGAGTGATGACATTGTTGGCTCATAAATACAATGATATTTTCATTCAATAAATTCATGTTAAATGTTTGTTTTTCCAATTATTTTCCCTTTTCGCTTTTGCATGGAATCGGTGATCACATAAAACCCTAAAAAATAGAATAAAATCAATCTTTTCATCTGCATAATGATTTGCCTTGTTTGAATTCTAAAATCTCTTTTATATATCCAAAATCATTATGCAGGTTGATCAAACCCATTGAACATAATGATCCAACAATATCTCCCAACTTTGAGTTCCTTGTATTTGAGGCAGAAGAAGATGATGTTGAAGAGATTCCTGACGAGATTACCCGTCTACTTGAGCATGAAGAGAAGATCATTCAGCCGCATCTTGAGAATCTGGAAACAATCAACTTGGGGTCTGAAGATTGTGTGCGAGAAGTGAAGATTGGGGGACTCATAGAAGAGTCTGTTAAGAAGGGGTTGATTGAGCTACTACGAGAATATGTCGACGTCTTTTCCTGGTCATATGAAGGAATGCCTGGTCTGGATACTGATATCGTGCAACATTTCCTGCCTTTGAAGCCTGAGTGCGTGCCTGTAAAGCAGAAGCTCAGAAGAACTCATCCTGATATGGCAATGAAGATCAAAGAGGAAGTTCAGAAGCAAATTGATGTGGGGTTTCTGGTGACTTCTACATATCCTCAATGGGCGGCCAATATTATACCCGTGCCTAAGAAAGATGGAAAAGTCTGGATGTGTGTGGACTATAGAGACTTGAATAAAGCTAGTCCAAAAGATGATTTTCCTCTACCACATATTGATATGTTGGTAGATAATACAGCTAAATTCAATGTCTTCTCGTTTATGGACGGATTTTCCGAATATAACCAAATTAAGATGGCACCCGAGGATATGGAGAAGACAACATTCATCACACCTTGGGGAACATTCTGTTATCGAGTGATGCCCTTCGGTTTGAAGAACGCTGGAGCCACGTATCAACGAGCTATGACTACCTTGTTTCACGATATGATGCACAAGGAGATTGAGGTATATGTTGATGATATGATTGCGAAGTCAAGAACGGAAGTTGAACATGTTGAGCACTTGTTGAAGCTTTTTCAGCGTTTGAGGAAGTATAAACTTCGTTTGAATCCTAACAAGTGTACATTTGGAGTCCGTTCTGGCAAGTTATTGGGATTTATTGTCAGCGAGAAAGGTATTGAGGTTGATCCTGCAAAGGTCAAAGCAATACAAGAGATGCCTGCGCCCAAAACTGAGAAGCAAGTCCGAGGTTTTCTTGGCCGCTTGAATTATATCTCCAGATTCATATCCCACATGACTGCCACATGTGCGCCAATATTCAAGCTCCTTCAGAAAGATCAGTCTCATGATTGGACCGAGGATTGCCAAAAAGCCTTTGACAGCATTAAAGAGTATCTGTCTGAGTCTCCGATTCTGTCTCCACCTGTGGAAGGGAGACCATTGATTATGTATCTGACTGTTCTTGAAGACTCAATGGGTTGTGTCCTTGGTCAGCAAGACGAGTCAGGGAAGAAAGAATATGTTATATACTACCTGAGTAAGAAGTTCACCGATTATGAGTCTCGATACTCGATGATTGAGAAAACATGTTGTGCTTTGGCTTGGGCTGCTAAGCGCTTACGCCAGTATATGTTGAATCATACGACTTGGTTTATATCCAAAATGGATCCAATCAAGTATATCTTTGAGAAGCCTGCTTTAACTGGGAGGATTGCCCGTTGGCAGATGTTGTTGTCTGAGTATGATATTGAGTATCGAGCTCAGAAGGCTATAAAAGGTAGTATCTTGGCTGACCACTTGGCACATCAACCAATTTAGGATTACCAGTTAGTTCAGTATGACTTCCCTGATGAGGAGATTCTGTATTTGAAAATGAAAGATTGTGATGAGCCTACGCTCGATGAAGGGCCAGAGCCTGGTTCCCGATGGAGCATGGTGTTTGATGGCGCTGTAAATCAATATGGAAATGGTATTAGGGCAGTGATTATTACTCCTCAGGGCATACATTTTCCTTTTACAGCAAGGCTAACTTTCAAATGCACGAATAATATGGCTGAGTATGAGGCCTGTATTATAGGATTGGAAGAATGTATTGATCTTAGGATCAAACATCTTGATGTTTATGGTGATTCGGCTCTTGTTGTTAATCAGATTAAGGGTGAATAAGAGACGAATCAGCCTGGCATCATCCCATATAGAGATTATGCGAGGAGGATTTCAACGTTCTTTACTGAAGTTGACTTCCATCATATCCCTCGAGACGAGAATCGGATGGCAGATGCTCTTGCTACGCTTGCCTCGATGATTGTGGTTATACTCTAGAATGAAGTTCCCAACATCACTGTAATGCGCTTGGACATACCAGCTCATGTATTTGCAGTAGAGGAGGTGCAAGATGATAAGCCATGGTATTACGATATCAAGTGCTTTCTTCAGAGCCAGATTTACCCGCCTGGAGCATCTGTGAAAGATAGAAAGATTTTGAGGATATTATCAGGCAATTTTTACCTTAATAGCGAAGTGCTTTATAAGAGAAATTTCGACATGGTTCTGCTCAGATGCGTGGATAGACACGAAGCAGACCTGTTAATGACTGAGGTCCATGAGGGTTCGTTTGGTACTCATTCCAATGGACATGCCATGGCTAGAACGATGTTGAGGGCAGGCTACTATTGGCTGACAATGGAGTCTGACTGCTGCAAATATGTGAAGAAATGCCACAAGTGTCAGATTTATGCGGATAAGATTCATATTCCCCTGACACTTCTGAACATGATTTCATTACCATGGCCTTTCTCCATGTGGGGAATTGACATGATTGGCATGATAGATCCGAAAGCGTCCAACGGTCACAGATTTATTCTCGTAGCAATTGATTACTTCACCAAGTGGGTTGAAGCGGCGTCATATGCAAATGTGATCAGGCAGGTAGTTGTGAAGTTTATCAAGAATCAACTCATATGCCGTTATGGTGTGCCGGATAAGATCATTACTGACAATGGATCTAACTTGAACAACAAGATGATGAAAGAGCTGTGTAGCGAGTTCAAGATTTCACATCATAATTCTTCTCCTTACAGACCCAAGATGAATGGGGATGTTGAAGTTGCTAATAAGAATATCAAGAAAATTTTCTAGAAGATGGTTGTTACATACAAAGATTGGCATGAGATGTTGCCATTTGCTTTACATGGGTATCGTACATCTGTCCGCACTTCAACAGGGGCAACCCCTTTCTCTCTTGTTTACGGTATGGAGGTTGTACTCCCAATAGAGGTGGAGATCCCATCAATGAGAGTCTTGATGGAAGCCAAGTTGACTGATGTTGAGTGGGTTCAGAGTCGTTATGACCAATTGAATTTGATAGAAGAGAAGAGATTGACTGCCATGTGCCATGGTCAGTTATATCAGCAAAGGATGAAGAAAGCCTTTGATAAGAAGGTCAAGCCTCGTGTGTTCCGAGAAGGTGACCTTGTGCTCAAGAAAGTTTTGTTTTTCGCGCCCGATTCTAGGGGCAAGTGGACTCCAAAACTATGAAGGTCCATATATTGTTAAGAGAGCCTTTTCAAGAGGTGCTTTGATACTTACAACTATGGATGGGCAGGATTTCACTCGTCCTGTGAATTCAGATGCAGTCAAGAAATACTTCACCTAAAAATAAAAATAGAATAGCTCGCTAAGTTGAAAACCCGAAAGGGCGGCTTAGGCAAAAATGAGCGTCTCGGTGGATTGAAAACCCGAAAGGGCGATCCAGGCAAAAGTTAGAGACATAAAAAATGAATATGTATCCCGCTAGATTGAGCACCTCACCTTGGGGAAATCTAGGCAAAAATTAGGGATTTGGCAAGTAACTACATCCTGACAAGACTTTGTTCTATAAGCTATCATCTGTCAAAACTCCTCGCGCAGTCATCGTCAACTGAAGCTTCAAATACATCGGATTTAGAGTAGGTGGAGAAATGGTCATTATGTTCAATGTAGCCCTTTTCCAATATATATCACCAATTTTAAATTTGTAAAGATCCATGGAGTCTCTCCATTTGCAGACTATCAATCCATCAAATAAATTTGAGCCTTTATCCAATTATTTTCATTCTTATTTGTTTCTGTTCAACAAATGTTTTGCATGTTTTAATTGAGAAATATCATTGTTTTAAATAAATAAAAAATTTCATAAATTTGTTGTTAAACAAAGTGAACATTCACAATGGCGAAAGGACATTTGGGACGTCTTCAGTGCTCTCCTAAAGATGGTATGATCCCTAACAGGGTAAGACATTTGTTCATATTCCCAGCATGCTTGTATTCTCTTCCTTCAGAGCCTGTTTGTGTTTTCCTCCCGAGCAGAGTGGTTGGTAAAGGTATTCATCCCTCTTTCCTTCAGCAGAGCGATGATCCTTCTTCCTTAGCAGATGTGATCTCTTCGGTACTGCAACATATATGGTGGTGACCCTAGAAACTTCTGATTTGGTGTTTGTTCCCCATAGAGTTCCACCCTCCCCTCTGATAATTTCCTCAGTAAAGTTGCTTCTACGGCGGATTTTATCTATGTGTTGATCATGTCTCTAGCTGGAATGGCTGATGATCATTCCCCCTACAGAGATCTTTGGTTCCTGGTATCTTTTGCCCCATCAGACTGAATGTCCTCCAGTGGGCCTGGCTTTCTCTCTCGAGATGTAGTAATGGATGTTTGTTCATTGATTTGTGGACCTGTTTGTGTTAGATATGTCTATTTTGTCGCATTATTTGCCATAAATACCTTTTTTTGTTGTCTCCTGCTATTAGGTGATACATATTTCACCAAGCAGATGTTTGTGTCTGATCTCCCCATGTAGAATCAGCCCCATAAGCAGAAAGTGTTTATCCTTTCTTCCATATTCCCCCACGGAGTTATGTCCTCGTGGATGATTATTGTTTCTGTTTCCTCTCAACACATATATTGGGATGGAGTTTTCCCTGAGTTATATTCTCATAGGGATGAGTCTTGTTTTATCGCGCCTCTTTAGTTTGTTCCTAGATTGGCTTCTTGAAATGTTCCCTGCGCTTCCCTGTAGTTTAGGTGAATAATTGCTCAGTAACCAGTAATTGTCCATCTTTTCCCCGACGGAGTCTGTGGCCTTCTACCCTCATACCGGTAGTTATAAGTCCTATTTATGTGGTTTTCTACCCTTATACCGGTAGTTGTAAACCCCATTTTTATCCCTCTGCAGAGTTAACCTTATTTCGTTCATCCTAACCGATGACGGTTACTCTTCCGTGGTTTTCTACCTAGTATTGGTAGATGTAATCCCCTCCTTGACGATTATCTTTATCCAATATTCGGTATTGTTTTTCCTTCCCCTTTTTGAGTGTATCTCCCAGTAACCGGTGATATATCTCCCGGATCATTGCCTTTGTCAATGTATCCCCAGCGAGTCATCTTTCATTTTCCTTTTGTCGGCAATGATCGTTTCTCCCTTTGATTGGTCATCATTTTATACCTAGTATTTGGTATCCCGATGTCCTTTTCTTTCGGTCGATTTATCCTTTATTTAACCCAGTAACCGGTTGTGGATAATCTTCCATGCGAGTATGTTATCTATGTTCTGAAGGTAATAGATAATATATCTCATGTGCTCTTTGGTCGAAGTCTTTTGCTCTTCCCCAGTCGAGTAAGATTCGTATTCCCTTTTTTGGCGGAGTCGAATGCCCATCCTGTAATCGAGTTTGCTTTTTCAGCCCTCTTTTCAGATGATGAGTGTCCTGAAAATATTACCCAATTCACGCTTGGTCAGTCACCTATTATATGCCCAGTAACCGCTATCCCTGGTGTTCCTTCCTTTTCTGCTCCCTATTATGACTTTTTGTCCCCTATGGAGTCAGATTTCCTGAGTCGAAATATACCTTTTTAGGTCTTCCTCAGATGATTTTGGATGTTTGAATATATCTCACCCTCATACCGGTCTTAGATATTCATTCTCCCCGAGCATGTTGTTCTCTCACCCTTATACCGGTGTTGCGATCACATGTCTCCTTGAGCTTATTACCCAGTAACCGGTAATACCTCATCCTGTTGTTCCTCAGATGAGTCCTGTTTGGACATTTCCCAGTGAAGTCCCTTAATGGATGTTCCCCATCTGAGTCCAGGTTTTCATCCGAAGTATCCTTTGTGGATAGTTGGGCTGTATTGGCATATTCCCCAATACATGCACTTTTGAGTCAGCTCGAGTCTTTCCATTGATTTATTTCCATGGAATTCTTCTTGTGTCCCTCACCGAACCTTAAGTCGTGACCTACTCACGCATTTTTTCCCCATTAGAGTCCCCAGAGTCTCTGTCCCATGAAGTGTGTTACTCGTATGGATTGTCAGTTTCTCCTAATTTCTTTTCTCTTTGTGGACACATATCCCCATAGAGTATTACCTTTTGCCTACATACATTTGCATCATGAGGTCTCTTAGGGACCAAAATTCGTCTCTTTGTTTTTATTTAAGCCCATTCTACCTCGTCGAGACGAAGATTTTAACCTTCACTTCTCCGACTAGAATGACCTTAAATAGGGGCATCTGTAAGACCCCAATTTTGACCCTAAGATCCCTCATGGCATCATAACATTGCAATTTACATTGCCTCAAGGATCATAAGCATCTTGGCTCCTCACTCCTTGGGTTGGGATCTCTTGTGAGTTGGTTTGAGATCACCAAGCATGCTTGAATTGTATATAATTGCTTTTCTCATTTTTATTCACTAACCAAAAGCACAAAAATATGTCACTAACATCTTTTGTTTGTAGCTTGAGCAGTCACAAGGTCTAAAGCTTCTAGGAGACCCTATGTGCATTGGTATGGCCAAGAGAAGATGAAGGCATGCATGGCAATGGTTCCCAAAGCTCTCATCCATGAAATATACCTCCCAAGTATCTCAATTCATCATTTTTGATCAAAGCAAATCAAAGGGTTTGAGGCTTTTTTCCCAAGGAAACCCTAATTCATCTGTTCATCAACTGTGCATTGCTCATGAAGCAACCTCAACCCATGGTTAAATACAATCAAGGGAAGTTCTTTAATTCATCATTTCATGCATATTTGAACTTATTTGAGTGTCCTCAATCATCAATTCATCAAAATATGAGGTTTGGACTTGAGAAGTTGATTAGTCAATTTATTTGACTATTTTGAAATGCATTGAGACCTAACCTTTTATGTGTTTGTCAAATGGAGATGACCCCAAGAGAAAACATTTTCTTTAGGACTATATGCACAACTTTCATGTTCATAAACAATTGATTTGAATCTTGTAAGGGCATCATCCATTCCAAAACATTATAGGTCATTTTGACTGAAACCCTAATTTTGGGTCAACTTCCCAAGGACATAACTCCATCATTGTTTATGATTTTGAAGTGAAACAAAATGCATTGGAAAGCTTAGGATATATACTTCAAATGTTGTGTTGAGAAAAATTTCAAAATCTCAAAAGAAATACATGTGATAATGCAAAACATTATAGGTCAGTTTGGAGCAAAAGCATTGAAATGTGAAAAAGTCCAACTTAAAGTGCCCATAACTTCTTCATAAAAAATCCAAATGATGCAAAATATATGTTGAAATTGATTGTTTCAAAAAGATCTACAACTTTGATGTTGAAGATTTTGTCATTTGGAGCTTGTATCGTTGAGACAGAAGGGCTTGAACTTTGGCCAATTTTGAAAAATCACACATATGCATGTTTTGCACCCTACACTTCAAGTTCAATTTTCATTAATTTCCAAGGTCCAAATGGAGTTTTGATCAACAAGACATTTGTTCCTTATGCAATAAGCTTTCCAACCATTACTCATAAAGTTGAATTTCAAGTATGGACATGGCATTTTTGAAAGCATGAACATGTTGGTGCATTTTTGGAAAATCTATTTAATTTACATTGCATGAGCTCAGCACACTCATTCTGCACGTCCATTCTCATTCCCTTTGCAATAAGCTTGCAAATCCAAGTGGAATTGGGCCCTCCATGCGCCTGTACAGGCCCATTCACTGAGGCCCTTTCCATCCATGCAATGAAATGTTCATGCATTCAGCCTTGCTTTCTTCTATAAATACAATGCCATTGCCTCTCATTTCTTCAACCTTAAGGCGCCCCAATTGCTGCTGAACTGAAATCCTAGCCATCACTAAAGGAACTAATCCATTTTTCTTCAAATTTCTCAGATCTGAATTTTGATTTCATTGATCAATCTTCAGATCTCAAAGTTCCTAAACCTTTTCTCCTCGATCCATAGTGTCTACTGTAAGCAAAAGCATCCAAAGATTGTGACTCAAAGCCTTGCAAATCAAAGGTTTACTTCAACTGTTATTTGCTTCGAATCAGCTTGTATAATGCTCTATTTTCATTGTTGTTGTGTGATCTGAAGTCCTCTACATAGAGGCAACATTGTTATGCTTTCAATTTTTGAAAATCATGAAGTTCATATGAACACCACAAAATTTCCACTTCTGATTTCTCTCAATATAGAGATCTAGAATGGAATTGAGTGGTACAGGGGTGATGTACATCACCCCAACTCTCGATTGATGCCCGGATTGTGCATTTTGGTTGCCATTTTGATTTCTGCAATTTTTGATGTGGCCGGAGTTTGGCCGGAGAAGACGGTGGCACTGGCCATTGTCTGGTCTCCAGATTCAATCAGATCTAACCATTGCTTTTCCCATATGCAATCCCACGCGTCCAATGTTATGACCTATTTAATGGCTCAGTGTGATGCGTTTGACTCGCGTGTATGGTGAGCGTGCGCTTCTTGGCCACGTGATGATCCACGTCAATTAATGAATCTCCATCAGACGACTCACGTTTTTTCTCTTTTTCTATTTTCTGATTTTATTTTCATTTTATTATTTTAATTCCATTTCATTTTAAAAATTCATATCTCTCTCATTATTGGTCCAAAAATTATGGGACCAATTTTATTCTTCTCCTTTTAATTTCTACTTTCTAAAAATGATTTTTAAAATTTTTTATTTCATCATTTGATATTTTTTAGTGATTTTCTCTTTTCTGGTTATTTTTAATTCTTTTAAAATAGTTTTTGATATCCAAAAAATACAAAAATATTTGTCTAACCTCTTTGAATGATGATAGATCTATGAAAAATATTCTCATCAACTTATTAATTAATTTGAGATTTATTTGAGATTTTAATTCAATTAGGTTATTTTTATGCATTTCTAATTGATTTAAAATAGTTTCTGACTTTTAAAAATGATGAAATTTTGTCAAACTTTCTTTGACCTTGTTGAACTTAGGATAATTCCCTTGGACTTTTCAAAGTTGATTTGAAGTGAGTTTGAAGTTTGACCATTCTTTATTATTTTAATCCTAGTTTTATTTTAATATTAAAAAATGCCAAAAATATTTTATTTGTTTCTTGACTTCTAATCTTAATTTTGCTTCTGTTTTCTATTGTTTGACCTTGATCTTCTCTATCTTTGGTCAATACTTGTTATTAGTACATACCATTTCTATTAATGCATTTTAATTCTTCTTCTTCTTCTCTCTTTTTTTCTTTTTTGATCAATGAGTTAAAGATTGGTGGTTAGCATTGATACATGGAGGTTTAATCTTCCTTGGTTCAAATCTAATTCATCTTGATCATGGATCAAGTGAATGGCTTTGCATTAAGGATAGGTTGGTTCCTAAATCATGCAAAGAGCCTAAATCAATAAGAGATAATTTCTCATTTTCTTTTTTGGCATGGCAAGTTGTTGGAGTTTGATTCACTAATCAAGACCTCTAACTTGTGTTGTTGCCTATATTATTATTGACCGGCCTCAGATAGTTGTGACTTCTACATAAATCCAATTATGATTGCTTAACATAGCGCTAAATTGCCTTATGGCACACTAACTATTAACACTAACCATTAACCATTAACATTTACTTCTTGCTCTTTACATTTGTGCAATTTACTATTCTTATACATATTATTCATTTTCTTTTTCCTTTGCTCATTTGAGCACATGTTTATGTTAATGCAATTTGCCCTTTTGCTCACTTGAGCACATAATTGTGTATATATTATTGTGCTTGTATTTTGTTTTGATTGTTGTGGACCAAATGCAAAGAAATGGACAAATGGACTTAGTTTCTAGGACATTCCCTATGCAAATTGGAGTAAAAGGACCTAAATGTTGAAGATAGATTAGAAGGACTAAACCTCTAAACTCACTCTTGTCCATTCTTGATTTACTTCATAGAATTCTTTGATGTGTGTGCTTTTGTGCTATGGGATCCTATGTGAGCTCAAATTGGAGAACCATTGCCATGTTCATCCAAAGTGAAAGATACAAGAGCCATTGGGGATCTTCTAAAGAGCTTGTTTGATTATGTTGATTGCTTGAGCCTACAATTATTTTGCTTGCATATTCCAAAGGATGGGAGCTACTTGGATCATCAATATGACCTCAAGAGAGGAACTCCATTTATGGTCTTGTTTCTTATCCCTCATCTCTTGTATGTTTAGGACTTTAGCCATTCTTCTTCTTCCCTCCACTCTAACCCAAGAAAAAAACTTTTGTGCAAACATTTAACACTTCTTTTCAAACATTAGAAACCTAAGCCTTATGCTTTTGATTTTCAAACTTTCTTTTCATAACACTTATTTTGAATTGAATCTTTAAGTCAACTTTGACCATATTTTGTAAATACTTTTCATTGGTAAATATAACTCATTCAAATTCTTTTGTGGTTTCAATGGCCACTTCTTATCAAAAACTTTTCATAACCTTTAGCTATTAGGTTTGAATTATCCTTAAGGTAGATGTAATACTCACCTATATCCTTAGTGATGGACAATGAGTCTTCCATGCTTATTATAGGGTTAACCCCTCACTAGCATGTTGAAGATATCCTCACATGGTGGATTTGTGGTTTTAGGTTGAGTTTTCTCCCTTGGATAACAAAAGACATTAAGGCTTTTGGACCAATCAATTAACCAACTCATTTTTTTGAAATTTTTACCCCGAACTACGAGGTTTTGATCCTAATCTTTTTTCAAGATGGTACGTAGGCAATAGGTTTATCCATCCAAACACAAAATGTACATAACTTGTATATCCTCTTCTCATCTCTTCAATCATGTTTGCACAAACAAATTTTCACAAAATACCAACCTTACAACAAGTGTGAAAAGGGCTCCCTAGGAGTACCTAGGATGTTTTGGGTGCTTAAAACCTTCCCATTGCATAACCAACCCCCTTACCCCGATCTCTGACATTTTTACTAGTTTTTGATTCGATAGAACTTTTAGGTTTTTGTTCGCTTTCTAACCATTCCTTTGGATAAATAGAAGTGCGGTGGCGACTCGACTTGTATGGTTTACCTTGGATTTAGTCAATATCTCTAATGGTAACGAATATCCCGCTACAGCTGCCACCATACTTGATAACAACAGGATCGGGGATTTTAAACACAGGAGTGATAACATCAACTTCATCCTCATTACGATTCTGAAGTATCTCAATCATCCCTTGATCTATCATCTCTTGGATGTCCTTTCTCACTTGACGGTATCCTCTATCATTGATAGTGCACACCTGGCACCTGTCATGATCATGCTCATAATGGTTGTGTTCACACAATAGCTTATGCATCTCTACCAAGGACTGCCTTATGTCATTCACATAAAGGACTTTATACTTGCCAGGGCACCCCTGAACCATATTAACAGCTGCCTTCCCATGCTCAGGCAATGGGTTCTTCTTCACATTAGGGCCTACGTCCTCAAAGAACAGTACCCCACTCCTCACCAGGTCTTGCACCTTCGTCTTCAATGGAAAGCAATTCTCCACGTCATGTTCGGGTGCACCAGAATGATACACACAGTGAAGTTCGGGCTTGTACCACCATTGGGGATTGGCTGGCACAACAGGAGGATCACGCGGAGTTATCAACTTCCTATTGATTAAGGAAGGATAAAGTTCAGCATACGTCATCGGAATTGGGTCAAAAGTCACCCTCTTCCTCTCATAGTTGTTGGTGCTGGTGTTGTTATTGTTGCGAGGTTGGTAAGCCTGTTGTTGTTGACGATGTTGTTGTTGAACTTCTCTGAAAGCAGGTGCTATGTGAGCCTCTTGGTGTTGGTTGACGGTTGGTCGCACATCCTTCCTCCTCACAGAGGGCCTTCTCTTGACATGGGAAGAAACAACATGAATCTCCCCCTCCTTCTTCCTAGCAAATCCTCCATATTTCTTTGCCGAGGAACCATCATCACGAGACAAGCGTCCTTCACGGACCCCCTCTTCTAGCCTCATCCCCATATTCACCATTTCAGTAAAGTCCGAGGGAGCACTAGCAATCATGCGCTCGTAGTAGAAAGAGCTCAAAGTCTTCAAGAAAATCTTTGGCATCTCGTTCTCCTCCAGGGGTGGCATTATCCGAGCTGCCAATTCTCGCCATCTCTGGGCGTATTCCTTGAAGGTCTCCTTATCCTTCTGGGAAATTTCCCTCAACTGGTCCCTGTCTGGAGTCACATCCATATTATATTTATACTACTTTACAAATGCCTCGCCTAGATCGTTGAAAGTGCGGATGCTTGCACTCTTCAGCCCCATATACCACCGGAGCGCAGCACCTGTTAAGCTATCCTGAAAGTAGTGAATCAGCAGTTGATCGTTATCGGTTTGTGTTGACATCTTGCGAGCATACATCACAAGATGGCTGAGTGGACATGTGTTTCCCTTGTACTTCTCAAAGTCAGACACTTTGAATTTAACAGGGATTTTAACGTTGGGCACCAAGCACAACTCAGCAGCATTTTTCCTAAAGAGGTCCTTACCTCTCAAAGTCTTCAGTTCCTTGTGCAACTCAAGGAATTGAGCTTTCATCTCATCCATTTTCTCATATACGTTCGGGCCCTCGGATGACTCAGAATGATAAATGGTGTCTTCTACACGAGGGAGAGTGTGCACGACGGGGGGTGGCATAGACAGGACCGAGCTAGATACCGGCATAGAAGCAAGAGTGGGAGCAAAACCCTCTGGTATGAAGTTGGATGGCATTCCCCAAGGGAATCCAGCTGGCATAGTAGGAGCGAAGTGGGTTGTGGCTGCAGGCACCGTTGAAGTAGCCACTTCGGAGATAACCGTCCTCGCGGGAGGAGTTGCAGGAGTTGGAGAAGCTTGACTTTGCGCAGCCAGAACTGAATCCATCATGGCAGTCAGTCTAGCAATCTCTTCCTTCAGGTCCCTGTTCTCTTGCTCAAGATGTTCCATTATCTTCGGATGATTTTCTCTGGTGTTATACCGGTGCGTCAGCTTGTCTTCAAAATAAATGAAGAGCAAAGAGTTAGACCACTGATCAAAATCTCGGAACAAAACCTGCTTATGCATATGATGCATGCAATGCTTATGCATATGATTTGTTTTTAATCAAAGGAACTTTATAAAGATCTATTTGCAAATGTTTGAAAAATATTGAACTTTTAAGACATGTATGGAATACTCATAGCAATAATATTTGGAAACTTTTTACATCAAAGAAGTAGTACAATTTTGGTAACCAAATATAATATAAGAGAAAAGGGGAATAAATATCCTATGGAGCCCTAGAAGCAATCGTCCAAAGCCTTCGAGATCGGAAGATAAGTCGCACGAAGTCTCTTCACCTCTCTCTCAAAAGTTGCTTCCATATCGGCCTTCTCTTTGGTGAGCTGATCATACTTTCTCTTCCAAAACCTGGATGAGTGAGGAAGAAGAGAAGTAACCACATCATTTGGTTCATCAATGACCTGATGCTCTAGAAATTCTATCATTGCATCCTTATCCTTGAGCTACTGAAGAAGTTCCTCACGCTCATGAACCCAAGCACGCGACCGATCTTCGTCTCTCAACTCCTCTACTCCTTGATTAGGGAGGGTTGAAGGCCCAACCATAATCATAGGGGCAGGTCTCTGATACTCGTACTGCATGCGATACTCGAGAGCTCTCTTCCTTACCCAAAAGGTGTAAGGTTCTAAAGCAACACAATTCTTCGAACCAAGCTGATTCCTCCCTTTCCCATGAACCTTGCACCAGGCGCGGACCATCCCTTCCTTCAAGTTTTGGGGATATTTACCCTCTTGAAAGAACAATCCTTCCAACAAAATGTTGTTAGGTTTATCCTTTAAGGGGAACCCAAGCTGACGGTGAGCCAAAGCAGGGTTGTAGTTAGTTCCACCACATGTACCAAGAAGAGGCAGATTGAAGAACTCACCACAAGAGTCAATAATCTGAACGCCATCATAAACACGATTATACCAAGAGATATCATCATTAGTGAGAGACATAAGTCTCGTGGCCCACCGTAGACGTCCCTTGTTCTCCTTGAAGGCAAGCGTCTGAGGCAAGTGCGAAATAAACCACTTGTACAACAGAGGCAGACATCACACAATGGAACCACCACCCTTTGCATTCCTCATATGCAAAGAGAAATAAGTGTCACCCAACAGAGTCGGAACGGGATTAAGAGAAGAGAAAATCCTAATAGCGTTCACATCCACGAAGTTGTCAATGTTGGGAAATAACACTAGCCCATAGATGAAGAGTACGAATATGGCTTCAAAAGATTCCTTACTCATGGCCTTCCCAAACAAAGTAGCTTTGGCAGTCAGAAAATCAGATGGGAGTCCTTGAATTCTCCCTTTGGTATTCATATTAGTAACAATGTCAGATACATCCATATGAAGCATATCAGCAATATCTTAAGAAGACGGAATCTTCTCCAAACCACTGAACGACAACTGATCAAGAATAGGTATACCCACATGATAGGCATACTCCTCTAACATAGGCAAAAGCTGGAAATCCGGAAAAGTGAAGCATCGATACAGAGGATCGTAGAACTGCACCAACACACTCATCAGACCCTCATCCACTTTAGTAGAAAGAATAGACAGAAGCTTCCCATTGAGAGCTTTGAACTCCAAGGGCTCTAATACATAAGTGTCGTACCCCAATTTTGTCCGGGCTTATTTTAATTTCTTTTCAAAATTAATTTCAGTTTCGATTTTTGCATCATATGCATAACATGACATATATTTGCATCATGAATAACACCTGAAATGTCAGTCAGAATGAATTTATTTGAGAATACAGAAAAAATCGATTGAATTGTCAAAATTTGAGGAAGCAGTGTATTTTTCAAATAACGTGTTTTGTGCTGACAATCTTAGTGTGACCAGTTCCTTTTGTACTCGACTTCTTTTTTATTGGTCATTATTTTTAGTTTTTTATTAAGTTAATTAGTTTTTCTAAATATTGGTTAGTTTTTAATATTAGTTAATTTTCTTTTTATATATATATATTAGTTGATTTTTAAATATTAGTTTTTTTTTCAATTAAATATTAGTTAGAGTTTTTAATTATTAGTTAGTTTTTTTAGATATTAATTAGTTTTTTCATATTAATTATTTAATTATATAATAATTAGTTTAGTAATTAGTTTGTTTATAGATAATTAGTTAGTTTTTTAAAATAATATGTAGAGTTTTTTTTAAGATATTAATTAGTTTTTTTAGGATTTGTAATAATAATTACATATAAATATTGCATTGGATTCCCCAATCCATAAAAAACAAAAAAAAGAAAATCTCCCAACGTCTCTCTCCATTGTCCCTGCTCCACTCCTAACAGACCTGCTCCACTACCTCTCCTCTCTCTCGTACCAGAAAAGACAAAAAAGAAAATAGATAAAAGGGAAAGCACTGTTCACTCCACCTCCCCGGACAATCGCTCATTCTCTCATCTCACTCACACAATACACTCTCTCAACATAAATCTCCCACAAAACCCTTATCCACTCCCTCTGAATCTCTCAAAAATCTCTCACCCAGCTCCCACACCTTCATTGTCACTCAGAAATCCACCTCCTCCATCTTCCAAACCCTCACCATCCACCGTTTGCCTCCATTTTCTCTAAAAACCCTCGCCGTTTCAATCGCAACCAACCCAGCTCAGCCGTCCAAATCGACCTTCTCTTCGTCGCCGTCGAAACCTCACTTTCATCGTAAACCCTCACTCCCAAAAACCCAGCTTCCTCTCCAGCCGCTCACACGCCAACCCACTCACCGTCACCTTCAAAGCCATCAACCACCGCCGTTCATCTACCTCGGCAACCTTCGATCTCCCACAAAAAAACCTTTCTTCAACCCCCACACAAATCCATCTTCAAACCCGCGATCCCCCTCACACAAACCCTTAACTCCCGTCGCCGACACACTCTCAACAACCCCTTCACCGTGAAAACCGCCCACAACCGCTTTCACCGCCGACAAAACGCACTCAACCGTCACTCATTCTTGCTCGAGTATGGAGGCCACTCACGGTTGATTCATTGAAGCAGAGAGGCCATTCTTTATCGATCCAGAATTCGACTCAGTGAGGTTAGGTTCATGGTTTGTGGTTCCCAGCTCCGGATCGTGACCTAGCACTCAAACAGCTCCAAGTTTCGAAGAGTCACGTTTCGGTAACAACTTCAAGTTCCTTCCAATCTATCGTTGTTGTGTGCTGTTATGACAATCTCATTTTTTATTTCATGATGAAATCGTTGGGTTAAAAATAGTATGTTGGTTATGGTTGAGTATTCATGATTATTTCAATTTCGGTTGTACACATACTGATTTGCGGGTCTGGATTGAATGTTCGTTTGAGTGTGTGTTTAAAATGTAATATTGTTGAAACTTTGGATTTAAGTCGGCGTCGTTTTGTTTCTGTCGTTCTGTTTCTGTTGTGTATGTTTCTTGAAATATTGAGCTCTGTACATAGGCTGTCAATTTGGAATACTGTGGATTTAAGCTGTTCAGATTTAAGTTGTTTTGATTCGTTTGTGATTGTAGATTTAAGCTGTTCAGATTTAAGTTGTTTTGATTCGGTTTATGATTGTGGATTTAAGCTGTTTGGATTTAAGCTGTTTTGAGTCGGTTGATGATTGTGGATTTAAGCCGTTTAGATTTAATTTAGTTTCGGTATCAGGCAATTTGTGATTTATTGGTTTGGTTTATTGAGGAGCATCATGCGGTTTAGGGATATCGTTGGTTTATTTTTCGAATGTGATGTTTTTGAAGCGTTAAATGCGTGTGTGATTGCCGAAAATTTCTGGCCAATGCGATTATAACTATTGCTACAAATAAATTTTGATTTTTTTTGTTGAGATGTTTATCCATGGCAAATGTTGAGGATATCCGCTGTTGTTCATATATATTGACTTATGCTTCTCCTTTATGCATTCTGTTGGTTTCTTGGCATGATCTAGGCAGGAAAATGAATGGCCCCTGCGATACTTTTTCAAATTGGCTGATCAAAGATACATTGTTCTTTTTATTCATTTTCTGGGTGAAGGTTCTAAGCTTTGTTAAAAGTTATGATTAAATTACCTTTTCTTAAAATTTTGTGAGGTAGTAACTGCGTTGCAAAAATGACAAATCATTTCAAAATTCATAAAACAAAAACCATTTCATACAATCATTTCAAAATTCATAAAACAAAAACCATCTAATGACAAATCATTTCAAATTGCATAAAACAAAAACCATTTCATACAATCATTTCAGATTTCATAAAACAAAAACCATTTCATGCAATCATTTCAAATTTCATAAAACAAAAACCATTTCATGCAATCATTTTCAATTTTATTCAATATCAATTCATCAAACCGATTTCAAAAAGCACAAATCACAATTCTCGATTTAATGTCGAGCCCTCTTTCAAAACACCCTTGTAAGTCGATTGCCAAAGCATCGCCATCAACCTCACATAGCTTACTCTTGGGCTTTCTTACAATGAAACCTACTTGGTTATTGATTAACCCGAGTAGATGAAATAATACACTAAATAAAATTTATTTATTCATAAACACAATTTCAAATCATTTTTTCAATCACCTCAATTTCTAAAGTTTTTCTCTTTTAAACATAAATTTGGGATGAAAAGGAGATAGGAAGCGTACGCTTCACTATTTCTCAATTACTCGAATAATTGGCGTACGCCATATTGCGCGAGTTCTTGTCACCCGATTAAATCTAAATCACACAATGTCAAATGACACTTCAAATCATAATATTTTAAATAAATTCCAAATCCTTTTAATTCCATATTTTGGATGAAAAGGAGAATAGTGAGCATCCGCTTCATTATCTCTCGATTATACGAATAATTGGCGTACGCCATATTACTCGGATTTTCGTCATTCAAATAAAAACCCTAATAATCATACAAGTTTAAGTCACATCTTCTAAATTTCTACAAATTCCAAATCCTTTTTAATTCCATATTTCAGATGAAAAGAGGATAGGAGGCGTACGCTTCTTTATCTTTCGATTATTCGAATAATTGGCGTACGCCACATTGCTCGAATCTTCGTCATCAATATAAACCTACCAATTCAAATTCAAACCATTTTCGCACATCAAATACAACATCCAAACATATCTTTTACAATTTAAACCTCGGATGATAAAAGAGATAGGAGGCGTACGCCTCACCATCTTTCGATTATTTGAATAATTGGCGTACGCCATATTGCACAAATTATCGACTTCCGACTAAAACACGCTAAATAAACTTGGATAAGGGAGTAGGTGGCGTACGCCTCGCTATTCCTTGAATAAGCAAGTAGGAGGCGTACGCCTCACTACCGTGCATATTCAACATCCACAGACAAACTTTCAAAATAATCTGAATGAAAAAGGAATAGAAGGCGGACGCCTTATTATTCCTCGAAAGAATTGGATAATTGGTGTACACCACATTGCTCAATCTTTCGTCGTTCTCCAAAAAACATCTCAACAAATCAAACCTAACTTCTCGCCCCCGAGCGATCGAAACCAAACACCTAAACACATCAATTCAACTCGTCACCCCCGTGTGACCAAAACCCTTTAAAAAAGAACACTGTCAATCCTTTCTAATGCGCATAACAAACCAGTGCTAGAGCCTCCCCCGAGAGTAGACAACGCCAGCGTTTAGCCGTTAGAACGCCGACCTACACAGTCGTTCATCAAAACAAAACACACCAAATATTCGTAGTAGCCCGAACTACGATTGCTCTGATTTCCTTATTGCACTATAAGGAATACGTAGGCAGGAGATTGCTGTATCTTCGCGAGCACACTAATAAAAAACCTCCCATATCCCCCTCATGAGGTCTTCACCCATATCTATCATCAATTCTAATCACTCGAAGCAAGGAGATAAACAGTCAATTAACAGTCAAATAGCAAAATCAGACTAAGAGGTTCCCGTTGAGTACAACGGACGTAAGGGGTGCTAATACCTTCCCCTTGCGTAATCGACTCCCGAACCCGAATATGGTTGCGACGACCATTATTCTTATCTATAAAGGTTTTCTCGATATTTTCCTATTCCTTCATTGGGATGAATAAAGTTCGGTGGCGACTCTGTTTCGAACAACATTTTTTCCGCGTCCTATCGCGAGGGATCGCATTTTTGAGGTGCGACAGACTGGCGACTCTGCTGGGGACCCTACTCCAAGCAAGAGAGAGTCTAGCCTAACTTAGTCTGATTTTGCTATGACTGTTGGAAGATACTCTTTTCTTCCATACTTATTTCTCCGTATTCTTTTTTTGATTGTTTGTATTGTATGTATTTTATCTTGATACTTTGATATGAGACTGGGTATATGTTGTGAGATAAGCTTCACACCTGAGCTTCGAGAAAAACTTAGAACCCGGAGTTGTGTAGTATTGAATCGAGGGGCGTACGCCTATTGGGACAATACGAAGACTCCACCTAGAGTAGATCTGTTTGGAGTTCCCATCACAATATGGCTAGCCCATCATTGCGGTGGAGGTTCTAAACACGATCCGTGACTCTAGGGACCTCGCCTTAAAACCAAGTTTTGTTTTCATAATCGGTGATTATGTAGTATTGAACCGAAGGGTGTACACCCTGTTCGTACAATACGAGAATCCCACTTAGATTAGATCATTTCAGAACTTCCATCACGATGTGGCTAGCCCACCATTGCGAGGAAGTTTTGAACTTGATCAGTGAGTCTAAGTTCCTTCCTTGAAAACATAACTTTAGAACCTACCCTTGGGAATTTCTTGTGATAAGAGAAACCCGTACTTCTTCCTGTTATCCTGACGTACCCGACGTGTGAATAATCTTGGGTCTGTATTCCTCTGCGAAAATCATGGCAAAATTTCATGCATTTGCATATCATCAGCATGCATTGCATATCATTACCCCGAAACAGAAACTTACACCATATTCTCCCCTTGTCCAGTAAACGCTGACTACTCGACACCGGTACGAGACACGCCGCAACTACAAGATGACACTTGAACAACTGGAAGCAAACCAAGTTTCGATGAGAACGGACATTGACTCCATGCAGGCAAAGATGGACCGTCTGCTTGAGACCATGTTACTCTTGGCTCAGAAGGAGAAGGATGCTGAGACCAACGCTGAAGCCAGGAAAGTTGTTGCCGAGTTTGGATCGCCATCACTCAGTATCCCTGGAGTGATTGACCTTGATGGTAACCCAAATCAGCCGAGAGGAGGACCGATCCTTATTCCGATCCCAATGGACAATATAAAACCCCACGAGCATTCTACTGTATCTGCTCGACGCGGATCTGTGATAGGTGATGAAGATCCATATGAAGCCTTCTTCATGCCACAACCTGCCAAACCTGCTGTTGGAGATCTCCCAGACCCAGATGTTGAGAGACTTCATGCTTTGGAAGAGAAATTCAAGTCCTTGGAGGTTCACACTACTCCCGGTTTGGACGCCGTTGATATGTGCTTGGTGCCAGGATTGGTGATTCCGCAGAAATTCAAAGTCCCAGACTTTGATAAATACAAAGGGATCAGCTGCCCAAGAACACATCTCAGAGCTTACTGTCGCAAGATGGCTGCCCACATCAGTAATGATCAACTCCTGATTCATTACTTTCAAGATAGTCTCAGTGGGGCATCCTTGGAGTGGTACATGCAACTAGAGAGAGGTCGGGTCCAGTCATGGAGAGACCTTGCCGAAGCATTCCTAAGGCATTATCAGTACAATACTGATCTAGCACCCAATCGCACACAACTGCAAGACATGACTCAACGCAACAATGAGTCATTCAAGGAATACGCCCAACGTTGGAGAGAGCTTGCAGCTCGTGTTCAACCTCCTCTCCTTGATAAGGAGTTGATTGATATGTTTATGGGAACTCTTCATACCCAATACATGGAGAAAATGGTAGGATCCAGTTTCCCAACTTTTGCTGAGGTCGTCTCCGTGGGAGAACGAATCGAGAGCCAGATCAAGAAGGGAAAGCTACCTTGTGCTGCAAATGCTTCAAGTGGGATGAAGAAACCTTATCCCAATCTTCCAAAGAAGCCAGAAGGTCAAACTAATGCCATAATGGGAGGAAGAGGATATAGGACACATCCAAATGTTCCTATGCCTTATCATCAGGTTGACGCGGTCATCCCGACACCGTATCAGCCACCATATCAGCAACAATATCAACAGCCCTATCAACAGCCGCATCAAAATCAACAGCAACGTGCTCAACAACGTCAACCTAATCAGCAAAGGGCTGGGAGGCCAGAAAAACATTTCGATCCTTTGCCAGTGTCATACAGCAAGATCCTTCCCTACCTGCCAAAGGATGGATCGGTTGTTCTAAAGGAGATAACACCTGCAACTCCACCATATCCTCCAGGCTACGATGCCAATGCTCACTGTGAGTATCACATGGGTGTCCCAGGGCACACAATAGAGAATTGTAAGGCTTTCAAGCACAAGGTTCAGGATTTGATCGACAGTAAAGCACTTACATTCACGCCAGTGAGGCCAAACGTTGCAACAAACCCCATGCCAGCGCATGCAGAGTCGAGTGAAGCTCGAAGATAATGCTTCCCACCAGCCTGAACAAGCAGAGCAATCAAGAGATGAAGTCCTTTTGCTTCGAATGAAGGCAATCATTATGCCATTTTTACCATTTTGCATTCTTGTAATTTGATCTTGTTTGTTTAAGTACTGTATTGCTTTAAAACATTGTTATTTGTATTTGGTTTTATTAATGTGATGATTATGCATGCTTTGAATCAATCTTTCATATTCACTCATCTAATCACATTTGCAAATCACAAACACATACTTTTCCACTTCACCTCCTTTATCACACTTGTTAGTAAATGTTGGAAGGAGGATGACGAAAAACAAAATACTCATAATTGTTGCTCGTATGCTTTCGGATAAAATCCTACTGATGATGTACAGGCATTGTTTCAAATCCCCAAACACTGGAGAGATAAGGAGTTAATCCCTAGTCAACCACTTCGAGCCTAGAAGTAGGAGTTTCTTTTGGATCTAAACAACCCTTACGCTTAACCTGGGGCAGGGTAGTGTTCAGTTGATTTGACTACACATTCAAATTACAAAGATGAAATATCCCATACAAGGATCAATCACATGATATTCTTCGCACACATCCTGAAGTGTCGAAGGAACCGTAAAAATCCAAATTTTATGTTGGTTGTTCTTCAATGACGAATGACTTGGCAGTCACAAAAAAAATCAAATCAAGAAAGAGCCCGCTAAGTCCAACACCCTAAAAAGAGACTTAGGCAAAAACAGGGGCAATCCCGATGGATTAAAGCTTCAAACAAAGCGGTCCATGCAAAAGTTAGGGATCAAAACAAAAATCGAGAGAGACAATGAAAGTCTCCAACAAAATAAAACAAGATTCAGTGACCACCATACCAAAATCAAAGGGTCACCGACATCCAAAAAAAATAAGGTGGCTGCCATTCCAAGAGACCCTGAATCACCATCTTTATCCTTACATGCAAAAGACGAGTGTGTGTGAATTAACTGAACGTAGGATTGGAGATCATCATGAAGAAGGGGTGGGTTAAAATAAACTTCGAGCCTCATATCCTTTTGTTTCAATAACCATGAACCAAGCCACGTTACAACCTTCAAAAGACCTAATTGAAGTAAGGTTTGTCCTGAAAGCATACTATAGCAAGGTTGAGTAAACTGACTCCCAAAGATTTGCTAATTTCTCTTCTAACTATATCAATCACACACTACACCAAATCAGCACCGCGTTTGGACTCATGATCCACTCGCCATACATTACCACGACACTCCAAATGAATGATTATTTTTCAAAACTTGCATAACTGTTGCAATAAAATCACCGTTTCTTGAATAACAATTCTTAATTGTCAGTTAGTACTTGACATCAAGAAAATTCCAACAAGGGGCAATTCAAGGGGAACTTGATCATTGGTGCTGACACGAATCAAGACCATCCTATGAATCATGGCATCATTTTGATTATATTGACTTAAGAAGTAGTCAGTATAAGACAAATCTCCAAACATCGGTTGATCAGGGAGGAAAAACACTTCAGTACTCAGTACGCCTGGGGCAGGTCCCCCAAAGGCTAATCAGGGGCAGACCATTGCAAGATTCAGGAGTTGGGAAAAACAGACTCAAACCATGTCATGGGATAACCACTCCCAAGGTTCCCTTTCAAGGAGAATTCCTATGGACACCCTACAGTCAGGGGCAAGACAAGTTGCAAGGGGCAGTTTCCCTTCATATCTTCAAGATAATCAAGCAGATTGCATCGGACATTAGTGACTGCTTGAATTCACCATCCAAATGTCAAAAGTTCATACCAGTACAACATCAGATATTAACAAGAGTCCTTAGGGCACATCAAAGGCATAACCAACATGCGTTGATCACGTCGCTATGCTCAGTTACAGGCTGGCCAAACACTTTAGAAGAAGAACCGAGATCTTCTCAAAGACAAATACACAATATATCAGCAAGAGATCAAACTTGGGGCACCAAGCGTATCCGCATCTACTGCGTGTACATCACATCATCAACTACCGAGTGTCGGGAAGTCAGATCCTTTCACCAATCAATATTCCAATCCACATTGACAATTACCAGAAAAAAGCCAAAGTCCACCTTGATGGCACCCACACAAAAATAAATACAACCGACACTGGTTTCCAGAAAACACATTGCCTTTGAGAAGGAGGGCTAACCCCAAACAAGCCAATCAGTCTTTGCATTCAAACATGCATCACATGCATCATATGCATCACATGCATCACCTCATACATAATGCATACATATCATTCATGTACATAACACAAATCAAAATCCAAGGTTTAGTCGTAGGCATTCAGGCCAACCCTCAGTCGAGTCGCTGTCACTTTCTCTGAGTGAGTTCCTACCCTGCTATCGAGCGTTCCCCCATTGAGTTACATCCTTCAACCTTTTGTTGCATAGACATATCCTCAGCTAAGTCAAACATTGTTTCTCCAAACACTTACCTTGTTTCACGTTGAGCGTCCCTCAACAAGTCGTTTCCTGTAACCTTTTGTTGACAGAAACTACATCTCCCCAGAGAATATTGGTTTTGCAACCTTTTGTTGTTGATACCCCAAGTAAATCTTACCCATTAATGTTCCAACATTACCCAACAAATCAGGTCTACTGAACTTTGACGGTAGCCTTATGTTTCCAATATTTTTCTCGCTATCATCCTTTTGGTGAAAGTCCATGGAGGAATAATACTAGTCATCACCTTGTTTATGATCACCGTTATCCTTTTGGTAATGGTAAATTCTTGACATTTGTGATCTTACTGTCATCCTTTTGGTGTCGAAGATCATTGAAGTTTTAAGCTAACCTTCATCCTTTTGGTGAATGGTGACCTCTGCAATTATTACACCCCACTGTCATCCTTTTGGTGTCAGTAATATTTGAAGTTATTATAACTTATTATCATCCTTTTGGTGGTAACAAGTTTTTGAAGTTATAATTACCTTCATCCTTTTGGTGATGGTGATTGTGGATTCATTATCATCCTTTTGGTGATAACGAGTTCTGTTGTTTGTAGCGCCTTCATCCTTTTGGTGATGGTGACTATTGACTTATTATCATCCTTTTGGTGGTAACTAAGTTTTGTCGTTTGACAATACCTTCATCCTTTTGGTGATGGTGATTGTTGACTTCTTATCATCCTTTTGGTGGTAACAAGTTTGTGTCTTGATCTTACCTTCATCCTTTTGGTGATGGCAATCATTTGTGTTATCAACTTATTATCATCCTTTTGGTGGTAACAAGTTTTGTCGTTTTAACAATACCTTCATCCTTTTGGTGATGGTGATTGTTGACTTCTTATCATCCTTTTGGTGATAACAAGTTGGTGTCTTGATCCTACCTTCATCCTTTTGGTGATGGTGATCAATTGTGTGTATGCTTCTTATCATCCTTTTGGTGGTAACAAGTTGTGTCTTTTAACAATACCTTCATCCTTTTGGTGATGGTGGTTATCATCCTTTTGGTGATAACAAGTTTGTGTCTTGATTCTACCTTCATCCTTTTGGTGATGGTGATCAGTTGCGTGTGTGCTTATTATCATCCTTTTGGTGGTAACTAAGCTTTGTCGTTTGACAATACCTTCATCCTTTTGGTGATGGTGATTGTTGACTTCTTATCATCCTTTTGGTGATAACAAGTTTGTGTTTTGATCTCACCTTCATCCTTTTGGTGATGGTGATCATTTGCGGGTGTGCTTCTTATCATCCTTTTGGTGGTAACAAGTTTTATCTTTTAATTATACCTTCATCCTTTTGGTGATGGTGGTTATCATCCTTTTGGTGATAACAAGTTTGCGTCTTGATTATACCTTCATCCTTTTGGTGATGGTGGTTATCATCCTTTTGGTGATAACAAGTTTGTGTCTTGATTATACCTTCATCCTTTTGGTGATGGTGATTATCATCCTTTTGGTGATAACAAGTTTTATCTTTTAATTATACCTTCATCCTTTTGGTGATGGTGGTTATCATCCTTTTGGTGATAACCAGTTTGTGTTTTGATTATACCTTCATCCTTTTGGTGATGGTGATTATCATCCTTTTGGTGATAACAAGTTTTGTTTTGATCTTACCTTCATCCTTTTGGTGATGGTGAACGATTGCGTGTGCTTATTATCATCCTTTTGGTGGTAACAAGTTTTGTTTTAATTATACCTTCATCCTTTTGGTGATGGTGATTATCATCCTTTTGGTGATAACAAGTTTGTGTCTTGATCTTACCTTCATCCTTTTGGTGATGGCGATCAATTGCGTTGAGTGCTTATTATCGTCCTTTTGGCGATAACAAGTTGTGTCTTTTAATTATACCTTCATCCTTTTGGTGATGGTGATTGTGTTGACTGATTATCATCCTTTTGGTGATAACAAGTTTGTCTTGATCCTACCTTCATCCTTTTGGTGATGGTGATCAATTGTGTGTTTGCTTATTATCATCCTTTTGGTGATAACAAGTTTTGTTGTTGGATCTTACCTTTATCCTTTTGGTAACGGTGATCTCTGAAGTTGATGAGTCAACTATCATCCTTTTGGTGATAGCCTTGATATTATACTCTCTGTTAATGGAAACTTTATCAGAATAACCATCATCCTTTTGGTGATGATTACTTTTGAAACTCAACTTATCCATCATCCTTTTGGTGATGACGATCCTCAAAATCATGGTGAATCTCTGTCATCCTTTTGGTGTCAGAAAACCGATCCCACCTTTGTCTTCACATCAGAAACAACCTGTGCAAGATTTGAGTGTTGACTCGAGGGTTGGCATTGAGTTGGCGTTCTACCCCTATCGACTTGGTGTTGCTAGAATCCATTGCATCTTCATCTGCATCTCTCCATTGCATTTCAAAGGACAAAATTTGGATCCTTTAGTATTTAATTACCTTCCACCACGAATGTATGATGACAAGTGTCATTCTTACTTTCTAGTTCAAGATAATTAAATAGGGGCAACTGTCGTACCCCAATTTTGTCCGGGCTTATTTTAATTTCTTTTCAAAATTAATTTCAGTTTCGATTTTTGCATCATATGCATAACATGACATATATTTGCATCATGAATAACACCTGAAATGTCAGTCAGAATGAATTTATTTGAGAATACAGAAAAAATCGATTGAATTGTCAAAATTTGAGGAAGCAGTGTATTTTTCAAATAACGTGTTTTGTGCTGACAATCTTAGTGTGACCAGTTCCTTTTGTACTCGACTTCTTTTTTATTGGTCATTATTTTTAGTTTTTTATTAAGTTAATTAGTTTTTCTAAATATTGGTTAGTTTTTAATATTAGTTAATTTTTCTTTTTATATATATATATTAGTTGATTTTTAAATATTAGTTTTTTTTTCAATTAAATATTAGTTAGAGTTTTTAATTATTAGTTAGTTTTTTTAGATATTAATTAGTTTTTTCATATTAATTATTTAATTATATAATAATTAGTTTAGTAATTAGTTTGTTTATAGATAATTAGTTAGTTTTTTAAAATAATATGTAGAGTTTTTTTTAAGATATTAATTAGTTTTTTTAGGATTTGTAATAATAATTACATATAAATATTGCATTGGATTCCCCAATCCATAAAAAACCAAAAAAAGAAAATCTCCCAACGTCTCTCTCCATTGTCCCTGCTCCACTCCTAACAGACCTGCTCCACTACCTCTCCTCTCTCTCGTACCAGAAAAGACAAAAAAGAAAATAGATAAAAGGGAAAGCACTGTTCACTCCACCTCCCCGGACAATCGCTCATTCTCTCATCTCACTCACACAATACACTCTCTCAACATAAATCTCCCACAAAACCCTTATCCACTCCCTCTGAATCTCTCAAAAATCTCTCACCCAGCTCCCACACCTTCATTGTCACTCAGAAATCCACCTCCTCCATCTTCCAAACCCTCACCATCCACCGTTTGCCTCCATTTTCTCTAAAAACCCTCGCCGTTTCAATCGCAACCAACCCAGCTCAGCCGTCCAAATCGACCTTCTCTTCGTCGCCGTCGAAACCTCACTTTCATCGTAAACCCTCACTCCCAAAAACCCAGCTTCCTCTCCAGCCGCTCACACGCCAACCCACTCACCGTCACCTTCAAAGCCATCAACCACCGCCGTTCATCTACCTCGGCAACCTTTGATCTCCCACAAAAAAACCTTTCTTCAACCCCCACACAAATCCATCTTCAAACCCGCGATCCCCCTCACACAAACCCTTAACTCCCGTCGCCGACACACTCTCAACAACCCCTTCACCGTGAAAACCGCCCACAACCGCTTTCACCGCCGACAAAACGCACTCAACCGTCACTCATTCTTGCTCGAGTATGGAGGCCACTCACGGTTGATTCATTGAAGCAGAGAGGCCATTCTTTATCGATCCAGAATTCGACTCAGTGAGGTTAGGTTCATGGTTTGTGGTTCCCAGCTCCGGATCGTGACCTAGCACTCAAACAGCTCCAAGTTTCGAAGAGTCACGTTTCGGTAACAACTTCAAGTTCCTTCCAATCTATCGTTGTTGTGTGCTGTTATGACAATCTCATTTTTTATTTCATGATGAAATCGTTGGGTTAAAAATAGTATGTTGGTTATGGTTGAGTATTCATGATTATTTCAATTTCGGTTGTACACATACTGATTTGCGGGTCTGGATTGAATGTTCGTTTGAGTGTGTGTTTAAAATGTAATATTGTTGAAACTTTGGATTTAAGTCGGCGTCGTTTTGTTTCTGTCGTTCTGTTTCTGTTGTGTATGTTTCTTGAAATATTGAGCTCTGTACATAGGCTGTCAATTTGGAATACTGTGGATTTAAGCTGTTCAGATTTAAGTTGTTTTGATTCGTTTGTGATTGTAGATTTAAGCTGTTCAGATTTAAGTTGTTTTGATTCGGTTTATGATTGTGGATTTAAGCTGTTTGGATTTAAGCTGTTTTGAGTCGGTTGATGATTGTGGATTTAAGCCGTTTAGATTTAATTTAGTTTCGGTATCAGGCAATTTGTGATTTATTGGTTTGGTTTATTGAGGAGCATCATGCGGTTTAGGGATATCGTTGGTTTATTTTTCGAATGTGATGTTTTTGAAGCGTTAAATGCGTGTGTGATTGCCGAAAATTTCTGGCCAATGCGATTATAACTATTGCTACAAATAAATTTTGATTTTTTTTGTTGAGATGTTTATCCATGGCAAATGTTGAGGATATCCGCTGTTGTTCATATATATTGACTTATGCTTCTCCTTTATGCATTCTGTTGGTTTCTTGGCATGATCTAGGCAGGAAAATGAATGGCCCCTGCGATACTTTTTCAAATTGGCTGATCAAAGATACATTGTTCTTTTTTATTCATTTTCTGGGTGAAGGTTCTAAGCTTTGTTAAAAGTTATGATTAAATTACCTTTTCTTAAAATTTTGTGAGGTAGTAACTGCGTTGCAAAAATGACAAATCATTTCAAAATTCATAAAACAAAAACCATTTCATACAATCATTTCAAAATTCATAAAACAAAAACCATCTAATGACAAATCATTTCAAATTGCATAAAACAAAAACCATTTCATACAATCATTTCAGATTTCATAAAACAAAAACCATTTCATGCAATCATTTCAAATTTCATAAAACAAAAACCATTTCATGCAATCATTTTCAATTTTATTCAATATCAATTCATCAAACCGATTTCAAAAAGCACAAATCACAATTCTCGATTTAATGTCGAGCCCTCTTTCAAAACACCCTTGTAAGTCGATTGCCAAAGCATCGTCATCAACCTCACATAGCTTACTCTTGGGCTTTCTTACAATGAAACCTACTTGGTTATTGATTAACCCGAGTAGATGAAATAATACACTAAATAAAATTTATTTATTCATAAACACAATTTCAAATCATTTTTTCAATCACCTCAATTTCTAAAGTTTTTCTCTTTTAAACATAAATTTGGGATGAAAAGGAGATAGGAAGCGTACGCTTCACTATTTCTCAATTACTCGAATAATTGGCGTACGCCATATTGCGCGAGTTCTTGTCACCCGATTAAATCTAAATCACACAATGTCAAATGACACTTCAAATCATAATATTTTAAATAAATTCCAAATCCTTTTAATTCCATATTTTGGATGAAAAGGAGAATAGTGAGCATCCGCTTCATTATCTCTCGATTATACGAATAATTGGCGTACGCCATATTACTCGGATTTTCGTCATTCAAATAAAAACCCTAATAATCATACAAGTTTAAGTCACATCTTCTAAATTTCTACAAATTCCAAATCCTTTTTAATTCCATATTTCAGATGAAAAGAGGATAGGAGGCGTACGCTTCTTTATCTTTCGATTATTCGAATAATTGGCGTACGCCACATTGCTCGAATCTTCGTCATCAATATAAACCTACCAATTCAAATTCAAACCATTTTCGCACATCAAATACAACATCCAAACATATCTTTTACAATTTAAACCTCGGATGATAAAAGAGATAGGAGGCGTACGCCTCACCATCTTTCGATTATTTGAATAATTGGCGTACGCCATATTGCACAAATTATCGACTTCCGACTAAAACACGCTAAATAAACTTGGATAAGGGAGTAGGTGGCGTACGCCTCGCTATTCCTTGAATAAGCAAGTAGGAGGTGTACGCCTCACTACCGTGCATATTCAACATCCACAGACAAACTTTCAAAATAATCTGAATGAAAAAGGAATAGAAGGCGGACGCCTTATTATTCCTCGAAAGAATTGGATAATTGGTGTACACCACATTGCTCAATCTTTCGTCGTTCTCCAAAAAACATCTCAACAAATCAAACCTAACTTCTCGCCCCCGAGCGATCGAAACCAAACACCTAAACACATCAATTCAACTCGTCACCCCCGTGTGACCAAAACCCTTTAAAAAAGAACACTGTCAATCCTTTCTAATGCGCATAACAAACCAGTGCTAGAGCCTCCCCCGAGAGTAGACAACGCCAGCGTTTAGCCGTTAGAACGCCGACCTACACAGTCGTTCATCAAAACAAAACACACCAAATATTCGTAGTAGCCCGAACTACGATTGCTCTGATTTCCTTATTGCACTATAAGGAATACGTAGGCAGGAGATTGCTGTATCTTCGCGAGCACACTAATAAAAAACCTCCCATATCCCCCTCATGAGGTCTTCACCCATATCTATCATCAATTCTAATCACTCGAAGCAAGGAGATAAACAGTCAATTAACAGTCAAATAGCAAAATCAGACTAAGAGGTTCCCGTTGAGTACAACGGACGTAAGGGGTGCTAATACCTTCCCCTTGCGTAATCGACTCCCGAACCCGAATATGGTTGCGACGACCATTATTCTTATCTATAAAGGTTTTCTCGATATTTTCCTATTCCTTCATTGGGATGAATAAAGTTCGGTGGCGACTCTGTTTCGAACAACATTTTTTCCGCGTCCTATCGCGAGGGATCGCATTTTTGAGGTGCGACAATAAGATGCCAAACTCCTTAACTCTTTCAAGTCGGGTTGTCTGAAACTGTACTTCTTCGTATTCCTTCTTTGCTTATCCATGTTTGAAAATTTGCAAATAGACCTCTTAAGTTCCTTGTAAAATCTTTATTGTTGATGACATGAATGCGAATGAATGCATGAATGCATGGATGCAACAAACACACTCAAGGATCAAGCAAGTCACACCACACAAAGATCACGGGATGGCTCAAGTCATCATCAATATCAATCATCCACTTTTGTGGATTATGGTTTACACCTTATCAACTCCCAAGTTCCATTGATATTGAGGATATACGAGAACGGATCAACCGCGAATCAAGGGTTTGTTGTAAGTCACGAGCATGGAGTCTTGGTTAAGAACCACCCAACAGGAGTGTACTATGGTTAAACCTGACAATCATGTTCTAAAAAAGGTTCCCATAGTCATCATCTCATCTTTCAGATATTATTGGATAAAACGACTACTCGTCTTCTAAAAATATTCTCAAGAGGGACTCTTATGAGTGTAGTATCGCGTAACAATCGCCTCAAGTCTTACACTTGAACGACCTTTGCACTACGTCCTAAAATAGGCCAAGATGGGCTAGGTATCTAAGGTCCTTGGCTTCTAAGGTTTATATTGGAAAGAGTAATGCCTAACAACGACTACTCGTGTGACATTATTGATCCCAATAAGACCTCCACCAAGTGAATGGACTGGCAAGTTAACTTGTTAAGGAATAACTCCACACAAGTCAACAAGACTATGCCATTCTCCTATCATGTGCACTCGAGTTCGGGTATAGAACTCATCTCACAAGAAACCACCAAGCATACAAGCAATTAATATATCAAGCAAATCATACATTACAAACAATACATTCATCCCAAATTTGCACAAAAATATGCCACGAACAAATATAAACATACAACACACATAAGCAAAAAGTAGGCTAAACCCACTAGAGAGTATTCCTTGTCTCCCCAGCAGAGTCGCCACTTTTCTGTAGCGGGGTTTTCGTTACCTTTAGGTTTATTGACTAAACCAAAAATAAACATACAATTCGAGTCGCCACCGCACATTTAGTTGTCCGGAGGAAAGGCTAAAAAACGAACAAAAGCCAAGGTAAGAAGTTTTTCAAATAAAAAAAAACTAATAAAAATGTCAGAGATCTAGGTAAGGGGGTTGGTTATGAAATGGGAAGGTTTTACGCACCCAAAACATCCTTAGTACTCTAAGAGAACCCTTTTTTCAAATATGTATTGTAGGTTGGTATTTGTGAAAAGATTTATGCAGAAGATTGGGGGGATGAGAAGAGAATAGATTATATTTACATTTTTTGTTGTTTGAATGGATGAACCCATTGCCTACGTACCATCACAAAGGAGGATCAAAACCTCATAGTTCGGGGTAAAAATATCAAAGATTGGTGAATTGATTTTAATCAAAAGCCTTAAGGTCTTTTGTTATCAAAGGGAGAAAACTCAACCTAAACCAACAATCCACCATGTGAGGAAAGCTTCAACATGCTAGTGAGAGGTTAACCCTATAATAAGCATGGAAGACTTATAATCCAATCATTAAGGATGAGGTGAGATTTACATCAACCACTATGATAACTCAAACCTATGGCTAATGTTTTTGAAAAGGTTTTAATAAGGTGGCCATTGGAACCACAAAAACAACTTGAAGTGAGTTATATTTACAAGTTAGATTTATTTACAAAATGAAGTCAAAGTTGGATTAATGTTCATTCACAATGAGTATTTCTGAAAAAAAGTTTGAAAAAAATCAAAGGCTTAAGGCCTAGGTTTCTAATTTTGAAACAAAGTCAAAGTTTGAAGAAAAAGATTTTTGGCTTGGTTAGAGTGGGGAGAAGAAGAGAAGGGCTAGTCCTAAAGCATACAAAGATAAGAGGGGAAAGATAAACCCTTGGAGTTCCTTTTCTTGGAATCATAAAGATGATTCAAGATGCTCCTTTCCTTTGGAGTTAGCACATAAGCAAGCAATCATACAAATTGAACTCAAGCTCCTAGGATTTCCATTTGGCTTGTCTCTTAACTTGGCTACTCATGACAATAGTCCTCTTGCACAATCTCAAGGTAGGATCCCTATCACACAAAAGCAAACATCAAAAAGTTCACAAAACACAATAAGGGGATGTAAGACCCTAATTTTAACCTTAAGATCCCTCATGACATCATATCATGGCTCATTTGCATTTGCCTCAAGGATCATAGCATCTTGGCTCCTTACCCTTGGGTTGGGACTTGTGCGAGTGGTTTGAGACCACCAAGCATGCTTTAATTGTATATTATTGATTTTATTATTTTGTTTACTAACCGAAAGCACAAAAATATGTCACTAACGTCTTTTGTTTTGAAGCTTAAGCAGTCATGTGATCCAAGGCTCCTAGGAGGCCTCTATGCCCATTGAAGTGGCCAAGTGAAGATGAAAGCAAACATGAAAATGGTTCCCAAATCCCTCAATCATCATATATTCCTCCCAAGTATCTCAATTTGTCAATTTGATCAGGATAAACCAAAGGGCTTGAGGATTGTTTCCCAAGGAAACCCTAATTCAACTGTTCATTGACTGTGCCTTGCCCATGAAGCAACCTCAACCTATGATCAAATACAATCAAGGTAAGTTCTTTCATTCATAGTTTTATGAATATATGAGCCTATGTGAGTATCCTCAATCATTTATTCATCAATATTTGAAGTTTGGCTTTGAGAAGTTGATCAGTCAATTCATCTGACTATTTTGAAATCCACTGAGACCTAACTTTTGATGTGTTTGTCAAATGAAGATGACCCCAAGAGAAAAACTGTTCTTAAGAACCATATGAACAACTTTCATGTTCATAAACATTTCATTTGAAACTTTGAAGGTCATCATTCATTTCAAAACATTATAGGTTATTTTGACTGAAACCCTAATTCTGGGTCAACTTCCCAAGGACCTAACTCCTTCATATTTTATGATTTTGAGGTGAGACCAAGTGAATTGGAAAGTTTAAGATGTCTACTTAAATTTTTATGTTGGACAAATTTTCATAATCCTAAAATAAACACATGTGATAATACAAAACATTATAGGTCACTTTGGACCAAAGCCATTGAAATGTAAAAAAGTCCAAATTCAAGTGCCCATAACTTTCTCATTAAAAATCCAAATGATCCAAAATTTAAGTCCAAATTTATTTTCTTGAAACTATCTACAACTTTTATGTCGAATGTTTTGTCATTTGAGGCTTGCATCATTGAAACAAAAGGGCTTGAAGTTGGTCCATTTTGGCAAAATTTTCAAATACATGTTTTGCACCTTTAACTTCAAGGTCAGTTTTCAATATTTTCCAAACTCCAAATGAACTTTTGTTCAACATAACATTTGTTCCTTATGTCAAGACCTTTCCAATCATTACCCACATGCTTATGTTTCAATTTTCCAATTGGCATTTTCAAAGAGGTGAAGTTTGGTGATCAATTATGCATGCACAAGCTAATGCATTGCCATCTGCACGTGCAAACTTCATTCATTAGTGTTCAGCACTCAAATGCAAGTGGTTTTGGGCCTCACGTGCACCTGTACAAGCCCATGCATGGAGGACCCAAGTTCATGCACACACGAGTTTTCTACTTGCTTGCATCAGTTGTGGCTATAAATAGACATGCTTGCTCACTTCAAATGGGAACCTAAAGGCGCCTGAAGCTCTGCTCAACTGATTCCCTAACCCTCACTCAAAGGAATTCTGAATTTTTTCTTCATTTTTTCAAGCTTGAATTTCAACTTCCCTGGTTGATGTTCAGCTTCTAAATTCCTTAGCCTTGCCTCCTTGTTACTTCAAGATCAAGCTGCACTCGAGGATTGGATTGAATCAAGCTCTTAAAAGCTGCACTTCAAAGGTTTTCACCATAACTGTCTTCCTTCGAATCTCTCCTATTATTGTGCATTGGTTGGTATCTCTGAAATCCTCATGTGAGAGGCAATTGATTTGTGGTTTTAATTTTGAGAATTGGACAAGTTCAGATTGAACACCTCATTTTTCAAGCTAAGATTTCTTCCTCTATAGCGATCTTGAGTGAAAACTAAGGTCACATGGGTGATGTACATCACCCCGGCTTTCGAATGGTATACGAATCGCGTGCTATGGTTGAGGTTTGAAAACCTGCAACTGGTGGCCGGAACTGGCCTTCTCACCGGAGAAGATGGTGGTTTCCACCACCGTCCCCACGCGTCCAAACCTTGGCCCTTGGATCCACTCTTCCAGATCTAATCTTGGCTCTTGATTTGATTGACTTTATTTAATACCATGTGCCACACTGTTGACTAAGGTTCATAATACGCGCGCGCTTCCCAGCCACATGATCAGCCACGTCAATTAATGAAGTGGATCTGACGCCTGTGGACTTTTCCAATTTCTGAATTTCCATTTTATTTTCTTTTATTCCAATTATTTTTAAAAATTCACAACTTCTTTATTTGGAATCACAAAAATATGGGACCAATTGCAAAAAATTTCTCTTAAATTCTAGTTTCTAAAAATGATTTTTAATTATTTTTGTGATTCCATTTAATATTTTTTGTGAATTATTTCTTTTCTGGTTGTTTTTAATTCATTTAAAATACTTTTTGATATTCAAAAATGCCAAAAATATTTTCTTAACATCTTTGGATGATGATGAATCTATGAATAATATTCTCATCAATTTATTAATTGAGTTGAGATTTATTTGAGATTTTAGTCCAATTATGTTATTTTTCTCCATTTTTAATTGTTTAAAATTAGTTTCTGTTTTCAAAAAATGATGAGAAATTTTGTCAAACCTTGTTTGACCATGTTAGACTTATGATGATCCAGTTGGACTTATCCAAGTTGATTTGAATTGGATTTGAAGTTTGACCTTTATTTGTTCATTTTATTTTATGCATTATTTTAATTCCAAAAAATACCAAAAATATGTTTGACCTTTCTTGACCTTTAAGCTTCATTTCACTTCTGTTTACCATTGATTGATGTTGATTCCATTCATGTTGTATCAATGTATTTTGGTTATGTCTTTTGAATTTAAACTTTGTACATTCCATTTCCATTTTCATCTTCTTCTTTTTCTTTTGACTAATGAGTTAATGATTTGTGGTTAGCCTTGACATATGAGAGACTTAACCTTCTTTGATCCAAATCAAATTCATCTTGATCAAAGATCAAGTGAATTGCTTTGTGTCAAAGATAGGTTACTTCTTGGTCAAGCAAAAAACCTGACAATCCATACAAGGTCATTCTTCTTTTCTTTTGGCATGGAAAGTTGTAGGAGCTTGGCTTACTAGTCATGGTCTCTAACTTGTGTTTAATTGCCTATAGTTTCATTGACCGGCCTTAGATAGGTGTGACTGTAGTGGGGTATTCGTTACCTTTTGATTTATTGACTAAATCAAAAGTAAACCATACAAGTCGAGTCGCCACCGCACTTCTATTTATCCAAAGGAAAGGTTAGAAAGCGAACAAAAACCAAGAAGTTTTATCGAATCAAAAACTAATAAAAATGTCAGAGATCTGGGTAAGGGGGTTGGTTATGCAATGGGAAGGTTTTAAGCACCCAAAACATCCTAGATACTCCTAGGGAGCCCTTTTCACAATGTTGTAAGGTAGGTTGGTATTTTTGTGAAAATCATTTGTGCAAACATGATTGGGGAGATGAGAGAAGAATATACAAATTATTTACAATTTTGTGTTTGAATGGATAAACTCATTGCCTACGTACCATCTTAAAAAAGATTAGGATCAAAACCTCGTAGTTCGGGATAAAAATCTCAAAACAAGTTGGTGGATTGATTGGTCCAAAAGCCTTAAGGCCTTTTGTTATCCAAGGGAGAAAACTCAACCTAAAACCACAAATCCATCATGTGAGGATAGCTTCAACATGCTAGTGAGGGGTTAACCCTATAATAAGCATGGAAGACTCATGTCCATCGCTAAGGATATAGGTGAGTATTATATCTACTTCAAGGATAACTCAAACCTAATAGCTAAAGGTTATGAAAAGTTTTTGATAAGAAGTGGCCATTGAAACCACAAAACATTTGAATGAGTTATATTTACCAATAAAAGTATTTACAAAATATGGTCAAAGTTGACTTAAAGATTCAATTCAAAATAAGTGTTATGAAAAGAAAGTTTTAAAATCAAAAGCATAATGCTTAGGTTTCTAATGTTTGAAAACAAGTGTTAATGTTTGCACAAAAGTTTTGGCTTGGGTTAGAGTGGAGGGAAGAAGAAGAATGGCTAAGTCCTAAGCATACAAGAGATGAAGGGAAAGAAATAAGACCACAAATGGAGTTCCCTTCTTGAGATCATATTGATGATCCAAGTAGCTCACATCCTTTGGAATAAGCAAGCAAATAAGTGTATACTCAATCAATCAATCAATCAATCAAGCTCTTAGAAATCCTCCAATGGCTCTTAGATCTCTCTCTTTAGAAGCTCATGACAATGGTTCTTCACTTAGGCTCAATTTGGAATCCCTAGCACAAGAACACACACATCAAAAAGTTCTATAAAGCAAACAAATAATGGACAAGAAGGAGTTTAGAGAATAAGTCCTTTCAATTCCTCTTCAACATTAAGCATTCTAAAGGCAGGAGCCTAGTTGCTCTTTGACTTTTATAGCACTCTAAAGGCCTAAGGCCTAGTTGCTCTTTGACTCCATTTTGCATAGGGAATATCCTAAAGTCTAAGTCCTTTTGTCCATTTTGCAATGGGTTCACAACAATTAAAAAAAAATACAAGCACAATAGTATATACACAATTATGTGCTCAAATGAGCAAAAGGCAAATTGCATTAACATAAACATGTGCTCAAATGAGCAAAGGGCAAAAGAAAATGAATAATATGTACAAGAATAGTAAATTGCATAAATGTAAAGTGCAAGAATTAAATTTTAATGGTTAATGGTTAGTATTAGTGTGCCATAAGGCAATTTAGCGATATGTTAAGCAATCGTAAGTGGACTAATGTAGTAGTCACACCTATCTGAGGCCGGTCAATAATAATATAGGCAACAACACAAGTTAGAGATCTTGATTAGTGAATCAAGCTCCTACAACTTGTCATGCCAAAAGAAGATGAGAAATGATCTTGTATTGATTTAGGTTCTTTGCTTGATTAGGAAGCAACATATCCTTAATGCAAAGCCATTCACTTGATCCATGATCAAGTTGAATTAGATTTGAATCAAGGAAGGTTAAACCTCCCATGTATCAAGGTTATCCAATCAATCCTTCACTCATTGATCAAAAAAGAAAAAGAAGAAGAAGAAGAAGATGAATAATAAAGTGCATTAATGGAAATCAAACGAGGTAACCAATATACATTAACCAAAGATATATGAAATCAAGGTGAAACATTAGTAAACAGAAGCAAAATGAAGATTAGAAGTCAAGAAACAAATAAAATATTTTTTGGTATTTTTCAAAATTAAAATAATACTTGAATTAAAGTAATAAAGAAGGGTCAAACTTCAAATTCACTTCAAATCAACTTTGAAAAGTCCAAGTGAATTATCCTAAGTGTGACAAAAAATTTCAGCATTTTTAGAAGTCAGAAACTATTTTTAATCAATTAAAAATGCATAAAAATAACCTAATTAAATTAAAATCTCATATAAATCTCAAATCAATTAATAAATTGATGAGAATATTTTTCATAGATCCATCATCATTCAAAGAGGTTGGGAAAATATTTTTGTATTTTTTGAATATCAAAAACTATTTAAAATGAATTAAAAATAACCAGAAAAGAGAAAAGTCATAAAAAATATCAAATGATAAAATAAAAAATATTAAAAATCACTTTTAGAAACTAGAAATTAAAAGAAGAAAAATGCAATTGGTCTCACATTTTTTGGACCAATAATGAGTGAGGTATGATTTTTTGAAATGAAATGGAATTAAAGAAATAAAATGAAAATTGAAATCAGAAATTAAAAATGAAAAAAAACAGGAAGCGTTGGATTGAGCTCATTAATTGAGCTGGAAAATCTCATGGACCACATGCGCGCATCCACCATGCACTTCAGTCAACCGAGTCACACGTTGCCTTTAATTAAGTCATAACATGGAACGGTTCAGATTGGATCTGGAAACAAGATCGTGTGGCCATGATTTAATCTGGAAAACAGACGGTGGTATACACCACCGTCTTCTCCGGCAAGACTTTCGGCGCCGACCAAAAGTTGCAGAGATCAAAACTTCACCAAATGCCACGATCCTCATATCAAATGAAAGTTGGGGTGATGTACATCACCCCCGTGCCAACCAATTCTACTCTAGGCTTCCATGGAGAGAGGAATCAGAGCTTGAATTTTGTGGTGTTCAACTGAAACTTGATATAATTCAAAAATTCAAAGCACAAAACGATTGCCTCTATGGAGAGGACTTCAGACAACCCAGCAAATGCAAGAAAGAAGATATATACAAAGAGATTTGAAGAAAACAAGTTTCCATGTAAACCTCTGAAATAAAGAGCTTGTGAGCATGACTCCTTGATGCTTTTACTTGCAGTGTAGTCTCAGGATCAAGGTGAGCAAGGTTTAGGAACTATAGATCTAGAAAATCAATCAAGGCAATTGAAATTCAGATCTGAAAAATTTGAAAGAAATAGTGAGTTCCTTTGAGTGTGGTTAAGGAGAGATTCTTGCAGCATAATAAGGGAAGTTCTTTCATTCATCATTTCATGCATATATGAGCCTATATGAGTGTCCTAAATCATCAATTCATCAATATTTGAAGTTTGGACTTGAGAAGTTGATCAGTCAATTCATCTTACTATTTTGAAATCCACTGAGACCTAACTTTTGATGTGTTTGTCAAATGAAGATGACCCCAAGATAAACAATGTTCTTAAGAACCATATGAACAACTTTCATGTTCATCAAAAATTAATTTGAAGCTTGGAAGGTCATCATCCATTTCAAAACATTATAGGTCATTTTGACTGAAACCCTAATTTTGGGTCAACTTCCCAAAGATCTAACTCACTCATTTTTCATGATTTTGAGGTGGGATCAAATAAATTGGAAATTTTAAGATGTCTACTTCATTTTTTATGTTGGACAAAATTTCATAATCCTAAACGAAATACATGTGATAATGCAAAACATTATAGGTCACTTAGGACCAAAGTCATTGAAAAGTGAAAAACTCACTTCAAATGCCCATAACTTTCTCATCAAAAATCCAAATGATGCAAAATTTAAGTCCAAATTGATTGTCTTGAAAATATATGAAACTTTTATGTTGAAGGTTTTGTAATTTGAAGCTTGTATCATTGAAACAGAAGGGCTTTAATTGGTCCAATTTGGCAAAATTTACATACACATGTTTTGCACCTTGAACTTTATGATCAGTTTTCATTAATTTCCCAACTCCAAATGGATTCTTGTTCAACATAACAATTGTTCCTCATGTCAAGACCTTTCCAACCATTACCCACAAGGCCATGTTTCATTTTGGTAAGAGGCATTTTCGAAGAGGTGAAAGTTTTGGTTCATTTATGCATAACATATCAAAACACATTGCACAAGCTTGTACACTCCAACTTACACGTCCAAAACACTTCCATGTGACTTCAACATGCCAAATCAATTGAATTTGGGCCTCCCATGCGCCCGTACAGGCCCATGCATGGAGGCCCTCATTTCATGCACACATGAATTTCACCTTGCTTGCATCATGCTTCACTATAAATACATGTGCTCAGCTTCATCAATGATCAACCTTAAGGCGCCTTACATGCTGCAGAACTAAATCCTCACTGTAGCGGTGTATTCGTCGCTATATGATTTATTGATTAAACCATAAGCAAAGCATACAAAGAATCGAGTCGCCACCGCACTTTTATTTATCCTAAGGAATGGCTAAAAAGCGAACAAAAGCCTAAGAAGTTTTACACGTAGAAAACTAATGAAAAGATCAGAGAATCTGGGTAAGGGGTAAATTACGCAATGGGAAGGTGTTAGGCACCCAAAACGTCCTAGGTACTCCTAGGGAGCCCTTTTCACACTTGTTGAATGAAAATGTTTATTTGTTTATGACATATTGTGCAAACATGACTGGGATGATGAGAAAAGAATATACAATTTTTATTATTTTTGTGTTTGAACGGATGAACCCGTTGCCTACGTACCTTCCATGAAAGGTAAGGATCAAAACGCCGTAGTTCGGCTAAAAGATTTCCAAACATTTTTGAATTCATTTTAAAACACAAGAGCACTAAGGCTTTTCATTACCAATGGGAGAAAACTCAACCTGAATCAACAATCCACCATGCGAGGACGGCTTCAACATACTAGTGAGGGGTTAACCCTATAATAAGTATAGAAGACTTACAATCAACTCACTAAGGATAAGGTAAGATTTACATCAACCACTATGGTAATTGAAACCTATGGCTAATGTGTGAAAAACTTAACAAGAATGGACAAAGCCACAAAACAATTGAATGAGTGAAGTTAATTGATTATGAGTATTCACAAAATATGGTCAAAGTATGATTAAGGTTCAATTCAAAGAAGTGTTATGAAATGGAGTTTGAAAAATCAAGGTCTTAAGGTCCAGGTTTCTAATTTGAAAAGACATGAAGATGTTTGCACAATAGTTCAAAGTTTTTGAAAGCAAAGTATGAAAAGGTTTAGGACAAAGAGGGTGCATGGATAAAAGAGTGTGAAACTTCTCAGAAAGGTTCACCTCTTGAAATCATATAGAAGATGATTCAAGTGTGTCCTTAGGAATAGGCAAATGAGCAATAACAAATAAGCAAAACATATGATACCGGATGCCAATTACTGGACTTATACCAATCTCACAACAAAGGTGGATGCCGGATACCAATAAATGGATTTACACCAGTCTCCTAAAACAAACAAGGATATCAGATGCCAATAAATGGACTTATTCCAACCTCCTAAAACAACAAAACAAAACATGGATGTCAGATGCCAATCTATCTGGACTTACTCCAATCTACAATAGATGATCATAGGAATACAAATGCCAACAACATGGACTTATAATTGCATCCTCACATACAACAAACAAACAAGCACTAAGCAATGGACATAAGTGGCCAATGAAATGGTCTTACACTCAATCCCTTCCAAATCATAGGAACAATGGCCAATGAATGGACTTACAGTTGTCCTCAATGGGCAAACTCAAACAAATCACAAGGATATGAAATGATGATCATGCAATAATGAATAATTAATGATGATAAATGCACAAAGGCAAGTAAGCAAACATGTACAGATGAATCAATCAATCAAGCAAGCAAGTCAAATAGCACCCACTATATACAAGCAATTAGGCTCAAGCAAGGGTTAGACTTTAAAGTCAACTGGAATGGGGTAAGTGGTGCTCTTAACCTTAACATTGAGAGATAAGGTGAAGCAGATGAAAGGATATGAGGGGTGTGCCTCATTGCTCTTATCCCTGGTCAGGGAGAGCATTGAATATCAGAAGGTGTGGGAGTTCAGAAAGTTGGAACTCTCTCCACAAGTTAATGACTCTATAGATCTTGGGGTAAGATCCACAATGCTACAACATGTAATGTGAGCAAAGGGAAGAAACACGGATTAGTAGGATATGGACTACACATCTCTTCTATCTACCAATTGCCTTATCAAAAGGATTTTTCCTGCTTGGGGACAAAAATAAACAATCACAAGCATTGCCTCTTAAGGAGGACTTCAGACAGGTGCCTGGCCAAGTAACAAGCCAGGTCTTCCAGACTACATGAAGAAGAGATATTATACCTCAATGATTAAGCTATCAAGCAAAGAAAAAGCAAGTTCACAATGAACTATAGCAACTAAGGTACCTGTGGAAACATCAAACAAATCAGTATACTATACAGACAATCAACCAACAGTTAATGCAACAGACAACCAATATAGGCAAAGGCATAAGCCACAAGTCAATCCCAATTGAATCAACTTCAACCTACAAAACACACATTAGTAATCAAAATCAAATATCAAATTCTCTCAAGATGAGGCATCATCAATTGTGTAACTTGTATGTGCAACCTGAAACAAAGCTTCAAACATGAGAGACAAACCCTTAGGCTAAAGCCTAGGGTCAAAGATAAGGAAAAAATTTAAAACATAACATGAAAATTGGCAAGAATCAAGTTTAATCAAATTAGAACATCATCCAAGTGGTCTCATATCAAAAGCATCAACCAATTTCATTTCATACACAAATCATGTCAAAGTATGCAAGTGGGAAACTCAAAGAGGCAACAGAATGATAAAAGGCAAATAAAATCAACAATGGCTTAATAAATTCCAAGAAAAATCATGCCTAAACAGGACACATCAAATGAGAAACATACAAAAAATCATGGCACTTGGATAAGTGGAAGCATGTAAATTAAAATCAACAAGTCAAGGTATGCAAAAACAAGCTCAAACAAGGCCACAAATGGTGCATCAACTTAAGGCAATCCTAAAACAGAAATGAAATAAGATAAATGATCCAAACCAAAACCACAATGAACTTCAACATGTTAAGAATCAATGTACAAAATTTCAGGCTCATATGATAAGGCATAAGAATTTCACAAATCATGGAAGTTCAACACTCCACAAAAGTTCACAAATGACCAAACAGCAAAGAAAATCTCAAACAAATTGGAAATGGATCCAACAATTCTACAAAAAATCATAATCAAACTTAACCTTCAGAAGAAGCATCATGCAAAAATTCAGACCATTTGGCATATGAATGGCATGGTAAATAAAATCAGCAAGTTGGACAAGAAATGGTGTGACACACATTGTCACACCTCCATTGAACACATCATATCTCACAAACCAGAAATGCAAAAATAGCAAACTCAAAGCCAAAATGCTCATCAAAGTGTCTAGATCATGCATGTAAATTTTCAGCTCCATTGGATCAAGCATCATGATTTCATAAAAGGAATGGCAAGCAATGTGCAATGAATGACATACATGAACAAACACTAGGCTAAAAACAATTTCACCCAAGCACAAATTCTGGAAAAATATCCATAAAAAAGTAGACATTACAAGGAACATTGTGGAAAAAATCTCATGTGATTTGGACAATTATTTTGAGAGTTATGATTTTTTTTTATGAAGAGAAAAATTGCAATCATATGAAAGACATAGCATGAACAAGTATGGCATAAGTGAAGAAAATATAAAAAGTCAAAATATAAAACGCTTGGGTCCGGAATCGAACCGCGTGTGCGTTTGAAAATGGCGCCATGTCAAAACGCCACGTTTCATTTAAATGAAACGCTGGCCAATCAGGAGCTAACAAATGGTCCAGTACATGAGCGGGAAACACAAAAACACATGCAAACTCGGCCAGGCAAGATCAAAACATTCTGGAAACGCGAAACCCTAGCTGTTCATCATCATCAAGATCCAATGTGCACAGAAATTTACAAAACATATATCATTGAACTCGTCATTCAACACACATCACATATCCAACATCAATTTAACCTAATTCTAATCATATCACACGGATCGAGCACAATAAGTTTTACATCATCAACATTCAAATCAACATAACTTCTTCAAATCAGCATGGTTTTAAGAGATCCAAAGCTCAGTATACTCTATGTTAAGAGATCTACAAGATGCATCTAACAATTTCAAGAATCATGAGCCTCGAAAACTGACCTCTATGAAGATGCAGAGTTGGATTCGCTTGATTCAAGGCCTGGCAGTGTGAAACAGATGCTCTAGGTTGCTTGGAGAGGTGAATGGATGCAATAAAGTAGCTCAGCAATGCTTGATTCCGATGAAATCTCCAACTGCCATGGGAATTCTCAAGCTTCAACAGCCACAATTCTTCAAGAATTCTTCACAATCTTGCTTCAACAGATCTTCACAATGCTGGTAAATGATGAATAGATCGAAAAGCAAGCAAAAGAAATGAAGAAAAATGAAGAAAAAAGTTGAGAGAATTTGAGATGAAAAATTTTGGATCTGAAATTATGGAGTTGTTCTTGTGATTTCTATTATGATTAGGGTTATATACCCTCTGCTAATGATGCTGATTAAACATGTTTAGCCAAAAACCCAAGGATTAGTGAAATGGAATGATTTATGCAATTTGGCCAAAATACCCTCATGCACATGCTAGGCAATGGAACAGTGCGAATTTCACTTGAAACAAGTCTTAAAATCTGTTTTGAGGCAAATGGAATTGGTTTGAAATGAAAATAATGCATACTTTTCAAATTCACATTTTCCCACCAAAATTCAAAATGAAATCAAGTGAAAAATGCACCTTTTTTGTGATGAGTTTTAATGAAATGTGATGCATGATTATGATAGTGCACATCAAGAGAAAAATGCTCAAAAAAGAACCACATGAATTGGCCTTTTGATGCAAAAGTTATGCCTTGTTGAAGTTCAAAATCCATTGCCAATGATTTGATCATAACTTACCAACCACAAATGAGAAATGGATGTTCTTGGACTTTTTGGAAAGGTGAGAGCAAGATATTCAACTTTCATGTTGGACAAAATTTGTTTTGAATCTTGCTTGATGATGTAAAGTTGAGGAGAAGACCTTTCCATTTTTGGCAGTTTGAAATTACAGGTCACTTACTATTTTTGGAAACTTTTCATCTGACCTCAAATTCTTCCTTGATGATGTTTGACATGTTATATGAGACTTGTATGGACATGAATGAGGCCTTTCCAACCATCTCCCACCATCAAATCCCTGATTTTATGCACAGTTGACCACAGTTGACTTTGATAGGGTTTTGGTTGACTGAACAATGCCTTGATGAATTTCAAGCCTCTACCACTTGAAATCTTGATTCAAAATGATGTCACAACTCATATGAGCTCTTGATGAATGATCATGGTGCCCAAATTCTTCAGAATGGCCACCATTTATGGCTCAATGTTTGCCTTTGACTGGCTTGACCTAATGTTGCTTCATCTGCAAGTAACAAGGTTAGATGACAATATTTTTGTACTTTTGGGTTAGTAAACAAATGAAAAGCAATGATATACAAATGCTAAACATGCTTGGTGATCAAGAACCACACTCAAAAGATAACCCACCCATAAGGAGGGAGGCAAAGGTGCACCAAGATCCTTGAGGCAATGATATGATATGGTATGATTCCATGAGGGATCTTAGGGACAAAATTGGGGTCTTACAGATGCCCCTATTTAAGGTCATTCTAACCGGAGAAGTGAAGTTTAGAAATCTTCATCTCGACGCGGTAGAATGGGCTTAAATAACAGTAATGAGACAAATTTTGGTCCCTAAGAGACCTCATGATGTAAATGTATGCATGTAAAAGACACAAACTCTGTGGGGATATGGTTCACACAGAAGAAAAGACGATCCATCGGAGTAATACACTCACCAGGAATAGAGACTCAAACAGGACTCTTGTGGGGATAATAAGAAAAAGAATGCGTGAGCAGGACACGACTCTGAGTTGGGGAAAAACAAAACTGGCACAGCGTGACCGAAACACGAATGGACTGGAGACCTCACTGGGGAGTGAAGGACTCACACTGGGGATCAGAAGATTTCCAAAGGAAGACAAATCCACATGGAAAGACACAAGCTGACTCAAACTATCCAAGAAGGATACTTCGGATAAAAATCCGGACTCGGACCAAGGAACGATTCACAAAGAACCTCCATGCCGGGGAAAATTTGCATATATTGGGGAAAACGCCAATACAGCAAAAGGGTAAAAATCACAACAAAAAACTCCACTGGAGAAGTGTCTAACAAAGAGACTCTCACGGGGAAAAGCAACAAGGTGAGATGTTACCGGTATAAGGGTAACAATCTCAGGAAGAATGAATATCTAAGACCGGTATAAGGGTGAGAGATATCAATCAACCAAACATCTGAGAAAGACCTGAAAAAGGTACATCAACTCAGGAAAATCTGACTCCACAAGGGACCAAGGTCATAATAGGGAGCAGCAAGGAAGGAACACCAGGGTTACCGAGGTATATAATAGGTGACCGACCGAAGGCGTGAATTGGTTTTTACTGCCAAAACACTCATCATCCGAAAGGAGGGCTTGAACAAATCGACTTACAGGATGGGCATTCAAATCCACAACGGGAAGACGAATCTTACTCAACTGGGGACACAACCCAAAGAGTGCATGAGATATAATATCCATTACCGTCATAACGTGGATAGAATACTAGCATGAGATATATTATCTATTACCGTCAGAACGTAGACAATATACTCGCATGGAAAGAAACACCAGGGATACCGGTTACTGGGTATATAATAGGTGATCTACCGAAAACGTGGATTGGTTTTTACTGCCAAAACACTCATCATCCAAAACACAAACTGGTTAAAGGATGGATATTCAATTCCACAAAAAATACGAATCTTACTCTACTGGGGAAGATCAACAAAGGATTCCAACCAAAGAGTGAAAGAGATATATTATTCATTACCGTCAGAACGTGAATAATATACTCGGAAAGGAAAAGACACCAGAGATACCGGTTAGGGCATATAATAGGTGACTAACCAAAAAGAGAAACAATTGATACCAAGCATACAGGTAAACAAAAGACAACTCAAAAGGATAAATTGCAAGCATCCGACAATTATCTAACAACAAATATTCGACTCCACAAAGGGAAAATGACGAATCTTACTCGACTGGGGAAACACAAAAGGCTTCGACCGAAGAGTGCATGAGATATATTATCCATTACCGTCAGAACGTGGATAACATACTCGCATGGAAGATTATCCGCAACCGGTTACTGGGTTAATAAGGGATAAATCGACCGAAAAGAAAGGCATCGGGATACCAAACTAGGTATATAATGATGACCAATCAAAGGGAGCAACAATCATTACCGAGCAAACGGGTAAGTGAAAGGCGATCTGCTGAGGATACATGGATACAAAAATCAATGATCCGGGGATGAATTGCATAAACAACAATTATCCACAAAGACTAGCTGGGGATATATTGATAAACAATCAATAATCCGGGGAACAAATCACTAGCAAACGGTGAAAGGACCCACTGGTGACTTCAAAGGATAACATTGCAAGCATACGGCAATTATCCAGAAGACTTGCTGGGGATACAATTGCGAGCATACGGCAATTGCCCAGAAGCAAGGAAGGAATATCAACATCGAACAACGAATGAAGATAACCACAAAGAGTAACCATCATCGGTTAGGATGAACAACAAGGTTAACTCTGCAAAGGGGAGAAATTAGGGTTTACAACTACCGAATACTGGGTAGAATACCAAAAATCTGGCTGAGGAAACAAGAGGTTTAACACTACCGACTACTGGGTAGAAAACCAAAGACTCAGCTGGGATAAAATTGCTAGCAACCGGCAATTATCCACATGTACCACAAGGCACAAACTCCGCTAGGGAGAAAAATCACAACATGGGATTTACAACTACCGAATACGGGGTAGAAGACCAAAGACTCCACTGGAGATAGGGTGAATGAATGCCAAATATTGAGCAATTATTCAACTTATTCCACAGGGAGACTCCAACTCTATTGGGGATAAAACCACAACAGCCAAAAATCCACCATCAACCAGAACGAACCACAAAGGTTACCTCTGCTAGGGGAAAAGAGATAGGACTTACAACTACCGAATACGGGGTAGTAGCCATCAACTCTGATGAGGATAAACAGAATTAGGGTTTACATCTACCGACTACTGGGTAGAAAACCACAACATCCGCGTGGGGAATGAAAGAATCACAAATCCGCACGGGAAACACAAATAGGGTTTATAACAAACCACAAACTTTGCTGGAGAGTAAGAAAATAGGATTTACAACTACCGAAAATTAGGTAGAAAACCAAATCAACTCTGGCCGAGGAATAAAAGGTATATAACCACAAATTCCACCAAGAAGGCAAGAAACATAGGACTTACAACTACCGGTTACTGGGTAGAGGCCCAAAAAGGTTCCGCTGGGGATAAAAGAATTATTGCCGGTTACTGGGCAAATCATTCGTTTATTCCACAGGGAAGCACGAGAAACAGCTGACAAATAGCCAATTCGGAATCAAACCGAAAAGACAGACTGAAACAAAACACGTCCTATGAGGATATAACTCAATAAGAAAATCCATCCCAAAATATGTGTTGGGAGGAAACGGAAGAAACCGTCATCCACGAGGATAATCTCGGTGGGGAACTGCAGAAGGAAAGACAGACACTTTCTGCTTATGGGGCTGACTCTATATGGAGAGATTTGAACACCCGACATCCGCTTGGGGGAGATCTATTGGAGATCTATATTACCCATAGCAGGAGAACAACAAACAAAATATATATGGCAAAAAATGCAACATGAATATCTGAATGTTTAAGAATATGCATGAATATGCGTGATTTATGTTTGATGAATGCTGACAAAACAGACAATATTTAACACAAACAGGTCCAGGAATCAAACGCCCGGTACTATACTTCCAGGGGAAAACCCACTGGAAAGCCAATCTGCTGGAGATCCACATGCTGAAAAACAAAGATCTGCGAGGAGCAAAACATCAGGGATACCACAAAATCTCTGAGTAATGGATCATCAATAACCCAACTGGAGTACAGAAAGTCACAACAGGCATAAACGACCACAAAGAAAAATCTGTTGGGGAAATGGAGAAATCCCAAAATATCTGCAGGGGAACAAGAGCTCATTGCACAAGCAAGAACTGCTATGAAAGCAACTCCACACAACTCCACTGGGGAACAACCCACGAAGGGAGAACAGATCATCCACGTAGAATCGAACTGCACAAGCAACTCTACCTGGCGAAAACACAAGCAGTCATTCCGTCAGGGAATACACCCACTGAGGAAGGAAATAGATCACACAAGTAGATTCTGCAACAAGCCACTCTACTGAGGATCAAAAGCGATCGGGAAATCAACCCAAACTCTGGATGCTAGACCACCAACCAACCCTACTGGGGCAACAAAGATTTCAACAAGCAGAAACTGCCACACAAGCAACTCTGTTGAGGATATCAGCTGACGGAGACTCTGAGGGAAAACCGCAGATACAATCCTGATTCTGTTGGGAATACCAACTCTAATGGGGATTTTGCACAAATACAATCCACCAAACCACATATCTACTGACGGTTCCACTGGGGAAATCCACTGAAGAATCCACTGGGAATATGGAGGAGAGTTGGGGATCAACCACCAAATGCTACACTCTTCTAAGGAGAACATCCACAACTGATGAGGAGGAACACAATCACTGCCCTGCTGAAAGCTAAACGCTCTGACGGGGAGATAGCAACTCCGCTGGCAACTTGGCCAGGGGAGAGGGTACTGCTGGAGAAAAACGACGTTTTCCACAAGCGCTCTACTCTGGGGATATATCACAGATTCCACTAGCGACTGTGCTGATGAAAGAAACAACAACTCAGTTTGCGACAATGCTGGGGAAAGCGGTAAAGTACCGGGATATCAATCCATCAACCATTGAATCTTCAAAGGGAAAGCATCCATGCTGAGGAAAAAAGCCACAACTCCGCTGGCGATTGCACTCAGGGGTGATGGGGTATCGGGGTCTCAAACCACCAATTACTGAAACTTCCAAACGGAAAACACCCATGCTGGGAGAGAGTACTGCTGGAGAAGAAAACGAAGTCTTCAACAAGCACTCTGCTTAGGGGAACAACCCCAATAACAAAACAGGAGAAAGAGGATACAACCAAATACCAGGAATATGAACAAATGTCTTACCTGTTGGAAATCATGCCACCCTCGGGAGAGCACTGAGAGATTCTTAAGTATCCTTTCATCATTGTGAATGCTCACTTTGTTTAAAACAACAATTTTGAAAAAATTTATTTGTTTAAAACAATGACATTTTATCAATTAAAACATGCAAAACATTTGTTGAATTGAAACAAATAAGAGTGCAAATAATTGGATAAAAGCTCAAATTGATTTAATGGAATGGTAGCCTGCAAATGGCAAGACTCCATAGATCTGTAAAATTTGAAATCAGTGATATATATTGGAAGAGGGCTACATTGAACATAATGATCCTTTCTCTACCAATTTGAATCTCGATGTATTCGAAGCTTCAGTCGACGACGAATCGAGAACCTCTGACGAAAAGACGGCTGCGGAGCAGAAAGTCTTGTCAGGATGCAGTTACTTGCCAAATCCCTAATTTTTGCCTAGATTGCCCCAGGGTGAGGTACTAAATCTAGCGGGATACAAACATACTTCTTTCAAGTCTCTAATTTTTTCCTGGATCACCCTTGCGGGTTCTCCACCGAGACGCTCATTTTTGCCTAAGCCGCCCTTTCGGGTTTTCAACTTAGCGAGCTATTCTGTTTTTCATTTGCATATACTTTTTTTTTTAGGCAAAGTATTTCTTGACTGCATCTGAATTCACAGGACGAGTGAAATCCTTCCCATCCATTATTGTAAGTATCAAAGCACCGCCTGAAAAGGCTCTCTTAACAACATATGGACCCTCATAGTTTGGAGTCCACTTGCCCCTGGAATCGGGCACGAAAGACAAGACTTTCTTGAGCACAAGGTCACCTTCACGGAACACACGAGGCTTGACCTTTTTATCGAATGCTTTCTTCATTCTCTGCTGATATAACTGACCATGGCACATGGCAGTCAATCGTTTCTCTTCAATCAAATTCAGCTGGTCGTAACGACTCTGAATCCATTCAGCATCAGTCAACTTGGCTTCCATCAAGACTCTCATTGATGGGATCTCCACCTCTACTGGGAGAACAACCTCCATGCCGTAAACAAGAGAGAAAGGGGTTGCCCCTGTTGAAGTGCGGACAGATGTACGATAACCATGTAAAGCAAATGGCAGCATCTCATGCCAATCCTTGTACGTAACTGTCATCTTCTGGATAATCTTCTTGATATTCTTATTAGCAGCTTCAACAGCCCCATTCATCTTGGGTCTGTAGGGAGAGGAATTATGGTGTGAAATCTTGAATTCAGCGCACAATGCATCCATCATCTTATTATTCAGATTAGATCCATTATCAGTAATGATCTTATCTGGCACACCATAACGACAAATCAGCTGGTTTTTGATAAACTTCACAACCACCTGCCTGGTCACATTCGCATACGAAGCGGCTTCAACCCATTTGGTGAAGTAATCAATTGCTACGAGAATAAAGCTGTGTCCATTGGACGCTTTCGGTTCAATCATGTCGATCATGTCGATTCCCCACATAGAGAAAGGCCATGGTGATGAAATCACATTCAGAAGTGTCAGAGGAATATGAATCTTATCCGCATAAATCTGACACTTGTGGCATTTCTTCACATATTTGTAGCAGTCAGACTCCATTGTCAGCCAATAGTAGCCTGCTCTCAACATCTTTCTAGCCATGGCATGTGCATTGGAATGAGTACCAAATGAACCCTCATGGACCTCACTCATCAACAGGTTTGCTTCGTGTCTATCCACGCATCTGAGCAAAACCATGTCGAAATTTCTCTTATACAGCACTTCACCACTGAGGTAGAAACTGCCTGACAACCTTCTCAAAGTTTTCCTATCTTTCACAGATGCCCCAGGCGGGTAGACCTGGTTCTGGAGGAAATTCTTGATATCAAAATACCAAGACTTGTCATCAATCACTTCTTCAACTGCAAACACGTGAGCTGGTCTATCCAAGTGCATCATGGCGATGTTGGGAACTTCATTCCAATACTTCACAACAATCATGGAAGCGAGCGTAGCAAGCGCATCTGCCATCCGATTATCCTCTCGAGGAATATGATGAAAATCAACTTCTGTAAAGAACGTTGAAATCCTTCTTGCATAATCTTTGTACGGAATGAGACCAGGCTGATTCGTCTCCCATTCACCCTTGATCTTATTAACAACCAGGGCCGAATCACCATACACATCGAGATGCTTGATTCTCAAATCAATACATTCTTCCAATCCCATAATGCAGGCCTCGTACTCAGCCATATTATTCGTGCATTTGAAAGTTAGCCTTGCTGTAAGCGGAATATGAGTGCCATGAGGAGTAATGATTACTGCCCCAATACCATTTCCATACTGATTCACAGCGCCATCAAACACCATCGTCCATCTGGAACCAGGTTCCGGACCTTCATCAAGTGTAGGCTCGTCGCAATCTTTCATTTTCAAATACAGAATCTCTTCGTCTGGGAAGTCGTATTGAACAGACTGATGATCTTCAATCGGCTGATGCGCTAGATGGTCAGCCAAGATACTACCTTTGATAGCTTTCTGAGCTCGATACTCGATATCATACTCAGACAACAGCATCTGCCAACGGGCAATCCTCCCAATTAAAGCAGGCTTCTCGAAGATATACTTGATTGGATCCATTCGGGATATCAACCAAGTTGTATGATTTATCATGTAATGGCGCAAACGCTTAGCAGCCCAAGCCAAAGCACAACACGTCTTTTCAAGCATAGAGTATCGACACACAGTCAGTAAACTTCTTACTGAGGTAGTAGATAGCAGATTCTTTCTTCCCTGATTCATCTTGCTGACCGAGTATACAACCCATCGAGTCTTCAAGAACAGTCAAGTACATAATCAAAGGTCTTCCTTCCACAGGAGGAGACAAGATCGGAGGTTCAGACAGGTATTCTTTGATACTGTCGAAAGCTTTCTGGCAATCCTCGGTCCAATCATGAGACTGATCTTTCTGAAGGAGCTTGAATATCGGCGCACATGTGGCAGTCATGTGGGATATAAATCTGGAAATATAGTTCAAGCGGCCAAGAAAACCTCGGACTTGCTTCTCAGTTTTGGGTGCAGGCATTTCTTGTATTGCTTTGACCTTTGCAGGATCAACTTCAATACCTCTTTCGCTGACAACGAAACCCAACAACTTGCCAGAACGGACTCCAAATGTACATTTGTTCGGATTCAGACGAAGTCTAAACTTCCTCAGACGCTGAAAAAGCTTCAACAAATGCTCAACATGTTCAACTTCCGTTCGGGACTTAGCAATCATATCATCAACATAGACCTCTATCTCCTTGTGCATCATATCATGAAACAAGGTAGTCATAGCTCGTTGATACGTGGCTCCGACGTTCTTCAAACCGAAGGACATCACTCGATAACAGAATGTTCCCCAAGGTGTGATGAATGTTGTCTTCTCCATATCCTCGGGTGCCATCTTGATTTGATTATAACCGAAAAATCCGTCCATAAAGGAAAAGATTTTGAACTTAGTTGTATTGTCTACCAACATATCAATGTGTGGTAGAGGAAAATCCTCTTTTGGACTAGCTTTATTCAAATCTCTGTAATCAACACACATACGGACTTTTCCGTCCTTCTTAGGCACAGGCACAATATTGGCCACCCATTGAGGATATGTAGAAGTCACCAGAAACCCCGCATCAATTTGCTCTTGAACTTCCTCTTTGATCTTCACTGCCATATCTGGATGAGTTCTTCTGAGCTTCTGCTTCATAGGCACGCACTCAGGCTTCAAAGGCAGGAAATGTTGCACAATATCTGTATCTAGACCCGGCATGTCTTCATACGACCAAGCGAAGATATCTGAATATTCTCGTAGCAATTCAATCAATCTCTTCTTGACAGACTCTTCAAGAAGTGCCCCAATCTTCACCGTACGAACACAATCCTCAGACCCCAAGTTGACTGTTTCCAGATCTTCAAGGTGCGGATGAATGATCTTCTTCTCGTGCTCAAGGAGACGGGTAATTTCATCAGGAATCCCTTCAACATCATCTTCCTCTGCCTCGAATACAGGGAATTCAAAATTGGGAGATGGCGTTGGATCATTATGTTCAATGGGTTTTAGAATCAACCTGCATAATGATTTTGGTTAATGAAAAACTTTAGAATTTAAACAAACAAATCATTATGCAGATGAAAAATGATTGCTTTTTATTCTTGTTTTTATGGGTTTTTTGTGATCACTGATTTCATGCAAAAAGCAAAAAGTGAAAACAAATGGAAAAACAAATGTTTAACAATGCATTAATTGAATGAAAATATCATTGTATTAAATGCTGCCAACAATGTCATCACTTCTCCTTTTGGCATGGGAGAAGGGTTTTGAACAAAGTGAAGAATTACTCTGATCTATGGATGACTGTAGGAACATCTACAGCGACCCAATTGTGGCAGACACCACCAGGAATGATGAAATTGTTCAGATCTTCTGTATCCTCTTCCAAGATAGCAGCAGCCTCTTCAGGTTGATCAGCATGGATGAATCCTCCACTCTTGAACAGACCTTGCTCGTTGAATGCCCAAGAGGAATAGCCAATGCCAGCCCGGGATCTATTGTCTTCAAGCTCAATCATCTTCCCCAAACCAGCAACTGCACCACATTCAATGGCCAGCTTCGCATCACAGTAGGAAGCAAATGAAGGAGACTTCTTCTCAATTGGTTCATCAATAGATAAAGCTTGGAAAGGAGTTCCAACTTCATCCTCAGCATCAATATACGAGAAAGAAGACAAGTGGCTAACCAGGAGAGCCTTTTCTCCCCCTACCACAACCAGTTTCTTGTTCTTCACGAATTTCAGCTTCTGGTGTAGGGTGGATGTCACGGCGCCAGCCTCGTGGATCCATGGTCTACCAAGGAGATAGCTATATGATGGGTGGATATCCATTACCTGAAAGGTAACTTGGAAATCACTTGGTCCAATCTTGATTGGGAGATCAACTTCCCCAATCACAGTCTTACGCGACCCATCAAATGCTTTCACAACAACACCACTCTGCCTCATAAGAGGACCTTGATATGACAACTTCGAAAGAGTGGATTTTGGCAATACATTCAGAGATGATCCAGTGTCCACCAGCACGTTGGACATGGCATCAGACTTGCAATTCATGGAAATGTGTAGAGCCATGTTGTGGTCTCTTCCCTCCTCAGGGAGATCGGCGTCACAGAAACTCAAAGTGTTGCAAGCAGTGATGTTTGCAACTATACCATCAAACTGTTCTACAGTGACGTCATGATCAACATACGCCAGGTCCAAAACTTTCTGCAGAGCCTCCCTATGGGGTTTTGAATTCAGCAGCAGAGATAAAACGGAGATTTTGGATGGCGTTTGTAGAAGCTGTTCTACAACATTGTACTCACTCTTTTTGATGAGCCTCAGCATCTCATCACATTCTTCGTTCACAATGCCACTCGGGCCAACAGAAGAATCAAGAGTCTTTTGTACAGAGGAGGGTTTGGCAACAGCAAGTGTCGGGTTCTGAACATTCACAGCCGTCCCAACCGGACGCTCAATAGTATCAAAAGCAACAGCTCTAGCCTGAAGCTTAGGAGCAGAAAACACACGGCCACTCCGGGTCAACCCACTAACATCAGCAATATTGGTGACAGAAGTTGAAGGCAACGACACTTCTTTCCCATCTTCCACAGCAACGGGGTTATATCTGAACGGCACAGCTCGGTCAGAAGAATAAGGCACAGGGCCTGCAGGCTTAATTACTAATGAAGGAGAGACCTTCGGCTTGCTGCCATCATAACGAATGACAACAGGCTCAGGCAGCTTGAACACAGGAGATATAACATTCACCTCTGGTTCGTCTTCATCAACATTGCGATTCTGAAGAATCTCTATGGTTCCCTCATCTAGCAACTCTTAAAGCTCTCTTCGCACTTGGCGACAACCCAAACGGTTAACCGAACAGATGCGGCACCTATCATGGTCATGCTCCATATGGCTGTATTGACACAGCAAGCGATGCAACTCGACCAGTGACTGTCTAAGATGGCTCACATATTTGACTTTATACTTCCCAGGGCACCCCTGGACCATATTCACAGATTTCCCATGCTCGGGCAACGGGTTCTTGGTGACATTGGGGCCTGAGTCCTCGAAGCTCAGAATGCCGCATCTCATAAGGTCTTGCACCTTAGTCTTCAACGGAAAGCAGTTCTCGATGTTGTGACCCGGAGCACCGGAGTGATACACACAGTGTTGATCTGGCTTGTACCACCATTGCGAATTTGCGGGCACAGCAGGAGGATCTCTGGGACTAACCAACTTCCTTTCCAACAAGGAAGAATACAACTCAGCATATGACATAGGAATCAGATCGAAGCTGATCTTCTTCCTATCATAGTTCAAATTAGCTTGGTTGCTGGTACTACCACAAGGCTGGTAAGCCTGTTGCTGTGGACGATGCTGCTGTTGATACTGAGGTTGCTGCTGATGCTGATGCTAATTGGGCTGCTGATACTGAGCATTATCCCTGAAAACAGGTGCTATATGAGCCACCTGGTGTTGATTATTTGCACGGCGTGCAGGCTTCCTCTGAACAGAGGGTCTTCTGGATTTAGCATGGGATTACACAGCATATGCCTCCCCATCTTTCTTCTTAAACACCCCATACCGTTTAAAAGAGCTCTCATCTTTAGCCGATCGTCCTTCACGGACTCCTTCCTCCAGGCGCATCCCCATGTTCACCATCTCGGTGAAATCAGAGGGAGCACTTGCTACCATCCTCTCATAATAAAAAGAACTAAGAGTCTTCAGAAAGATCTTAGTCATCTCTTTCTCTTCCAGCGGAGGAGTAATCTGGGCAGCCAACTCTCGCCACCTCTGGGCGTACTCCTTAAATGTCTCTTTATCCTTCTGGGACATGGCCCTGAGTTGATCACGGTCAGGCGCCATATCAACATTGTATTTATACTGTTTGACGAAGACTTCGCCAAGATCGTTGAAGGACCGAATGTTTGCACTATCAAGGCTCATATACCAGCGAAGAGCCGCACCGGACAAACTATCCTGGAAATAATGGATCAGAAGCTGATCATTATCTGTTTGCGTAGACATCTTTCTGGCGTACATGACCAGATGAGCAAGAGGGCAGGTGTTCCCCTTATATTTTTCAAAGTCAGGCACTTTGAATTTGATCGGAATTTTCACACCGGGAACAAGGCAAAGTTCAGCAGCAGACTTGCCAAACAGATCTTTCCCTCGGAGGGTCTTCAATTCCTTTCGCAGCTCAAGGAATTGGTCATTCATTGCTTCCATCTTCTCATTGACATCTGGGCCCTCAGACGGCTCAGAATGATAGATGGTGTCGTCTACCCTAGGCATGGTATGCACGACAGGAGGAGCAGCAGCAAGGACCGGGCTAGATGCCGGCATAGAAGCAAAAGTTGGAGCAGGAATATCTGGCATGAAACCCGGAGGCATTCCCCAAGGAAACCCAGCTGGCATGGCATGAGGCACAAAGTGAGCACTAGCAGCTAGCACAGTCGGAGCAACGACTTCAGATATAACCGTCCTCTGGGGAGGAGTTGCAGGAGGTGGAGAAGGTTGATTCTGGGCAGACAGAAACTGCTCCGTCAGAGCACTCAGACGAGCGGCCTCTTCTTTCAATTCACGGTTCTCTTGTTCCAACGGATCCATTACTCTTGCAGAATTGGCTCTGGTATAATACCGGTGAGTCAGCTTGTCTTCAAAATAAATGAAGAACACAGAGTTAGGCCACAGACAAGAAGACCAAGAACGACACCTGCTTATGCAAAATGATGCATGCAATGTTCGTGCATATGCTTTATTTATTTTCAAGGAACTTTTAGGGCATTTATTTGCAAATTTTGATCATTTAAAGCATTTTGATCTCATATGGAAAATATCTTATCAAATATATTTTTGAGACAAAGAAGTACAGCATTTTTGATCATTATAAAGAAAAAAGGAAAATAACATCCTATGGATCCCTAGAAGCTCGGGATGCTGGAAGACGAGAAACACAAAGCTTCTTGATCTCTCTCTCATAGGCTGCTTCCATATCTGCTTTCTCCTTTGCGAGTCGATCATACTTCCTCTTCCAGAATTTGGAAGACTGAGGAAGCAGAGAAGTCCAAGTATCATTCGGATCATCGATCACATGATGCTCGAGAAACTCAATCAGAGCGTCCTTCTCCTTAAGCTGCTGAAGTAATTCATCTCTTTCACGGATCCAAGCACGTGAAAGGTCTTCTTCTCTCAACTCCTCTACATCTTGGGTGGGGAGGGTTGAAGGCCCAACCACATCCATAGGTGTAGATCTCGGATGATCATACGGCATCAAATATACGGCAGCTCTCTGTCTGACCCAAGAAGTATAAGGCTCCAAAGCAATGCAATTCTTCGGACCTAGCTCATTCCTGGTCTTCTTGCAGATCTTGCGCCAAGCGCGGACAAACCTGGCTTTCAGGCCTTGGGGATCTTTACTCTCCTGAAAGAACACACCTTCTAACAGAATGTTATGAGGTTTATCCTTTAGGGGGAACCCAAGCTAACGACGTGCTAAGATAGGGTTGTAGCTGATCCCACCACATGTACCAAGAAGAGGCACATTAGGGAATTCACCACAATAATCAATAATTTGCACGGTATCATACACGCGATCATACCAAGAGATATCATCATTAGTGAGAGACATGAGTCTCTGAGACCACCATAGACATCCCTTGTTCTCCTTGAAAGCAACTGTCTGCGGCAAGTGCGAAATAAACCACTTGTACAGCAAAGGCAGACAGCACACAATAACTCCTCCACCCTTTGCATTCCTCAGATGCAAAGAGACATAGGCATCACCCAACAGAGTCGGAACGGGATTAAGAACCGAGAAGATCCTAATGGCGTTCACATCCACAAATCTGTCGATGTTGGGGAACAATACCAAACCATAGATGAGCAGCACAAATAAAGCCTCAAAGGCATCCTCACTCATGGCCTTCCCATAAACGGTAGCTTAAGCAATGAGGAAATCAGAAGGAAGACCTTGAATTCCACCTTTGGTAGTCAGATTAGCTTTAATCAGAGATTCATCTATGTGCAACAAATCTGCAATCTCTCGAGCAGTCGGAATACTCTCCAAGCCACTGAACGGCACCTGATCCAGAATCGGGATCCCAATAAGATGAGAATACTCCTCCAAAGTAGGCAGCAACTGGAAGTCCGGAAAAGAGAAGCAGTGATACAGAGGATCATAAAACTGCGCCAGAGTACTCATCAACCCTTCGTCAACCTGAGTAGTCAACAGAGGCAGAAGCTTCCCATAACGAGCTTTGAAACCCAAGGGATCTAATACATAAGATGTCAGATTCCTTAACTCTTTCACATCGGGCTATCTAAAGTTGTACTTCTTTGCATGCCTTTTTGGTCTTTCCATGTCTGAAAATTTTGCAAATAAACCCTTTAAGTTCCTTGAAAATTTTCTCTTTTTCTGATGACATGAAGTGCAAATGAATGCATGAATGCATGAATGCAACAATCACACTCAAGGATCAAGCAAGTCACACCAAACAAAGGTCATGGGAAAGCTCATTGTATCCCTAATATCAATCATCCATTTTGGTGGATTATGGTTTTACACCTTATCAACACCCAAGTTCCATTGATATTAACGGTACATGAACCGGTTCAATCATCCTTAATATCAATCATCCATTTTGGCGGATTATGGTTTTCACCTTATCGACGCCCAAGTTCCATTGATATTAAGGTTGTCTGAACGACTCAACCATGAATCACGGGTTTGTTGAGAGTCACGAGAATGGAGTCCTGGTTAAGAACCACCCAAAGGGAGTGTACTAGGGTTTAAACCTGCCAGACATGTTCTACCAGAGGTTCCCATAGTCATCGTCCCATCTTTCAGATATTATCGGAGGAACGAATACTTGTATTCCCAAAATATTCTCAACAGAGACTCTTATGAGTGTAGTATCGCGTAACAATCGCATCAGAAATGACATCTGAACGACCTCCGCACTACGTCCTAAAAATAGGCCAAGATGGGTTTGGTAAACTAAGGTCCTTGGCTTCTAAGGCACATGATTGAAAGAATAATTCCTAACCACAAATAACTTGTGTGACATTATTAATCCAACATGACCTCCACCAAGTGAATGGACTCGCAAGTCAACTGGCTAAGGAATACTCCACATCAGTCAACATGACTACGCCATTCTCCTATCCTAGAGTGCACTCGAGTTCGGGTATAGAACTCATCTCACAGAGATCACCAAAGCAAACAACAATTATATATCAAGCAATTCAAACATTACAATCAATACAGTTATCCCAAATTGTACAAAAATATGTCAAATAACACATAAACAATATCATAAAACAAGGGTGAAAAGTAGGCAAAACCACCAGGGAAGGTCTAATGTAATCCCCAGCAGAGTCGCCACTTTTCTGTAGCGGTGTATTCGTCGCTATATGATTTATTGATTAAACCATAAGCAAAGCATACAAAGAATCGAGTCGCCACCGCACTTTTATTTATCCTAAGGAATGGCTAAAAAGCGAACAAAAGCCTAAGAAGTTTTACACGTAGAAAACTAATGAAAAGATCAGAGAATCTGGGTAAGGGGTAAATTATGCAATGGGAAGGTGTTAGGCACCCAAAACGTCCTAGGTACTCCTAGGGAGCCCTTTTCACACTTGTTGAATGAAAATGTTTATTTGTTTATGACATATTGTGCAAACATGACTGGGATGATGAGAAAAGAATATACAATTTTTATTATTTTTGTGTTTGAACGGATGAACCCGTTGCCTACGTACCTTCCATGAAAGGTAAGGATCAAAACACCGTAGTTCGGCTAAAAGATTTCCAAACATTTGTGAATTCATTTTAAAACACAAGAGCACTAAGGCTTTTCATTACCAATGGGAGAAAACTCAACCTGAATCAACAATCCACCATGCGAGGACGGCTTCAACATACTAGTGAGGGGTTAACCCTATAATAAGTATGGAAGACTTACAATCAACTCACTAAGGATAAGGTAAGATTTACATCAACCACTATGGTAATTGAAACCTATGGCTAATGTGTGAAAAACTTAACAAGAATGGACAAAGCCACAAAACAATTGAATGGGTGAAGTTAATTGATTATGAGTATTCACAAAATATGGTCAAAGTATGATTAAGGTTCAATTCAAAGAAGTGTTATGAAATGGAGTTTGAAAAATCAAGGACTTAAGATCCAGGTTTCTAATTTGAAAAGACATGAAGATGTTTGCACAATAGTTCAAAGTTTTTGAAAGCAAAGTATGAAAAGGTTTAGGACAAAGAGGGTGCATGGATAAAAGAGTGTGAAACTTCTCAGAAAGGTTCACCTCTTGAAATCATATAGAAGATGATTCAAGTGTGTCCTTAGGAATAGGCAAATGAGCAATAACAAATAAGCAAAACATATGATACCGGATGCCAATTACTGGACTTATACCAATCTCACAACAAAGGTGGATGCCGGATACCAATAAATGGATTTACACCAGTCTCCTAAAACAAACAAGGATATCAGATGCCAATAAATGGACTTATTCCAACCTCCTAAAACAAAAAAAACAAAACATGGATGTCAGATGCCAATCTATCTGGACTTACTCCAATCTCCAATAGATGATCATAGGAATACAAATGCCAACAACATGGACTTATAATTGCATCCTCACATACAACAAACAAACAAGCACTAAGCAATGGACATAAGTGGCCAATGAAATGGTCTTACACTCAATCCTTTCCAAATCATAGGAACAATGGCCAATGAATGGACTTACAGTTGTCCTCAATGGGCAAACTCAAACAAATCACAAGGATATGAAATGATGATCATGCAATAATGAATAATTAATGATGATAAATGCACAAAGGCAAGTAAGCAAACATGTACAGATGAATCAATCAATCAAGCAAGCAAGTCAAATAGCACCCACTATATACAAGCAATTAGGCTCAAGCAAGGGTTAGACTTTAAAGTCAACTGGAATGGGGTAAGTGGTGCTCTTAACCTTAACATTGAGAGTTAAGGTGAAGCAGATGAAAGGATATGAGGGGTGTGCCTCATTGCTCTTATCCCTGGTCAGGGAGAGCATTGAATATCAGAAGGTGTGGGAGTTCAGAAAGTTGGAACTCTCTCCACAAGTTAATGACTCTATAGATCTTGGGGTAAGATCCACAATGCTACAACATGTAATGTGAGCAAAGGGAAGACACACAGATTAGTAGGAGATGGACTACACATCTCCTCTATCTACCAATTGCCTTATCAAAAGGACTTTTCCTGCTTGGGGACAAAAATAAACAATCACAAGCATTGCCTCTTAAGGATGACTTCAGACAGGTGCCTGACCAAATAACAAGCCAGGTCTTTCAGACTACATGAAGAAGAGATGTTATACCTCAATGCTTAAGCTATCAAGCAAAGCAAAAGCAAGTTCACAATGAACTATAGCAACTAAGGTACCTGTGGAAACATCAAACAAATCAGTATACTATACAGACAATCAACCAACAGTTAATGCAACAGACAACCAATATAGGCAAAGGCATAAGCCACAAGTCAATCCCAATTGAATCAACTTCAACCTACAAAACACACATTAGTAATCAAAAGCAAATATCAAATGCTCTCAAGATGAGGCATCATCAATTGTGTAACTTGTATGTGCAACCTGAAACAAAGCTTCAAACATGAGAGACAAACCCTTAGGCTAAAGCCTAGGGTCAAAGATAAGGAAAAAATTTAAAACAGAACATGAAAATTGGCAAGAATCAATTTTAATCAAATTAGAACATCATCCAAGTGGTCTCATATCAAAAGCATCAACCAATTTCATTTCATACACAAATCATGTCAAAGTATGCAAGTGGGAAACTCAAAGAGGCAACAGAATGATCAAAGGCAAATCAAATCAACAATGGCTTAATAAATTCTAAGAAAAATCATGCCTAAACAGGACACATCAAATGAGCAACATACCAAAAATCATGGCACTTGGATAAGTGGAAGCATGTCAATTAAAACCAACAAGTCAAGGTATGCAAAAACAAGCTCAAACAAGGCCACAAATGGTGCATCAACTTAAGGCAATCCTAAAACAGAAATGACATAAGATAAATGATCCAAACAAAAACCAAAATGAACTTCAACATGTTAAGAATCAATGTACAAAATTTCAGGCTCATATGATAAGGCATAAGAATTTCACAAATCATGGAAGTTCAACACTCCACAAAAGTTCACAAATGACCAAACAGCAAAGAAAATCTCAAACAAATTGGAAATGGATCCAACAATTCTACAAAAAATCATAATCAAACTTAACCTTCAGAAGAAGCATCATGCAAAAATTCAGACCATTTGGCATATGAATGGCATGGTAAATAAAATCAGCAAGTTGGACAAGAAATGGTGTGACACACATTGTCACACCTCCATTGAACACATCATATCTCACAAACCAGAAATGCAAAAATAGCAAACTCAAAGCCAAAATGCTCATCAAAGTGTCTAGATCATGCATGTAAATTTTCAGCTCCATTGGATCAAGCATCATGATTTCATAAAAAGAATGGCAAGCAATGTGCAATGAATGACATACATGAACAAACCCTAGGCTAAAAACAATTTCACCCGAGCACAAATTCTGGAAAAATATCCATAAAAAAGTAGACATTACAAGGAACATTGTGGAAAAAATCTCATGTGATTTGGACAATTATTTTGAGAGTTATGATTTTCTTTTATGAAGAGAAAAATTGCAATCATATGAAAGACATAGCATGAACAAGTATGGCATAAGTGAAGAAAATATAAAAAGCCAAAATGTAAAACGCTTGGGTCCGGAATCGAACCGCGTGTGCGTTTGAAAATGGCGCCATGTCAAAATGCCGCGTTTCATTTAAATGAAACACTGGCCAATCGGGAGCTAACAAATGGTCCAGTACATGAGCGGGAAACACAAAAACACATGCAAACTCGGCCAGGCAAGATCAAAACATTCTGGAAACGCGAAACCCTAGCTGTTTATCATACATTCATCATGTTCATCATCATCAAGATCCAATGTGCACAGAAATTTACAAAACATATATCATTGAACTCGTCATTCAACACACATCACATATCCAGCATCAATTTAACCTAATTCTAATCATATCACACGGATCGAGCACAATAAGTTTTACATCATCAACATTCAAATCAACATAACTTCTTCAAATCAGCATGGTTTTAAGAGATTCAAAGCTCAGTATACTCTATGTTAAGAGATCTACAAGATGCATCTAACAATTTCAAGAATCATGAGCCTCGAAAACTGACCTCTATGAAGATGCAGAGTTGGATTCGCTTAATTCAAGGCCTGGCAGTGTGAAACAGATGCTCTAGGTTGCTTGGAGAGGTGAATGGATGCAATAAAGTAGCTCAGCAATGCTTGATTCCGATGAAATCTCCAACTTCCATGGGAATTCTCAAGCTTCAACAGCCACAATTCTTCAAGAATTCTTCACAATCTTGCTTCAACAGATCTTCACAATGCTGGTAAATGATGAATAGATCGAAAAGCAAGCAAAAGAAATGAAGAAAAATGAAGAAAAAAGTTGAGAGAATTTGAGATAAAAAATTTTGGATCTTAAATTATGGAGTTGTTCTTGTGATTTCTGTTATGATTAGGGTTATATACCCTCTGCTAATGATGCTGATTAAACATGTTTAGCCAAAAACCCAAGGATTAGTGAAATGGAATGATTTATGCAATTTGGCCAAAATACCCTCATGCACATGCTAGGCAATGGAACAGTGCGAATTTCACTTGAAACAGGTCTTAAAATCTGTTTTGAGGCAAATGGAATTGGTTTGAAATGAAAATAATGCATACTTTTCAAGTTCACATTTTCCCACCAAAATTCAAAATGAAATCAAGTGAAAAATGCACCTTTTTTGTGATGAGTTTTAATGAAATGTGATGCATGATTATGATAGTGCACATCAAGAGAAAATTGCTCAAAAAGGAACCACATGAATTGGCCTTTTGATGCAAAAGTTATGCCTTGTTGAAGTTCAAAATTCATTGCCAATGATTTGATCATAACTTGCCAACCACAAATGAGAAATGGATGTTATTGGACTTTTTGGAAAGGTGAGAGCAAGATATTCAACCTTCATGTTGGACAAAATTTGATTTGAAGCTTTCTTGATGATGTAAAGTTGAGAAGAAGACCTTTCCATTTTTGGCAGTTTGAAATTACAGGTCACTTACTATTTTTGGAAACTTTTCATCTGACCTCAAATTCTTCCTTGATGATGTTTGACATGTTATATGAGACTTGTATGGACATGAATGAGGCCTTTCCAACCATCTCCCACCATCAAAACCCTGATTTTATGCACAGTTGACCACAGTTGACTTTGCTAGGGTTTTGGTTGACTGAACAATGCCTTGATGAATTTCAAGCCTCTACCACTTGAAATCTTGATTCAAAATGATGTCACAACTCATATGAGCTCTTGATGAATGATCATGGTGCCCAAATTCTTCAGAATGGCCACCATTTATGACTCAATGTTTGCCTTTGACTGGCTTGACCTAATGTTGCTTCATCTGCAAGTAACAAGGTTAGATGACAATATTTTTGTACTTTTGGGTTAGTAAACAAATGAAAAACAATGATATACAAATGCTAAACATGCTTGGTGATCAAGAACCACACTCAAAAGATAACCCACCCATAAGGAGGGAGGCAAAGGTGCACCAAGATCCTTGAGGCAATGATATGATATGGTATGATGCCATGAGGGATCTTAGGGACAAAATTGGGGTCTTACACTCACCTTTCACTCAAAGGAATTTTGCATTTCACTTTCATTTTTTAGTTTCTATTTTCAACTTCATTGGTTGATTATTGAACTCTAATTCCTTAGCCTCACTTTCTTTCCATCTCAAGAACAAGCTGCACAAGAGAATTGGAGTGGATCAAGTGTTTGAAAGCTGCTCTTCAAAGGTTTTCCCTCAAACTGTTTTGATTCGAAACTCCAAATATATTGCTCATTTCTTGTGTTTATTGGCTCCTCTGAAGTCCTTTCATAAGAGGCAATTGAATTGTGTATTTAATTTCACGAATCCATCAAGTTCAGTTGAACACCACAATTTTCTCTCTCAGATTTCTCCTTCTATGAGAGTCTAGAGGAGAAACCAATGGCACAGGGGTGATGTACATCACCCCAACTTTCCAATGATATGAGGATCGTCCATTTTGGTTGAGATTTCGTGACCTGCAAATGTCACCGTAGTTAACATACTCGCCGGAGAAGACGGTGGTGTATACCACCGTCCACCATGCCAGTTTAAATCTAGGTCGTTGATTGTGATTTCCAGATTGAATCTAGGCGCTTGGATGTTATGACTTTTAATAATGATGTGTGTGTCTCGTTTGACTGAAGCCTATGGTGAGCGCGCACATGAGGGCCCTTGGATGTGCCACCTCATTTAATGAAACAGATCCAACGCGCCAGGCTTTTTGCAATTTCTGATTTTCTATTTTATTTTCTTTTATTTCCTTTTATTTCAAAAATTCATATCTCTTTCATTTTAAATCCAAAAAATATGGGACCAATTGCATTATTTCCCTTTTTAATTCTAGTTTCTGAAAATGATTTTTAATATTTTTTTATTTTGCCATTTGATATTTTTTGTGAATTTTCTCTTTTCTGGTTATTTTTAATTCATTTTAAATAGTTTCCAATATTTAAAAAATGCAAAAATATTTTCTTAACAACTTTGAATGATGATGAATCTATGAAAAATATTCTCATCAATTTTTTAATTGATTTGAGATTTATTTTAGATTTTAGTTCAATTATGTTATTTTTATTCATTTTTAATTGTTTAAAAATAGTTTCTGGTTTCCAAAAATGCTGAAAATTTTTGTCAAACCTTGTTTGACTTTGTTGAACTTAGGATGATCCATTTGGAGTTTTCCAAGTTGATATGAAATGGATTTGAAGTTTGACCTTTATTTGATTATTTTAATTCAAGTATTATTTTAATTTTCAAAAATACCAAAAATATTTTATTTGTTTCTTGACTTCTAAACTTCATCTTGCTTCTGTTTACAATTGATTGACTTTGATTCTATTCATGTTTCATCAATGTGTGTTGGATATCTCATTTGAATTTCAATTCATGTACATTCTTATTCTTCTTCTTCTTCTTCTTTTTTATTTTTGATCAATGAGTTAGAGATTGGTGGTTAGCCTTGACATATGAGGGGCTTAACCTTCTTTGATTCAAATCTAATTCATCTTGGTCAAAGATCAAGTGAATGGCTTTGCATTAGAGATACTTTGCTTCTTGGTCAAGCAAAAAAAACCTAAATCAATACAAGATCATCCTTCTTTTCTTTTGGCATGGCAAGTTGTAGGAGCTTGGCTTACTAGCCATGGTCTCTAACTTGTGTTTGTTGCCTATAGTTTTATTGACCGGCCTCAGATAGGTGTGACTACTACATTAGTCCACTTACGATTGCTTAACATAACGCTAAATTGCCTTATGGCACACTAACATTAACTATTAACACTAAATTTCAATTCAAGTCATTTAATTCTTGCAATTTATTTTAATGCAATTTAATTTCTTGCACATTATTTCATTTGCTTTTGCCCTTTGCTCACTTGAGCTCATGTTTATGTTAATGCAATTTGCCTTTTGGTCACTTGAGCACGTTATTGTATATATACTATTGTGCTTGTTTTGTTTTGATTGTGTGAACCCAATGCAAATGGACAAAGGACTTAGATTTTAGGACCTTACCTATGCTAACGGAGTTTGAAGAGCAACTAGGCCTCATGCCTTTAGGGTGCTAAAATTGTCAAAGAGCAACTAGGCCTCATGCCTTTAGAATGCTTAATCTTGAAGAGGACTTTGAAAGGACCAAATTCTAAACTCACTCTTGTCCATTCTTTATTTGTATTGTGGAACTTTTTGATTTGTGTGTTCTTATGTGCTAGGGATCTAAACTTGCCAATTAGAAGAACCATTGTCATGAGCATCCAAAGTGAGAGGTAAAAAAGCCATTGGAAGATTCCTAGGAGCTTGATTGATTTGTGTGCTTGATTGCTTGAGTTATTTGCAATTTGCTTGCTAATTCCAAAGGATAGGAGCAACTTGGATCATTACTATGATCTCAAGAAGGGAACTCCATTGTGGTTTTATTTCTCTTCCTTCATCTTTGCATGTTTAGGACCTAGCCATTCTTCTTCTTCCCTCCACTCTAACCCAAGCCAAACTTTTGTGCAAACATTAACATTGTTTTCAAAATTAGAAACCTAAGCACTATGCTTTTGATTTTCCAAGCTCTTTTCATAACACTTATTTTGAATTGAATCCTTAAGTCAACTTTGACCATACTTTGTGAATACTTTTCATTTGTAAATACAACTCACTCAATTGTTTTGTGGATTCAATGGCCACTTTTGCCAAAGCTTTTCATAAACATTAGCTATTAGGTTTGAGTTATCCTAGAGGTTGATATAATACTCACCTATATCCTTAGTGATGGACTATAAGACTTCCATGCTTATTATAGGGTTAACCCCTCACTAGCATGTTGAAGCTCTCCTCACATGGTGGATTTGTGGTTTTAGGTTGAGTTTTCTCCCTTTGATAACAAAAAACCCTTAAGGCTTTTGACCAATCAATTCACCCACTTCTTTTGAGATTTTTACCCCGAACTACGAGGTTTTGATCCTAATCTTTTTTAAGATGGTACGTAGGCAATGGGTTTATCCATTCAAACACAAAATTGTAAATAACTTGTATATTTTTTTCCCATCTCCCAAATCATGTTTGCACAAATATTTTTCACAAATACCAACCTACCTTACAACAATTGTGAAAAGGGCTCCCTTAGAGTACTAAGGATGTTTTGGGTGCTTAAAACCTTCCCATTGCATAACCAACCCCCTTACCTAGATCTCTGACATTTTTATTAGTTTTTGATTTGATAAAACTTCTGGCTTTTGTTCGCTTTTTAGCATTTCCTTTGGACAAATAAAAGTGCGGTGGCGACTCGAATTGTATGCTTACTTTTGATTTAGTCAATAAATCATAAGGTAACGAATACCCCGCTACACATATTACTGAGTTGATGCGAAGATTTTAACCTTCACCTCCTCAGTTAGAATGTCCTTAAATAGGGGCAGCTGTAAGACCCCAATTTTGACCCTAAGATCCCTCATGCTATCTCATCATATGCATTGGCATTGGGATCACACCTTGGCATCCTTCTTACCTCTCTTTCATTGGGTTTGTATTGGGAGATATCACCAAGCACATGTGATTGTATCATACTTTGTATTTTATCATTTCCTATAAAAATACCAAAAATATGTCTTTGCATTTGCCTAACTCTTTTGTAGGTAGGGCACTTGATCACCTTTGATCTATCAAGTTCACATCTAGGGTTTAAGACCCTCATTGCTAAGATCTCAACCAAGAATGATCCACAAAGTCTCTAGGCATCATATATGGATCCCCATGATATCCACATGTTATTTTGATCAAGAATTCTTCAAGAGTTTGGGATTGGTTTGCTTTGGAAACCCTAGTTCATCTGGGTATCTTGTGTAACTTCTTCACCAAGCTTCTTCAACAATTGATCAAATATTTCAAGGGAAACTTCAAATTATATTTATATATAGTATAAATAATAGAATAGCCCCTGACTGTAGAACAAAGGAATATCAATAATCTACTTTCATCATATTATGAATATATGATCTCCCATGAGTCCCAAAAGTTAAGAATTGCAAGTTAGCAAGGTGGTTGATGGTGGTTGACCAGAGGAATTCATCTAATCAAAACTGGGGTCCCCTAGACCCTATCTCCTACAGTTTTCATCATATTAAAATGATTCCCAGAGCAAAGTTACTCTAAATGACATTCCAAATAACTTTTATGTTGAGGTCTAGAGCTAGTTTTTCTTGGAAAGTCATTTTTATGTTGAAAGATTATAGGTCATTTTGTCTAAACCCTAATTTGGAGGTCAACTTCCCAAGGCCATAACTTGGTCAATTTTTATGAGATGAAAGATTTCCAAGTTGCACAATCAAATTCAGGTGTCTACTTTAACTTTTATGTCGATAGGAAGAGCTAATTCAACGTTTATGAGCATGTGATATGAGGATACATTATAGGTCATTTTGGACCAATACCATTGAACAAGTGATTTTCCTCAAATTGAAAAATGCATAACTCATTCATCCCAAATCCAAATGAGGCCAAATTTGTGACCATTTTGAAGGTTTTGGAAAGAGATACAACATTGATGAAGACACTTTTCTCATTTGAAGCTCACATAAAAAGTTAGCCAAGGTGGAATAATTGAACATATGGCTTTACACTTAGAAAAAAATTTGACATGTTGAAATTGTCAAACTTCCACCTCAAAATTCATCATGATACAAGTTCCAAATTGAATAGTGTTCAATATAAAAGTTGTTCCCCTTGATCTAACCTTTCCAAAGAGTCCAATTGCATCCATTTTGGACAAGGTTTGAGGGGTTTGCTCATGGTCTGAACATGGTTGTATCATTTGGAAAGGATCAATCTTCAAGCAGCTACACACTTTTGCGTTGCACTCTAATTCACATTCAGACTTAATTTCATGTAATTGTGGACTTAATTGAGTAGCTTCATGGGTCTGTACACGTCCATGCAAGCATGCATCATGCAATTGCCAAAATTGGAAACATTTTGAAAGGTGCAAATAACACTTGCTTCAGCTATAAATAAGAGGCCCTTGCATCAAATTTGAAAACCCTTATGCGCCAGCTTTGCCTCCCACACTTGAAACCCTCATATTTGAAAGGAAAACCTGAGAATTTTCATTTGAAAATTGAGTTTGAATCTCACTTTTTGGAGATTCAAAAACTCCAGGATCCAAAGCTTTCTACCAATCCTAAGCCACTTATGCAAGCTTCCTAAGCAAGATCAAGCACGAATTGAAGCAAGAGAGATCAAGTTCTGCACAACATTGAAGGTATTTTCCATATTTTTTCTTCTCTTCGATTCTCTCTCATTTCTCATCAATTATCTTGGATCCTTAGTTGTCTGAAGTCCTACCAATATAGGCAAGAAGATTGAGTTGCTTTGAGGTCAAATTGAAGCAACTCGGTTCATGTACCTCAAATTTCAACTCCATGTATCTCTCAATATACTTGGAGTTAGGTTGAATTGAGGTCAGATTCGTGATCAGTGCCATTTTTTCTTTAAGATCGTGTCCTTCTTTTTCATTTTTGTGATGGTGATGAGAGAACCAGTCCATTTTTTCTTTAATCTCAAAAAATGTACCGCTATAGTAAGACCCTTGTCATGTGAGGCTTCGACTTTGACAAGTTCTTTTTTTTTGTTTAAACACCTCTATTTACAATACCAGTCTCCGTGCTTTGGTAAGACCCTTGTCATGTGAGTGTCAAACTTTGACAAGTTCCAGCTGTAGCGGTAAATTCATAACCATCAAGCTATGGATAAGCTAGACGTCAATTAAACCAGAGTTGCCACTATGCTTTTATTGTTTCCAAGGGAAAAGGGAAAAGTAAGAACAAAACCCAAAGATAAGAAGTCTTCAAATCAAAACTAATAAAATGCCAGAGATTACAGGTAAGGGGGTTGGTTACACAGAGGGAAGGTGCTAGCACCCAAAGTGTCCTAGGTACTCCTAGGGTGCCCTTTTTTGTGTGCATTTATGTTTTTGTTAAAAATGATGTTTGCAATAAATAGAGTGGAGGGATGAGAAAAGAATGCATTAGTTATATTTTTTTGTTTGACAAGACCTTCGGACTTGTACCTACGTACCAACATAAAATGAGGGATCAAAACCTCGTAGTTCGTGGTATAACTTTCAAAGTGAATGAGTTGCTTTTAACAAAATTTTGAATTTAACAAATGCACAAGAGGCCTAAAATGGTTTGAGTGAGTGTTAGCTTTTTTTGGCTTTTGAAACTTTAAGTCAAGTATAGTTAAATTCATTTACAAGTTTGCTTAAGAAAAGAGTTTGAAAATGCAATGGCATAAGGCCGAAGTTTCTAATTTGCAATATGGTCTAAGTTTAGAAAACACAAATAAATAAGATTTTAAAAGGAGGGAGAGATTTGAAATTAAAGAAATGGGGAGGAGATGAAGAGACTAATCTTAAGCACAAATTTAAAAGTTGAGAGTTGAAAAGATCTTACCAATGGGCTGCAATCCAATAGACGAGAATGTCATATAGAAACCCAATTTTCCCTTGGACTTTAGAATCAAGCAACATCAATACACAAATAGCAACGTGAAGAGCAAGACATCAAATAAAGATAGCCACATCCAAGCTTAGCAACTCCATGGTCTTCTTCATAATTCCCCATGTATCAGATGACTTCAAAGATAGGCATTAGACACGGGTTCAAAATAACAGCTTCAATATGATCATGTTGCAGATGAACTCCAATGGACCTTCAATATTGTATCATATGAATGTTCACTTCACGAGCATTTGGTTTCGTGAAAGTTGGCATTGGCCAAGTCCTTTTGCATGGGGAGTGTTGCCTAATTCTAAGTCCAATGTCTCAGAGCAAACCAACAGTCCACACAAAATGTATTTTAGGGTTTTTTGTTGTTATTATGTACGTTAAGGTCAAAAGACCACAAACACAAACAAGTATATACAAACACAATATATTCACAAAGTATGGCTCAAGTGAGCAAAGTGAAAATGGCATAAAAGTAAACAAATTGAATGGTATGAACAATGGCAAATGAATAAAGACTTAACATTAAAGTGCATAAAAGTAAATGGCTTGAAATTAAATGTTAGTTGTTAGTTGATTAGAAGTTAGTATTGCTATTGTTTTTGTTTTGTTTAAGTCATTCTTTGGAGAAAACTTAACCCACTTATAACAAGAATGGATCCTTGAACCAAGACATCTTCCAAGGGAAGGAAAAAAGGCCAAGTTTCCACACAATACCATGAAAGAGGGGAGCTTACAATCTCACTTACTAGAATGTTATGCCTTTTGTCTCAACAATTTAGCGATATGTTAAGCAATCGTAATTGGACTTACGTAGAAGTCACAACTATTTGAGGTAGGGCAATAGAAATTTTAGTGTTAATGCAAGTTAGAGACATGGTATTATGAACCATGCTCCTAAAACATATCACACTTAAAAAGAATATGAAAAAGGGTGGACCTAATCTCATCCTCACTCATGTTGATTTTTCAATCAACTAGCCTTAGGATATGGAGATATCATAGGTCCATGACATGAATGAATAGAGAAGGGGAATGAGATGAAGAGGGGGGCGAATGGAATAAACACAAATTGGTCAAAGGAGGACTTTTACCAAATTAAAATCATTCATTCATTTTGGGAGATGAAATGTACATTTCATCAATCCCCTAAATCCATGATTTTAACTCAACAAATTCAAATCAACCTTGACCAAGGCCCAACAACACAAGTCAAACTCAACAAGTCAATATCAAATGCTCAACATAATTTATTTTGCAATTAAATAATTAAAATCAATTAAATAATGCATTAAATTAAATTATGGTTTGTCAAATTCCTAAAAACCTCATCAAAACAACAAAGAAATGGCCATGAGATTTATCATAGGTCAAACAAGGTCAAAGGACCTTGGAGAAAAATTTCATAATTTTTGGAAACTTAAAAGTATTTTTAAACAATTAAAAATATTCACAAAATCAATTAAATCATGAAAAATATTAATAATGATCCAAACAATAATTTTAATTCATAAAATGAAAGAGGAATTTATTTAAAAAAATTTGGTTAAACTCTCATATTTTTTGGATCAATATTAAAATTAATATGAATTAATGAAAATAGAACAAATAAAATGAAAATCAAATAATCAGAAAAAACGGGGACCACTTGATCTCCCTCATTGATTGAGGTGGCAGATCAAGTGGCCACTAGCGCGCAATCCACAATGGACCTGAGTCAGCGCGCCACAACAATGGTAATTCAAATCAACGCGTGAGATTAGATTAAATCAAATGGATCCTATGGTTCTGAGGAGTGTCAACGCACCACCAGAGCCAAAGCTTTGGTCTCCTTCTCCGGTGAGCCTCATCGGACTGGTTCAGTCACAACCATCACCAAAATTAAAAAAAAGGACATGATTTCAAAGTAAAAATGGCACTGAGCTCGAATTTGGCCTCAATTTATCCTAACTCCAAGTATATTGAGAGATATAAGGAGTTGAAATTTGAGGTGCACGATCTGAGTTGCTTCGATTTGACCTTAAAGCAACTCGATCTTGTTGCCTACATTTGTAGGACTTCAAACAACCAAATATCCAAGAGAATTATGGAGAATTGAGTGAGAACCGAAGAGATGAAAATTTCTGGAAAATACCTTCAATGTAGGTCTAAATTCAATTGGTCTTGCTCTTGCTTATGCTTGATCTTGCTCTGAATGCTTGAAGGAGTGGATTAGAATGATCAAAAGGCTTTGGATCCTTGGAGTTTTGAATCTCAAAACAGTGAGATTCAAACTCAATTTCCAATGGAAATTCTCAAGGTTGTCCTCTGAAATGGAAGGGTTTGAAGGTGTGTATTCAAAGTTGGCGCGCAGGGTCCTTTGTTCTGAGCCAAGAGGTCTCTAGTTATAGCCAATTCAATTGATATTTGCACACTTGAACATGGAATCCAAAAATAGCAATGAGTGATGCATGGGTACATGGGCGTGTAGAGGCCCATGAAATCATGTCATTTGGTCCATAATTTAATACAAACAAGTCTGAGATCATGTTGGAATGCTAGGCAAATGTGCATGGAAGTTTGAAGTTCAATCTTGCCAAATGATGATGCAATGTTCAAGCCATGCGCAGCCCATTCAAATCTTGTCCAAAATGGATGAAATTGGACTTTTTGGAAAGGTTAGATAACGAGGAACAACTTTTGTGTTGGACACATTTTCATTTTAATCTTGGATCATGATGAATTTTAAGGTGGAAGCTGAGAAAATAAAACATATCAAAAAAAATTCTAAGTGTCAAGCCATATGCTCACTTATTCCACCTTGGCTAACTTTTTTTGTGAGATTCAAATGAGAAACGTACATTCACCAAAGTTGTAGCTCTCTCGATGTCCTTAAAAATGGTCATAAATGTGACCTCATTTGGATTTAAGATGAATGAGTTATGCATTTTTGAAGTTGAGGAAAATCACTTGTTCAATGGCATTGGTCCAAAATGACCTATAATGTATCCTCATATCACATGCTCATAAAAGTTGAATTAGTTCTTCCTCCAAAGATCAAAGTTGAAGTAGACACCTTTAATTTGATTGTAAAACTTGTAAATCTTTCATATCATAAAAATTGAGTAAGTTATGGCCTTGGGAAGTTGACCTCCAAATTAGGGTTTAGACAAAATGACCTATAATCTTTCATTATAAAAAATGACTTTCCAAGCAAAACTAGCTCTATACCTAAACATGAAAGTTTTTTGGAATGTACTTCTCTTGGAATAATTTTCATATTATAAAAGTTGTAGTAGATAGGGTCTAGGGAACCCCAGTTTTGATCAGATGAATTCCTCTGGTCAACCACCAGTAACCAACTTGCTAACTTGCAATTATCTTGACTTTTGGGACTCGTGAAGGATCATATGTGCATAAGATGATTAAATTTGAAATATCCCTTGAAATATTTGATCAATTATTGAAGAATTTTGTTGAAGAAGTTACACAAGATACCCAGATGAATTAGGGTTTCCAAGGCAAACCAACTCCAAACTCTTATGACTTCTTGATCACAATAACATGTGAAGATCATGGGGATACATATATGATGCTTAGAGCCATACTAAACCACTCCTTGATTAAGCTCCTTTCATTGAGGGTCTTAAACCCTATATGTGAGCTTGATAGATCAAAGGTGAGCACATGCCCTACTTCCAAAAGAGTTAGTTTATACAAAGACATATTTTTGGTATTTTGGTTAGTAAAATGATAAAAACACAAAGTATGATACAATCACATGATGCTTGGTGATCTCTCCCAATGCAAACCCAATGAATTAGGGGTAAGGAGGATGCCAAGTTATGATCCCAATGCCAATGCATATGATGAGATAGCATGAGGGATCTTAGGGTCAAAATTGGGTCTTACAGCTTCCCCTATTTAAGGACATTCTAGCTGGGGAGGTGAAGGTTAAAATCTTTGTATCAACTCAGTAGAATGGACTTAAATAACAACATATAGAAACAAATTTTGGTCCTTAAGAGACCTCGTGATGCATATGATATGAATGTTAAAATAAATCTCTGGGGGGAAATGTTGCCACAAAGGAAAAGAATTCGGAGAGACTGAAAGTCTACATGAGTATAATGCATTCCATAAGGAAAACTCACTAGGGAGACAGAGACTCTGAGGGGATAAAAGGGTTGTGCATAGGCCAGGCTATGACTTAAAAACCACTAGGGGACTACGAGGGATTCCATGAAAAATGGATCCATGGAAAAACTCAACCAGGGGACAAAAGGAACATCTGCAGGGGAAACAGGTATATCAAAACAAAACTGAAATACTCGAACCAAGCAGGAACAACGATTTCACTAAGTAAATACGCACTCAAACTTAATTGGGGAAGAACTGATCTTCAACACAGGAGTAACTGAAGTATATTATCCACTATTGGTTACTGGGTAAGGGGATAGCAAAATCTGACAGGGAGAACATTCGTTACCGGTTAGGATAAAAATATCAAGGATGACTCGCTAAAGGCAACCAGGAGGTGTATTCATTACCGGTTACTAGGTAAGAATAAGCTGCTGGGAAGGCCAAAATAGGGTTTACAACTACTTGTTACTGGGCAGAAGACCAAAGGGAGAGAATATTCGTCATTGATTAAAGTGAACATATTAAGGATAAACTCAAAGGGAAGAAAATCCACCATCGGTTAAGATGAACATATCAAGGATAAACTTGCCTGGGGATGTCAAGGGGGATACCCGTCATCGATTATGATGAACATATCAAGGATAAACTGCTTGAACAAAGTAGGAATTATATCTATTGAATGCTGGATAGAATACCAGAAAGAGAATATTTGTCACCGGTTAGGATGAACATATCAAGGATAGACTCCGAAGGGAGGAATAGGAATTACATCTATCAGTTACTGGATAGAATACCAAGAAGAGAATATCCGTCACCGGTTAGGATGAACATATCAAGGATAAACTCTGCAAAAGGGGAAAAATCGGGATTTATAACTATCGGTTACTAGGCAGAAGACCGCAAAGAGAAGGAAACCTGTCATCGGTTAGGATGAACATATTAATGATTAACTCTCTAGGAAATAAAATAGGGATTACAACTACCTTTTTACTAGGTAGAATACCAAAAAGGAGAGAATATCTGTCACCGGTTAAGATGAAGATGTCAAGGATAAACTCGAAGCAGGGAAAGAAAATATCTGTCATCGGTTAGGATGAACATATCAAGGATATACTTCCTGGGAAATGTAAAAACAAATCCGCCGGGGAGAAAAGGGGTTACTCTTGCCAGGTATTGGACAGAGGTAACAAACTGCAAACTAAGAGGAATATTACCAGTTACTGGGTAATAGACTCTTAGAGGACCAAAGGCGTCTATCTAGGGAAGATCTAGAAAGAAACGGTCAATCAAGACTCAACCCAATGAGAATATAACTCAAAGGGAGTCGGTCCATCCAGGTAATCGACTGGGGAGGAAACTGAAATAATAATCATCCACGAGGAAATAGCTCAGTAGGGAATAGGAGAAAGGTTAAACTCTTTCTGCTTAAGGGGCTAACACTCTACAATTGAAAGTGGACAGACACACCAAATTTGCATGGGGATAAAGTACCACCATAGCAGAGAGTTAAAATAACGATGAATCACAAGGTGTAATAATGCAATAATGAAGTTATATGGTGCATATATGTATATGTGATGATCATGCTGACAAAACGATCACAAAGGATACAACCATCGTTGATTTGAATCATCAATACAATTCTCGGCCAATCCACACAAGAGGGAAACAACTGCTGGAGAAGAGATCGAACACCTCGAAGGCTTGACCCTGGCTGGGGAAAAGAGGAAAGGATCTGTTGAGGAAATTACTATCATCTGCTGGAAATTTTAGGCCAACACCATATCACATGGGAGATAACCCTGTAGGGGATGAACACAAATAGCTGCTCAGAAACCCTGACTGGGGGAGAATCTGATGGCGACTTGTGGGGAATAAAATTCTACCGAAACCATGCAAATTGCTGCGATAAAATGCCTATAACCGGAGGGAGGACAACAAACACAGCTGGGGATGACGACGAACTCGGCTGGGGAAACCAACAAACATCGGAAACTAAAAAGATGTTGGGGATGAAACAGGGATCACGCCGACTTCTTGGGGAGAACCAATGATGCTCCACATTTAGGGCTTACTGCTTTCAAACCGATGTCGATATTCCTCTTGAATGAAATTGATTTCTTAAAATAGCTGCTTTTATATATTTAAGAAAACATGATTTTTGTTTAAAAAATTTTAATTTCAAAAATGATCATAATAAAATTTAAATCTATTTGGCTGAATTAAACAGGAGTAGAAATAATTGGATAAAAGCTCAACTTTGTTTAATAGAATGGTAGTCTGTAAATGACAAGACTCCATAGATCTTTACAAAAGTTGAAAAATGGTGATTTACATAGAAAAGGGCTACATTGAATACAATGATCACTAATCCTTTTACCAACTCTTGATATCCACTGTGCTTTTGGCGACTGTTAGAGATAGTGAACCAAAATCTGACAATGTGCTCAAGATAAGTCTTCAAAACCGAAGATCAGCAGGATGCAGTTACTTGCCATAATCCCTAATTTTTGCATAAATTTCCCCAAGGTAGGGTACTCAATTTATCGGGATAACTCTTTCTGTTTTATGCCTCTGACTTTTGCCCGGATCGCCCTTTCAGGTTCAATCCACTGAGAAGCTCATTTTTTCCTAAGCCGCCCTTTCAGGTTTTCAACTTAGCGAGTTGTTCTTTTCTTTTTAGGCGAAGTATTTATTGACTGCATCGGCGTTCACAGGACGAGTGAACTCTTCACCATCCATAGTTGTAAGAATCAAAACACCGCCTGAAAAGGCTCTCTTAACAACATATGGGCCTTCATAATTAGGAGTCCATTTGCCTCTAGAATTTGGTTTGAAAGATAGAATCTTCTTGAGCACGAGGTCACCTTCTCTGAACACACGAGGTCTAACATTCTTATCAAAAGCTTTCTTCATTCTCTATTGGTACAACTGACCATGTCACATGGCAGTCAACCTCTTCTCTTCAATTAAATTCAGCTGATCAAATCTGGTCTAACACCATTCAGCCTCGGTCAACTTGGCTTCCATCAAGACACACAATGATGGGATCTCAACCTCTATTGGGAGCACAACTTCCATGCCATAAACAAGTGAAAAAGGGGTTGCCCTTGTTGAAGTGCGGATGGATGTGCAGTACCCGTGCAAAGTAAATGGGAGCATCTCATACCAATCTTTGTACGTTACAACCATCTCCTGGATGATCTTCTTGATGTTCTTGGTTGCAACTTCAATCGCCCCATTCATCTTAGGTCTGTAGGGAGAATAATTATGATATGCAATCTTGAAGTCTTTGCAAAGAGCTTCCACCATATTGTTATTCAAGTTCGAACCATTATCAATAATGATCTTACTTGGTACACCATAACGGTATATGATTTGATTCTTGATAAACCTTACAACAACTTGATTGGTTACATTCGCACACGATGCCGCTTCAACCCACTTTGTGAACTAGTCAATTGCCACCAAAATGAAGCGATGTCCATTCGACGCTTTAAGCTCAATCATACCAATCATATCAATTCCCCACATGGAGAAGGACCATGGGGAGGAAGTGACATTCAATAGTGTCGGAGGAACGTGAATCTTATCTGCATATATTTAACACTTGTGGCATTTCTTCACAAACTTGCAACAGTCAGATTCCATTGCCAACCAATAGTAACCTTCTCGCAACATTTTCTTTGCCATTGTATGTCCATTGGAACGAGTACCAGAGGAACCTCCATGGACTTCGGCCATCAATAAGTCTACTTTGTGTCTATCCACACATCTGAGCAGAATCATATCAAAGTTTCTCTTGTACAATACATCACCATTCAGGTAGAAATTTCCGGCTAATCTACTCAAAGTTTTTTATCTTTCAAAGATGCCCTAGGCGGGTAAATCTGACTTTGGAGGAAACATTTGATATCAAAATACCACGGCTTCTCATCTTTTCCTCTTCAACAGCAAACACATGAGTTGGCCTATCAAGACGCATCATAATTAAGTTGGGAACTTTATTCCAATACTTCACCATAATCATTGAAGCCAAAGTTGCAAGAGCATCTGCCATCCGATTTTCATCTCGAGGGATATGATGAAATTAAACCTTTGTAAAGAAAGTTGAAATCCTCATCGCATAATCTCTATATGGTATCAAACCGGGTTGATTCGTCTCCCATTCACTTTTGATCTAATTCACAACCAAAGCTGAGTCTCCATAGACATCTAAGTACTTGATTCTGAGGTCAATGGCCTCTTCAAGCCTCATAATGCAAGCTTCATACTCAGCCATATTATTCGTACACTTGAAAATCAATCTAGCTGTAAATGGAAAATGTGTTCCTTGAGGAGTAATAATCACTTCCCCAATGCCATTACCATACTGATTAATAACTCCATCAATTACCATGCCCCAAAAGGAACCAGGTTTTGGCCCTTCTTCAAGCAATGGTTCATCACAATCTTTCATTTTCAACTACAAAATATCTTCATCAGGAAAATCATATTGTACTAACTAATAATCTTCAATTGGTTGGTGATCCAAGTGGTCAGCCAAGACATTTTTCTTTCTGAGATCGGTATTCAATATCATACTCAGAAAATAACATCTGCCAACGGGAAATCCTCCCAGTTAAAGAAGGCTTATCAAAAATATACTTGATTGGATCCATTTTGGATATCAACCAAGTGGTATGATTCAGCATATATTGACGCAGACGCTTAGCAGCCCAAGCCAATGCGCAACAAGTCTTCTCAAGCACAGAATACCGAGTCTCACAATTGGTGAACTTCTTACTGAGGTAGTAAATAGCATATTCTTTCTTTCCAGTCTCATATTGCTGCCCTAAAACACAACCCATACTCTCCTCAAGCACAGTCAAATACATGATCAATGGTCTTCCTTCAACAGGTGGAGACAGAATCGGAGGTTCAAGCAAATACTTTTTGATACTGTCAAAAGCTTTTTGGCAGTCTTCGGTCCAATCATAAGACTGATCTTTCTGAAGAAGCTTGAATATATGCGCACATGTGGCAATCATGTGTGAAATGAATCTCGAGATATAATTCACGCAGCCAAGAAAACCTCTGACTTGCTTCTCAGTCTTCGGCACAGGCATCTCTTATATTTATTTGACCTTGGCAGGATCAACTTCAATACCTTTCTCACTAACAATAAAGCCTAACAACTTACCAAAACGAACACCAAAAGTACATTTAATAGGATTCAAGTGGAGTTTGTACTTCCTTAAACGCTGGAATAACTTCAACAAATGCTCAACATGTCCCTCTTCATCAATGGATTTAGTGATCATATCATCAACATAGACTTCGATCTCTTTATGCATCATATCATGAAAAAAAGTATTCATTGCTCTCTAATAAGTTGCACCAGGATTCTTTAGACCGAAAGGCATCACTCTATAACAGAATGTTCCCCAAGGTGTAATAAACGTGGTCTTCTCCATATCTTCGGGTGCATCTTGATCTGATTATATCGGAAAATCCGTCCATAAACAAAAAGACTTTGAATTTAGCTGTATTGTCTACCAACATATCAATGTGTGGCAGAGGGAAATCATCTTTCCGACTAGCTTTGTTCACATCTCTATAATCTACGCACATACGGACTTTTCCATCCTTCTTCAGAACAGGTACAATATTGGCCACCCACTGTGGATACTCGACAGTAACAAGGAAACCGACATTAATCTGCTTATTCACTTCTTCTTTGATCTTCACTGCCATATCCGGATGAGTCCTCCTCAACTTATGCTTCACTGACGGGCATTCTGGGTTCAACGGTAATCTATGCTCCACAATCTCAGAATCCAAACAAGGCATGTCTTGATAGGACCAAGCAAACACATCTGAGTACTCTCGGAGAAGATCAATCAACCCCTTCTTCACTTCTGGACACAGTCGAGACTCAATCTTGACTTCCTTCACATCATCCTCGAAACCCAAGTTGACTAACTCAATTTGTTCTTCGAATGGCTGGATGACTTTTTCCTCGTGCTCAAGTAGATAAGACAGTTCATCAGGTACTTCTTCATCACTTCCTTCCTCGGCCTCAAACACAGGGAATTCAAAGTTTGGAGAAGGAGTAGGATCATTGTATTCAATGGGTTTAGAAACCAACCTGCATAATGATTTGATATTTTGATTTTAGAGAAGTGAATTGTGACCTAATATTATGCAGATGGACAATTATTGTGAGACCCCAATTTTGGGCCCTAAGATCCCTCATGGCCCATATCATATCATATCATGGCCTCAAGGATCATTGCATGCCTTTGCTTTCCCCTTAGTGGATAGATTGCCTTGTAGGTTTGTTTCTTGATCACCAAGCATACTTTGCATTTGTATATCTTTGCTTTCATATGTTTATCATTCAAAAAGTACAAAAATATTGTCAGTCTAACCTTGTTGCTTGCAGTTGAAGCAATCATCAGCAATTAGGTCAAAATCAGTCATTGATCAGTCAAAGCAATGGATGGTGGCCATTCTTGCAGAATTTGGGCACCATGATCAACAATCAAGAGCTCATACATCTTGAGACATCATTTGAAATCAAGTTCTCAAGGAATTAGGGTTTGGAATTCATCAGAAGAAGTCCAGTCACTCAAAACCCTAGAAAAGTCAAACTTGGTCAACAGTTGATTTAATCAGAATTTGATGGATAGAATTGATCTGGAGAAGTTCATTCATGCTTGTATAAGCCTCATCTATCATGTCAAGCCTCATCATGGAAGAAAACCAAGCCAATCAGAAATTTTCCAGAAATAGAAAGTGGACCTGTAATTTCAACTGCCAAAAATGGAAACTTCTTGATCTTAAACTTACATCATGATACAAGCTTCAAATGATTTTTTGCCCAACATGAAAGTTGAAGATCTTGTTCTCCCATTTTCAAAAAGTCCAAGAACATCAAAATCCCATGTGTGGTTGTCAAGATATGATCAAATCATTTTCACCAATTTTTGAACTTTAACAGGCCATATCTCTCAAACCATAAGGCCAAATTTGGTGGGGTTTTTTCCTACACACCACATTTTTTATCCTCTTTCCAAAAATATAAATTTCATGACCTAAAACCTTACCATTCAAAATGGCATTTTTGGACCTTTTCATTTAAATTCAAAGTTTGACCAAACTTTGACTTTTTGATTTATGGACTTTTTCATCATTTTGCCAATTGGGAAATGTTTTAAACCATATTTGAAACTTGCTCCAAGCCTAAAACCATTATCATACCACCATTTTCCCATCATTTTGAATCAAAATGCAAAATGGACAAAATTGGCAATTGGCTTCATTTGAACAAAGCAAGTACAGCAATTCATGTGCAGCCAAAAACAGCAAACATACAGTCTGCTAGCAGCTTGTAGCAGGCCCAAATTCTCAGCAAAAAAACACACCTCCACTCCCACTTTGTCCACAATTAGCAACTTTGCAAATGCATCATTACACACAAAAACAGCTTACCATTTAATTAAGTGATGATTAACAGGTCATATTTAAGTTTCATTCTGTCCAAACAAACCCTAATTTTGACAGCCACCACACAGAAAATATACAGTTCTCTCACTCTTGCATTTGGCAATTTTTTTGAATTTTCTGCCAAGTCCTCCAAACCCTCGAGCTTCCTCTTATTTTCTTGATCATCCATCACCATGGCAAGCTCTTTCCAAGCGTGAAATATCAGCTGGAACCATCACTGCAGAACCTGTTTTTTCCCAAGCATCTCAAATGGCAGTTAGAGTGTTGAGGGTTTCCAAGCACTACTGAGCCAAGGTCCTTCAAGCCTCCATCATCATCAACCATTGTGCTCATCTGTTTTTGCTTACAACCACAAAAAGAACACTGCATCATAATTTCTTCAAATACAAGTAAAATTCCAACCAACTCTTTTCTTAAAATAATGCAATACTATATGTAGTGTTTACCTTGTTGAGTATTGTGTAGCTTGAATCATGTGAATTGGTTAACTATGCTGGTCTAAATCTTGATTTTCATCTCTGTGTGCAAAGTACATTTGCTGTCAATTTGTGTTGTTCATGATGATTTAATGAATTTGGACTTGAAATTCTTGTTGTTGGATGTTTAATGATGATGTTAGTATGTGTGATTTTGTTTTCTGAACATCTTGAATTTTCAAGCTCATGATGATGATGAGTACTGCTGTTGCATAATCCATGGTTCTGTCCAGAAATTCATGTGAGGTGTGTGTTTGTTTGTTGCTAAATGTTGTGACCTGAACACTAATGCCATGTTATTGTTTGACTTTGTTTGAAAGTTGTTGATTGAATGATTGAACACATGATGTTTGATGTTGTTGGTACCACGAATACAATGAACTATGCTGTTGTGTGTGTTGCTGTTGTGATGCTACATAAGTGCTAATGCTATGTCATTTATGTGTTGTTGCTCAAAACTTGTTTGGTTTGATGGTGATGAAACATGAACTTGATGTTTTGCTTGCTAAAACCTGCTGCAGTTGTGAATCTCATGAGCATGCTCAGAAAATCCATTGCATTGTGTTTGTTGTGTTTGGTGTTGGTCGTTCAATGTTGCATGATATTTGCATGAACCTACTGTGCTATGCTGTTTTGTTTTGTTGTTGATTGATGCTACTGCATCATGACAGTACCTCCTTGCCCTGACTAGTTGTTTCTGCTGGGTTCCAAGTGATTACTTGATGGTGATGAACACAGGCTGTCCATGATTAAAACCTTGTCCCTGCCCAAATTTATGAGCTGCCCAAAACTTCCCATGATTTTGATGTTGTCTGTTGATTGTTGTTCATGAACATGAACTTGAAGTTGCCGATGAATGCTGTCTACTTGATATTGTTTGTCCATGATCAATGCTTGAAATGCCATGAGTGCTGCTGTGTGTTTATGCTGGAATTTATTTTCATGATGATGAACTTGCTTGAAATTCCATCATGCTGCTGCTGCAACCTTGCCCTGCGCCAGAATTTCCACTTGTTGTGTTTGGTTTGTTGTGTTTTGATGATGCTTATTTTGAATGAGTTCATGATGATGAATGTTGCTTTTGACTGCTTGCTAATACCATTGCTGTTGTCGAATGTGCCCTGCTGTTTGTGAGGAACACTGTTAATGATGAATGCTGTCTGCTTGCTGAATGCCATGGTGTTGTTTGGTTGATGTTAGAATGCTGAATGTTATGCTACTACCATGCTGTGCTGTTGTTTGATGATTACATATTGATGATGAATACCATGCTGCTAACCATGCTGTTATGCCTTGCTGCAATTGCCCTGCTGTTTGTGAGTTTTGTTGGACTTCATTTTTGATCAATTGCATGAGGTTGTTGAGTTTATGCTGTTCATGTGTAGACATCATTCTGTCCAGGTTTTCTCCCTCGATTAGGTGTGTTTGTTGATGTTTAATATTGCATGATGAACCTGTATTGATTACATGTTTATATGCTGTTACTTAATGCTTGTTCATAAAATTAACATGCTGTTGTTTGTTGCATTTGGACATGAGTGCTGGTTTATGGTACGATTATTGCTACATGTTGCTTTTGGTTTTAATTGATGAATGAAACATGATGATGAATACCAATGCGGTCAATGCCATGCTGTTTGTTCAAACCTTAAGCTGTTTAGAAAGTCCACATGTGTTTGTTTGTTTTTGTTGAATGATGATGATGGATAAATATGAATGCTGCTGTTGTTAGAAACCTGCTGTTTCCTTCCAGAAGGCATGCTTTCATGATTGCATGAACATTGGCTGTTGTTATTGCTCATGTTACATAATACATTTCCCTGCCATGCTGTCGTGTTTGTTTGATCGAAATTGGCTTATTTGATGCTGTTTGCATGAACCACATTGCCAAAACCCTAGGATGCATGAGAACTTAGCAACTTGAACAACCATTGGCCGTGCACTATTCCATTAAGAAATGGACCAATTACAACATTTTATTTGCCTTGCCAAAGCTGTGTCGTTTCACTTAAGTTGGCAGAAATTACAAGTTTGCCATCCTGTTGACTTTATTTGACCAATTGCCATGCTATCTTGTGCATATTCATCCAATTATTTCATCCAACTTCACAAATTATTTTCTCATTCACATTTCATCCAAAAATCTTGAAATTTTTTCCACATGTTCACAAGAATGTCCTTGATTTAATCATGATTTTTAATTAATTTTCCATGGTCTGGATTTTTAATGATAATTATTTTCTTGACATGTATGTTCAAATGATACATTGTGCCAAATCAATTGTGAAATACTCATGTTGCATCCAATACCTTTGAAATTTTTTGTGGTAAAACTAGACACATTGATCTTCATTTCCATATAAAGTTTGTGGATTTCTCATTTGTGGTTTGATAGATATGAATTTTTGAATTAGGGTGTGACAATTTGTGTCACACCAATGATTTGCAAATGAATGATTTTTGTTCACATGCTTCCTCTTATCCAAATGACCTCAAATTTTGCATGAATGATCCCTTGCATGTCTAATTGATGTATGAATTTTCTTGGAATTAATCTTGCTGTTTTCCATTTGATTGAGAATTTTCTTTCATATGTGGTCATTTGTTGACTTTTTGTGCTATGCCTTGCCAAATCTTTTGTGAAATTCTCAAATCTTATTGTATGACCATGAAATTTCATATGTGATAACTAGACATCTCAAGCTTTGCATTGGTGTTAATCTCATTCATTTCTCTTCTGTTTTCAAATTGATATGATTTTTTTGAAGTTGACCCATGCTTGTTGACTTTCACCATGCTTACTTGAATTTGATTTGACTTCATGAATTTCATTGACTGCCTTCCTCTCATCCAAATGCCATGAAATTTTGCATGTATACCATGTTAGATGTTAGGATTGAGTGTGATTTATTTCATAATTTTTGGGATTGTTTGAGTTGACTTTTGAATGAAGTCTTTGCTGTTGACTTTTGTATGCTTCTACTGCCATGCTTTGCATTCATTTGTGTATGAAATGACCATGATGCATGATATAAGTTTGAATCCAATTGTGTTTGCTTTTTACATGATTGATGTTGACTTTGATTGAATATTGCTTGCTGCCTTGGCCTTTTTCTTTCATCTTTGGCCCTAGGCTAGTCCTAGTGGTCTTCTGAGCTTACAATTGAGCTATTTGTTTCAGGTTGAGCACCCATGCTTTAAGGATCACTCAAATGTGATTGAATTTGTTTGTTTATCATGTGCTAACAATTTGTTCTGTAGGTGACTCATACTTGAGTCTTTATGCCTTGCACAATTGGTCCCTCTGTTGGTTGACTTTTGGTTCATTTCTCTTTGTTTTAATTGTTGAACTGTTTACTAATTGGTTTGACTTTTGCAGGTACTTTAGTTGCTTAAGTTCTTTGAACTTGCTTGCTTGCTTTGCTTTTTAGCATTTGCTTTGAGGTATAATTACTTCTTCTTCATGTAGTCTGGAGACCCGGTCTGTTATTTGACCGGGCAAACTGTCTGAAGTCCTCCTTAAGAGGCAATGCCTGTGTTTGTTTAAAATTGTCCCAAGCAGGAAAAGTCCTTCAAGTAAGGCAATTGGTGGAAGGTAGGGATAAGTAATCTATCCCCCACTATTCAGTGTGTCCTCTCCTTGCTCCCAGTACCTGGTTGAAGCAATGAGATAAATACCCAAGATCTAATCGAGTCAATAATGTGGAGAGAGTTCCTACTTTCTGAACTCCCACACTTTCTTTGATGCTCTCTCTCATGTGAGATAGAAGCAATGAGGCACACCCCTCATCTCCTATTAATCTGCTTCACCTGAGCCCCTCAATGGCCAGGTTAAGAGCAACCTTCACCCATTACAGTGGACTTTTAAAGTCAAACCCTCTTGTGTGAGCCCCCATTGTTTGGCTATAGAGTGTGTTGTTTGCTATTCATTGATTGACTGTTTGCTTCATATGCACTCGTTTGCCTGTATGCTATGCATTTATCATCATCATCAATTGCCATTAGTGCATGTTCATCTCATTTACTTGTTGTGATGCTATCATTGCTGTTTGCCCATTGAGGACAATTGTAAGTCCATTGCTTTGGCATTTGCTCCTGTGATGTGGAAGGATAGAGTGTAAGACCTCATTGGTCACTCATATCCTCTGTTGCTTTGTGTGTATGTGAGGATACAGTTATAAGTCCCTGTAAGTTGGCATCTGTTATCCTGTGATCATGATTTGATCTGTTTGATGTTGTATGTGAGGTTGCAGTTATAAGTCCCTGTAAGTTGGCATCTGCTTTCCTGTGATCATAGTTTGTTCATCTGTTTGTATGTGAGGTTGCAGTTATAAGTCCCTGTAAGTTGGCATCTGCTTTCCTGTGATCATAGTTTGTTCATCTGTTTGTATGAGAGGTTGCAATTGTAAGTCCCTGTAAGTTGGCATTTGCATTCCTGTGATCATGTTATTGCTTTTGTTCTTGTATGTGAGGATCCATTGTAAGTCCCTGTGTTGTGGCATTGGATTTCCTAGGACCATACTGTGGAGTTAACCTAAGTCCAGATAAATTGGCAGTTGACTTCCATGTTTCATCTTTGTTTTTTCTTTTGAGGAGATTAGTGTAAGACCATTGAGTGGCATCTGATATCCCGTTCTGTTTTAGGAGATTGGTATAAGACCATTGATTGGCATCCGATATCCGCCTTTGCTTTGTTTGTTTATTATTATTAATTGCTATTCCAAAGAACACACTTGAATCATCTCCTATATGATTTCAAGAAGTGAACCGCCTGAGGAGTTTTACTATCCATCCTTCATCCATTCATCATTCATTACGTCTTAGAACCTTTTCACACTTTATCTTTTAAAACTTGACATAAGTGTTGTGCAAACATCTTCATGTTTTCTAACTAAAAACCTGGACTCAAGTCCTTGACCTTTTTTCAAACTCCATTTCATAATACTCATCTGAATTGATCTTAATATACTTTGACTCCATTTTCATAATCATAATCAGTAACTTCACTCATTCACTTGTTTTGGCTTTGTCCATTAATGCTTTCATACATGAGCTATAGGTTTGATTTATCTTAGTGGTTGATGTTAACCTCACCTTCTGTCTTTAGTGATTGAATTGTAAGTCTTCCTCGCCTATTATAGGGTTAACCCCTCCCTGGCCAGTTGAAGCTGTTCTCACATGGTGGACGTTGTTGTCTGTATAAGGTTGAGTTTTCTCCCGTGGATAACGTAAGACCTAGGGTTTGTGTTTAAATTGAACCTAACCCACTTTTGGAAATCTTTTAGCCGAACTACGGCGTTCTGATCCTTACCTTTGATGGAAGGTACGTAGGCAACGGGTTCATCCGTTCGAACCCAATACCCAATAATAATAAAATTGTATATTCTTTTCTCATCATCCCAATCATGTTTGCACAATCTTATGTCATAACAAATAACAATTTTTACAACAAGTGTGAAAAGGGCTCCCTAGGAGTACCTAGGACGTAGTGGGTGCCTAACACCTTCCCATTGCGTAATTTACCCCTTACCCAGAATCTCTGATCTTTTTATTAGTTTTCTACGTGTAAAACTTCTTAGGCTTTTGTTCGCTTTTTAGCCAGTCCTTTGGATAAATAAAAGTGCGGTGGCGACTCGAAATTTCAATGTATCTCTTAGCTTATGATTTAATCGATAGATCATATAGCGACGAATACACCGCTACAGAAAAGTGGCGACTCTGCTGGGGAGAAGAGGCAACATCCCTGGTTGTATTGCCTACTTTTCACCCTTGTTGTGATATATGTTATTATTCTTTATCTGACATATTTTTGTACAATTTGGGATGAATGTATTGATTGTAATGTGTGAATTGCTTGATATACATTTGCTGTGTGCTTTGGTGATCTGTGAGATGAGTTCTGTACCCGAACTCGAGTGCACTCTAGGATAGGAGAATGGCATAGTCTTGTCGACTGGTGTGGAGTAGTCCTTAGCCAGTTGACTTGCGAGTCCATTCACTTGGTGGAGGTCATGTTGAACTAATAATGTCACACAAGTTATTTGTGGTTAGGCATTATTCTTTCAATCATGTTCCGCAGAAGCCAAGGACCTTAGTTTACCAAACCCATCTTGGCCTATTTTTAGGACCGTAGTGCGGAGGTCGTTCAGATGTCAGTTCTGATACGATTGTTACGCGATACTACACTCATAAGAGTTTCTCTTGAGAATATTCTTGGAATACGAGTATTCGTTCCTCCGATAATATTCGAAAGATGGAACGATGATTATGGGAACCTCTGATAGAACATGTCTGGCAGGTTTAAACCCTAGTACACTCCCTTTGGGTGGTTCTTAACCGAGACTCCATGCTCGTGACTCTCAACAAACCCGTGATTCGTGGTTGAGTCGTTCAAGCATTGTTAATATCAATGGATCCCGGATCAGGTGTAAAACCTAAATCCATCAAAGCGGCTGATTGATATTAGGAATGTTTGAACCGGTTCATGTACCGTTAATATCAATGGAACTTGGGTGTCGATAAGGTGAAAACCTAAATCCACCAAAATGGATGATTGATATTAGGGATACATTGAGCTTTCCCACGACCTTTGTTTGGTGTGCTTTGCTTGATCCTTGAGTGTGTTTGTTGCATTCATGCATTCACGCATTCATCCGCATTCATGTCATCAAAAGAGAAAATTTTCAAGGAACTTAAAGGGTTATTTGCAAAATTTTCAGACATGGAAAGACCAAAAAGGCATACAAAGAAGTACAGCTTCAAGCAGCCTGATGTAAAAGAGTTAAGGAATCTGACATCATATGTATTAGATCCCTTGGGTTTCAAGGCTCGATATGGGAAGCTTCTGCCGTTGCTGACTACTCAAGTGGATGAGGGATTGATGAGCACTCTTGCTCAGTTCTATGATCCGCTCTATCATTGCTTCTTGTTTCCGGATTTCCAGTTGCTGCCGACTTTGGAAGAATACTCTCACCTTATTGGGATTCCGATTCTGGATCAAGTGCCGTTCAGTGGCTTAGAGGTATTCCATCTGCTCGAGAGATTTCCAGCTTGTTGCACATAGATGAAGATCTGATTAGAGCTAATCTGACTATCAAAGGCGGAATTCAGGGTTTTCCTTCCGAGTTCCTCATTGCCCAAGCTACCTTTTATGGGAAGGCCATGAGTGAGGATGCCTTTGAGGCTCTATTCGTATTGCTCATCTATGGATTGGTGCTGTTTCCCAACTTCGACAAGTTCGTCGACATGAATGCCATTAGGATCTTTTCAGTCCTTAATCCAGTTCCGACCTTGTTGGGTGATGCATATGTCTCCATGCACCTGAGGAATATGAAGAATGGAGGAGTCATTGTCTGCTGTTTACCCCTGCTGTACAAGTGGTTTATTTCGCACTTGCCGCAGACAGTTGCTTTCAAGGAGAACAAGGGATGTCTACGGTGGTCTCAGAGACTTATGTCTCTCACCAATGATGATATCACCTGGTATGATCGCGTGTATGATACCGTCCAGATCATCAATTCTTGTGGTGAATTCCCCAATGTGCCTCTTCTTGGTACATGTGGTGGGATTACCTACAACCCTACGCTTGCACGTCGTCAGCTTGGGTTCCCCCTAAAGGATAAACCCCATAACATTCTGTTAGAAGGTGTGTTCTTTCAGGAGGGTAAAGATCCCCAAGGCCTGAAAGCCAGATTTGTCCGCGCTTGGCGCAATATTCGCATAAAGAGTAGGAATGAATTGGGTCCAAAGAACTGCATTGCTTTGGAGCCATACACCTCTTGGGTCAGACAGAGGGCTGCTACCTACCTGATGCCATATGATCATCCGAGACCTACACTGTTGGATGTGGCTGGGCCTTCAACCCTCCCTACCCAACGTGTAGAGGAGTTGAGAGAAGAAGACCTTTCGCGTGCCTGGATCCGCGAGAGAGAGGAATTGCTGCAGCAGCTCAAGGAGAAGGATGATATGATTGAATTTCTCGAGCACCGAGTGATCGACGATCCGAACGACACTTGGACTTCTCTGCTTCCTCAGTCATCCAAATTCTGGAAAAGGAAGTATGATCAACTTGCTAAGGAGAAGGCTGATATGGAGGCTGCCTATGAGAGAGAGATCAAGAAGTTGTACACTTCTCGTCTTCCAGCATCCCGAGCTAATAGGGATCCATAGGATGTCATTTACCTTTTCTCTTTGTAATGAATTAAAAGAATGCTGTACTTCTTTGTCTTAATATTTTGAATGAAATATTTTCCATGAGCAATCGAAATGTTTAAATATTCAAAATATTGCAAATGAATACCCTGAGGGTTCCTTGAAAATAAAGCATTTGCACAAAGCATTTCATGCATCATTCCTGCATAAACAGGTACCTTTGTTTCTGGTCTTCCGGTTCTAACATCTGATCTTCATTTATTTTGAAGACAAGCTGACTCACCGGTATTATACGAGGTCAACTCTGCAAGGATTATGGAGCAATTGGAACAAGAGAACCAGAGTTTGAGAGATGAAGTCGCCAGACTTGGCGCTCTGATGGAGCAACTTCTTGCTGCCCAGAATCAGCCTGCTCCTCAACAACCAGCAACTCCCGTTCAGCGGACGGTTATTTCTGAGATAGCAACTTCAACGGTGCCTGTCAGTGCCCATCAGCCAAATGCTATGCCTCCCGGTTTTCCTTGGGGGATGCCTCCTGGCTTCATGCCTGATCGGCCAGCTCCTATATTTGCACAAATGCCGGCATCTAGCCCGGTCCCTATTCCCGTTCCTCCTGTCGTGCATACCATGCCTAGGGTAGACGACACCATTTATCACTCTGAGCTTCTGAAGGCTCAGATGTACACGAGAAATGGATGCGATGAACGATCAATTCCTTGAGCTGAGAAAGGAATTGAGAACTCTTAGAGGCAAAGATCTCTTCGGCAAGTCAGCAGCCGAACTTTGTCTAGTTCCCGGTGTCAAAATACCTGTTAAGTTCAAAGTCCCAGACTTTGAGAAGTATAAGGGGAACACTTGTCCTTTGGCACACTTAGTCATGTATGCCAGAAAGATGTCCACTCAGACAGACAACGATCAACTCTTGATCCACTACTTTCAAGACAGTTTGTCTGGTGCTGCTCTCCGTTGGTACATGAGCCTGGACAGCGTCAACATCCGCTCTTTCAATGATCTTGGCGAAGCTTTCGTCAAGCAATATAAATACAATGTTGACATGGCGCCTGACAGAGATCAACTCAGGTCTATGTCACAAAAGGACAAAGAGTCGTTCAAGGAGTATGCCCAGAGATGGCGTGAGCTGGCAGCTCAAATCACTCCACCATTAGAAGAGAAAGAGATGACCAAGATCTTTCTGAAGACTCTTGGGTCATTCTACTATGAGAGAATGGTGGCTAGCGCTCCCTCTGATTTCACCGAGATGGTGAACATGGGGATGCGACTTGAAGAAGGCGTCCGCGAAGGACGGTTGTCTAAAGATGATGGTTCTTCCTCTAAACGGTATGGAGCGTTTAAGAGGAAAGAAGGTGAAGCGCATGCTGTGCAGTCTCAGCCAAAGCATAGAAGACCCTCTGTTCAGAGGAAGCCTGCACATCGTGCCAGACATCAGCACCAGGTGGCTAGTGTGGCACCTGTATTCAAGGATAATGCTCAACAGTATCAGCATCAGCAGCAATATCCACAACCGCAATACCAGCAACAGCAGCGTCCACAGCAACAGGCTTACCAGCCTCGTGGAAGTACAACCAACCAAGCGAATGTGAACTATGATAGGAAGAAGGTCAGCTTCGACCCGATTCCAATGACATATACAGAGCTTTATCCCTCCTTGTTGGAGAGGAAGTTGGTTTCACCCAGGGATCCTCCTGCAATTCCTGCCAATCCGCAATGGTGGTACAAACCAGACCAGCATTGTGCCTACCATTCCGGTGCTCCGGGCCACAACGTTGAGAACTGTTTCCCGCTGAAGAATAAGGTTCAAGACCTTATGAGAAGTGGAATTCTGAGTTTTGAAGACTCCAATCCGAATGTCACCAGGAACCCATTGCCTTCGCATGGGAAATCTGTGAATATGGTTCAGGAAGACCTTGGGAGATACAAAGTGAAATACATCAGCCATATCCGGCAATCGTTGGTTGATTTACATAAGATGCTGTGTCAGCACAGTTATTTGGAGCATAACCATGACCAGTGCCGTGTCTGTTCTGTTAATCGCTTGGGTTGTGACCAGTCCGCCGCGAATTGCAAATGTTGTTGAATGAAGGTACCATTGAGATTCTCCAGAATCGCAATGTGGATGTTGTTGAGCCCGAGGTGAATGTCATATCACCCGGTGTTCAAGTTGCCAGAGCCCGTTGTTATTCGGTATAATAGCAACAAGCCTAAGGCATCCCCTGCTTTGATTGTCAAACCAGCTGGCCCTGTGCCGTATTCATCTGATAAAGCTGTACCTTTCCGGTACAACCCTGTTGCTGTCCAGGATGGGGTCGAGGTTCCTCTGCCATCTACTTCTGTAACCACTATTGCTGATGTTAGTGGGTTGACCCGCAGTGGTCGTGTCTTTTCTGCGCCTGCTAAGGCTGTTGCTTCTGAATCTGTTGAGCGTCCTGTGGGGACTGCTGTGAATGTTCAGAATCCGGCACTTGATGTTGCCAAACCCTCCTCGTCTGTACAAAAGACTCCTGTTTCTTCAGATGGCCCGAGTGGCATTGTTGATGAAGAATCTGATGAGATGCTGAGGCTCATCAGAAAGAGTGAGTACAATATTGTAGACCAGCTTCTACACACGCCCTCCAAGATTTCTATTCTTTCTCTATTGCTGAATTCAGAGCCTCATAGGGAGTCTCTGCAGAAAGTCTTGGACCTGGCCTATGTCGATCACGACGTCACCTTGGAACAATTTGATAGCATTGTTGCAAACATCACTGCTTGCAACACTTTGAGCTTTTGTGACGCTGATCTCCCTGAGGAGGGAAGAGACCACAACATGGCTTTACATATATCCATGAATTGCAAATCTGATGCAATGTCCAATGTACTGGTGGACACTGGATCGTCCCTTAATGTATTGCCAAAATCCACACTCTCTCGTCTGTCATATCAAGGTCCTCCTATGAGGCAGAGTGGGGTTGTTGTGAAAGCTTTTGATGGGTCGCGCAAGACCGTGATTGGGGAAGTTGATCTCCCAATCAAGATTGGACCAAGTGATTTCCAGATCACTTTTCAAGTAATGGATATTCACCCATCATACAGCTGTCTCTTGGGCAGACCATGGATTCACGAGGCTGGCGCCGTGACATCCACCCTACACCAAAAGCTGAAGTTTGTGAAAAACAAGAAATTGGTTGTAGTAGGGGGAGAAAAGGCTCTCCTGGTCAGTAATCTATCTTCTTTCTCGTATATTGATGCAGAGGATGAAGTTGGAACTCAGTTCCAAGCTTTATCTATTGATAAACCAATCGAGAAGAAGTCTCCTTCATTCACTTCCTACCGAGATGCTAAGCTGGCCATTGAATGTGGTGCAGTTGCTGGATTAGGGAAAGTGCTTGAACTTGAAGATAATCGATCCCGGGCTGGCATTGGCTTTGGTTCTGGGGCATGCAACGAGCAAGGTCTGTTCACCAGTGGAGGATTCATCCATGCTGATCAACCTGCAGAAGAGGAAGCTGCTGCTATCATTGAAGAAGAAGATGCAGAAGACTTGAACAATTTGTTATTCCTGGTGGTGTCTGCCACAATTGGGTCGCTGTGGATGTTCCTACAGTTACCCATAGATCAGAGTAATTGTTCATTTTGTTTAAAACCCTTCTCCCATGCCAAAAGGAGAAGTGATGACATTGTTGGCAAAGCATATATACAATGATATTTTCATTCAATTTTTGCATTGTTAAACATTTGTTTTTCCTTTGTTTTCACTTTTTGCTTTTCTTTATGAAATCAGTGATCACAAAAAACCATAAAAACAAAATAAAAGCTGTAAAAGCAACATTCTTTCATCCGCATAATGATTTGCTTGTTTAAATTCTGGAATTTTTCTTAACCAAAATCATTATGCAGGTTGATCCTAAAACCCATTGAACATAATGATCCAACGCCGTCTCCCAATTTTGAATTCCCTGTATTTGAGGCAGAAGAAGATGACGTTGAAGAGATCCCTGATGAGATCACCCGTCTCCTTGAGCACGAAGAGAAGATCATTCAGCCGCATCTCGAAGACTTGGAAACAGTCAACTTGGGATCTGAAGATTGTGAGCGCCTGGTGAAGATTGGGGCACTTCTTGAAGGGTCTGTTAAGGAAGATTTGATCAGCTTGCTACGAGAATATTCAGATATCTTTGCTTGGTCCTATGAAGACATGCCGGGTTTAGATACAGATATTGTGCAACATTTCCTGCCTTTGAAGCCTGAGTGCGTGCCTGTGAAGCAGAAGCTCAGAAGAACTCATCCAGATATGGCAGTGAAGATCAAAGAGGAAGTTCAGAAGCAAATTGATGCGGGGTTTCTGGTGACTTCGACATATCCTCTATGGGTGGCCAATATCGTGCCTGTTCCTAAGAAGGACGGAAAAGTCCGTATGTGCGTTGACTACAGAGATTTGAATAAAGCTAGTCCAAAAGATGATTTTCCTCTACCACACATTGACATGTTGGTAGACAATACAGCTAAATTCAAAGTCTTTTCCTTTATGGACGGATTTTCCGGATATAATCAAATCAAGATGGCACCAGAGGATATGGAGAAGACAACATTCATCACACCTTGGGGAACATTCTGTTATCGAGTGATGCCCTTCGGTTTGAAGAACGCCGGAGCCACGTATCAACGAGCTATGACTACCTTGTTTCATGATATGATGCACAAGGAGATAGAAGTCTATGTTGATGATATGATTGCTAAGTCCCGAACGGAAGTTGAGCATATTGAGCATTTGTTGAAACTTTTTCAGCGTTTGAGGAAGTTCCAGCTTCGTCTGAATCCGAACAAATGTACTTTTGGAGTCCGTTCCGGCAAGTTGTTGGGTTTTGTGGTAAGTGAAAGAGGTATTGAGGTTGATCCTGCAAAGGTCAAAGCAATACAAGAGATGCCCGCACCCAAAACTGAGAAGCAAGTCCGAGGTTTTCTTGGCCGCTTGAACTACATTTCCAGATTTATATCCCACATGACTGCCACATGTGCGCCGATATTCAAGCTCCTCCGGAAAGATCAGTCTCATGATTGGACCGAGGATTGCCAGAAAGCTTTCGACAGTATCAAAGATTATCTGTCTGAACCTCCGATTTTGTCTCCGCCTGTGGAAGGAAGACCTCTGATTATGTACTTAACAGTTCTTGAAGACTCGATGGGTTGTGTACTCGGTCAACAAGATGAATCAGGGAAGAAAGAATTTGCTATCTACTACCTCAGTAAGAAGTTTACTGATTGTGAGTCTCGGTACTCTATGCTTGAGAAGACGTGCTGTGCTTTAGCTTGGGCAGCTAAGCGTTTGCGCCAGTACATGATTAATCATACGACTTGGTTGATATCCAGAATGGATCCAATCAAGTATATCTTCGAGAAGCCTGCTTTAACTGGGAGGATTGCCCGTTGGCAGATGCTGTTGTCTGAGTATGATATTGAGTATCGAGCTCAGAAAGCTATCAAAGGTAGTATCTTGGCTGACCATCTAGCGCACCAGCCGATTGAAGATCATCAGTCTGTTCAGTATGACTTCCCCGATGAGGAAATTCTGTATTTGAAGATGAAAGATTGCGATGAGCCTACACTTGATGAAGGTCCTGAACCTGGTTCCAGATGGACGATGGTGTTTGATGGCGCTGTTAATCAATATGGAAATGGAATTGGGGCAGTAATTGTTAATCCCCAGGGATCGCACATTCCATTTACAGCAAGGCTAACTTTCAAATGCACGAATAATATGGCGGAGTATGAAGCCTGTATTATGGGACTTGAAGAATGCATTGATTTGAGAATCAAATATCTTGATGTCTATGGTGATTCAGCTTTGGTTGTCAATCAGATCAAAGGTGAATGGGAGACGAATCAACCAAGTCTCATCCCGTACAGAGATTATGCAAGGAGAATTTCAACTTTCTTCACAGAAGTCGAATTTTATCATATTCCTCGAGAGGATAATCGAATGGCAGATGCCCTTGCTACACTTGCTTCCATGATCGTTGTCAGATGGTGGAATGATGTTCCCAACATTACTGTGATGCGCTTGGACAGACCCGCTCACATATTTGCAATTGAAGACGTGAAAGATGACAAGCCTTGGTATTTTGATATCAAGAATTTCCTCCAGAACCAGGTCTACCCGCCTGGGGCATCTGTGAAAGATAGGAAAACTTTGAGAAGGTTGTCAGGCAGTTTCTACCTCAGTGGAGAAGTGCTGTACAAGAGAAATTTTGATATGGTTTTGCTCAGATGCGTGGATAGACACGAAGCAAACCTATTGATGACTGAGGTCCATGAGGGTTCATTTGGTACTCATTCCAATGGACATGCCATGGCTAAGAAGATGTTGAGAGCAGGCTACTATTGGCTGACAATGGAGTCTGACTGTTGCAAGTATGTGAAGAAATGTCACAAGTGTCAAATTTATGCGGATAAGATTCATATTCCTCCGACACTCCTGAATGTGATTTCATCACCATGGCCTTTCTCTATGTGGGGAATCGACATGATCGGCATGATTGAGCCGAAAGCGTCCAACGGACATCGGTTTATTCTCGTAGCAATTGATTACTTCACCAAATGGGTTGAAGCCGCTTCGTACGCGAATGTAACCAGACAGGTGGTTGTGAAGTTTATCAAGAACCAGCTGATTTGCCGTTATGGTGTGCCAGAGAGGATCATTACTGATAATGGATCCAATCTGAATAACAAGATGATGGATGAGTTGTGCGCTGAATTTAAGATTGCACACCATAATTCCTCTCCTTACAGACCTAAGATGAATGGGGCTGTTGAAGCTGCTAACAAAATATCAAGAGGATTATCCAGAAGATGACTGTCACGTACAAAGATTGGCATGAGATGCTGCCATTTGCTTTGCATGGATATCGTACGTCTGTACGCACTTCAACAGGGGCAACCCCTTTCTCTCTTGTTTATGGCATGGAAGCCGTTCTCCCAGTAGAGGTGGAGATCCCATCAATGCGAGTCTTGATGGAAGCCAAGTTGACTGATGCTGAATGGATTCAGAGTCGTTATGACCAGTTGAATCTGATTGAAGAGAAACGATTAACTGCCATGTGCCATGGTCAGTTATATCAGCAGAGAATGAAGAAAGCATTCGACAAGAAGGTCAAGCCTCGTGTATTCCGAGAAGGTGACCTTGTGCTCAAGAAAGTTTTGTCTTTCGCGCCCGATTCCAGGGGCAAGTGGACTCCAAACTACGAGGGTCCATATGTTGTTAAGAGAGCCTTTTCAGGCGGAGCTTTGATGCTTACAACAATGGATGGGGAGGATTTCACTCGTCCTGTGAATTCAGATGCAGTTAAGAGATACTTTGCCTAAAAAAAAAAAAAAAAAAAAAAAAAAAAAAAAAAAAAAAAAAAAAAAAAAAAAAAAAAAAAAAAAAAAATAGCTCGCTAAGTTGAAAACCCGAAAGGGCGGCTTAGGCAAAAATGAGCGTCTCGGTGGAGAACCCGCAAGGGTAATCCAGGCAAAAATTAGAGATTTGGAAAAAAAGAAGATATATTTGCATCCCGCTAGATTGAGTACCTCACTCTGGGGCAATCTAGGCAAAAATTAGGGATTTGGCAAGTAACTGCATTCTGACAAGACTTTCTGGTTCATCAGTCGTCATTTCGTCAGAAGATTCTCGATTCGTCGTCAACTGAAGCTTCGGATACATCGAGATTCAAATTGGTAGAGAAAGGATCATTATGTTCAATGTAGCCCTCTTCCAATATATATCACTGATTTCAAATTTGTACAGATCTATGGAGTCTTGCCATTTGCAGACTACCATTCTATCAAATCAATTTGAGCTTTTTATCCAATTTATTTGCACTCTTATTTGTTTCAATTCAACAAATGTTTTGCATGTTTTAAATTGATAAAATGTCATTGTTTTAAACAAATCAAATTTTTCAAAATTTTTGTTTAAACAAAGTGAACATTCACAAGATTGAAAGGATACTCAAGAATATCTCAGTGCTCTCCCAAGGGTGGCATGATTCCCAACAGGTAAGACATTGGTTCATATTCCTGGTTTGGTGGTATCTTCTTTCTTCAAATCCTTGTTGGGGTTGTTCCCCAGTACAGTCGCAAGTGTTTGTTGTTGAAGACTTTGTTCTCTCCAGCAGCAGTTTTTCCCTAGCATGGGTGTTTTGTTGAGAAGTTTCGGCGGTTGATGGTTTGTCATCTTGGTGCCCCGTCACTTTCTCCAGTGGGTCGTATCCCCAGACTTTATTTGCCTCCTCAGCACAGTCATGAGTGTAACTGATTGATTGGTACTCCCCTCGGAGTTGCGAGTAGAGCTGTTATTAATATCCCCACCAGGGTTGCAAGTGGAGTTGTTACCGCTTTTCCCCGTGCAGTGTGCCAGTAGGATTTGTCTGTTTCCTCAGCACGTTTGTTTTCTTTTGAAGACTTGGTAAGTCAGTGGTTTGATACCCGGTACTTTACCTTTTCCCCGGCGAAGTCGTCTGCGGAATTGTTGCTATCTCTCCATCAGAGTGCTTATGTCTCTCCAGCAGAGCAGGATTTATTTTCCTGAGCGGTTTTGATTTGGGTTGACATCCCAGTATTGCAACCATCTTTTCCTCAGCTTAGTCTGCAGTTGTTTGTTGTGGCAGTTTCGCCTGTTGATTGCTCCTTCAATCCCCGTATGGTCGGATGATGGCTCTAACCTCCAGTGAACGGATTGATTTCCTGACTGTTTGTGATCCTCAGTAGAGTGGCTTATATTGCAGAATCTACCTGTTGTGATCAGTTTGCTATGTGTATTCTTCCCAAGTGGAGTGGTTTATCGCAGAATATACTTGTTTGATCTGTCCTCCCTCAGTGGTTTGTTCCCAAGAGAGTAGCCGACAGTTTTCCCCAGTAGAGTTGCTTATGCAGTTAGATTCTATCTGGATAATATCATCCTCCCTCAGTGGGTTGTTTCCCGGTGGAGTTATTTGGATTTGCTTCTACAGCAGTTCGTGCTTGTGCAATGCACTTTTTGTTTCTCAGTTGACACTGGGATCCCCTGCAGATATCTTTGGGATTTCTCTTGTTCCCCTACAGATTTGTCTTGGTGGCTGTTTTGCCCGTTGTGACTTTCTGTACCCTGATTGGGTTGTGTCCTGATATTTCTGATCCTCTGCTTCTTCAGCAGTACTCGCAGATCTTTGCTCTTCAGCATGTAGATCTCCGCAGATTGGCTCTCCAGCTGGTTTTTCCCCTGGAAGTATAATACCGGACGTTTAGTTCCTGAACCTGTTTGTGTTAGATTGTCTGTTTTGTCAGCATTCATCAAACATAAATCACGCATATTCATGCATATTCATAAACATTCAGATATCCATGTTGCATTTTTGCCATGTATCCTTTGTTTGTCGTGTCTCCTGCTATGGTGATATAGATCTCTTTACAGATCTCCCCAAGCAGATGTCGGGTGTTATAAATCTCTCCATATAGAGTCAACCCCATAAGCAGAAAATGTTGTCTTTCCTTCTGCAGTTCCCCACTGAGATTATCCTCGTGGATGACGGTTTCTTCCGTTTCCTCCCAACATATATTGGGATGGATTTTCCTATTTGAGTTACATCCTCATTAGGACGTGTCTTTATTCAGTCTGTCTTTTCGGATCATTCCCGAATTGGCTTTTTGTCAATATCTTGTACTTCCCAGTGGGTTGTTCCCCAGCGGAATGTTTTTGGGCCTCTACCCAGTAACCGGTAGTTGTAAGTCCTATCTTTTCCTGGCTTTCTTAACAGAATTTGTGGTTATACACCTTTTATTCTCCAGCCAGAGTTTTTTTTGGTTTTCTACCTATTACCCGGTAGTTGTAAATCCTATTTTCTGCTCTTCAGCAGTTTGTGGTTTGTTATAAACCCTATTTTGGTTTCCCGTGCGGATTTGTGATTTGTTCTATCCCCACGCGGAGTTGTTGGTCTTCTACCCCGTATTCGGTAGATGTAAACCCTAATTTTGTGGTTATCTTCATTCAATATTTGATGATGATTTTCCTTTGCTTGTGTAAGTTGCTCAGATCAGCACTTATATCCTCAGCAAGTCTTTTGTGGATAATTGCCGTATGCTAGCAATTTTATCCCCAGTGGGTCTTTTCACCGTATGCTAGTGATTTGTTCCCCGGATCATTGGTTGTTTACCAGTGCATCCCCAGCTAGTCTTCTGTCGATAATTGCCGGATGTTTGCAATTTATCCTCAGCAGTTCGCCTTTCATTTACCCTTTTGTCGGTAATGTCTGTTGCTCCTTTGATTGGTTGTCATTATATACCTGATTTGGTATCCCGATGCCTTTCTTTTCGGTTGATTTATCCTTTATTAACCCAGTAACCGGTTGTGGATAGTCTTCCATGCGAGTATATTATTCACGGTCTGCCGGTAATGAATAGTATATCTCATGCACTCTTCAGTCGAAGCCTTTTGTGTTTCCCTAGTCGAGTAAGATTCGTTATTTCCCTTTGTGGAGTCGAATATTTCTTTGTTGTCGGATAATTGCCGGATGCTTGCAATTTATCCTTTGAGTTGTCTTTCGTTTACCCGTATGCTTGGTATCGATTGTCTCTCTTTTTGGTTAGTCACCTATTATATACCCAGTAACCGGTATCTCTGGTGTCTTTTCCTTTCGAGTATGTTATTCACGGTCTGCCGGTAATGAATAATATATCTCATGCGCTCTATAGTTGGAATCCTTTGTTGATTTTCCCCAACTGAGCAAGATTCGTATTCTTTGTAGAATCGAATATCCATCCTTTAACCAGTTTGTGTTTTGGATGATGAGTGTTTTGGAAGTGAAAACCAATTCATGTTTTCGGTAGATCACCTATTATATACCCAGTAACCGGTATCTCTGGTGTTTCTTACCTTGCGAGTTTATTATCTACGTTCTGACGGTAATAGATAATATATCTCATGCGAGTATCTTATCCACGGTCTGCCGGTAATGGATATTATATCTCATGCACTCTTTGGGTTTGTGTCCCCATTTGAGTAAGATTCGTTTTCCGTTGTGGATTCGAATGTCCATCCTTTAAGTTGTCTTGCTTTTTCAAGCCCTCCTTTCGGATGATGAGTGTTTTGGAAGTGAAAACCAATTCACGTCTTCGGATTTTATCCTATTAACAACCCAGTAACCGGTTCAGGATAATTTTCCTTTCGAGTATATTATTCACGGTCTGCCGGTAATGAATAATATGTCTCATCTGAGTATTCTATCCACGTTCTGACGGTAATGGATATTGTATCTCATTCACTCTTGGGTCAATATTTTGATTGTTTTCCCCTCAGAGTAAGATTCATTTTCCTTGTGGAACTGAATGTCCATCCTATAAACAAGTTTGCTTTCGCTCTCTTCAGGATGATGAGTGTTTTGGAAGTGAAATCCATTTCACGCTTTGGTCGGTCACCTATTATATACCCAGTAACCGGTATCCTTGGTGTTCCCTCCTTTCTGCTCCCTATTATGACCTCGGTCCCCCTGTGGAGTCAGATTTTTCTGAGTTTGTTACCCGTATGCCTGGTAACATCTCCTTTTGCTTTGTTACTTCCCCAGTGGAATTTTTCTGTTGCTTCTCTTCAGGAGTCAGCTTGTGTCTCCCCAATGGATTTATTTTCCATTTGGAATTCTTTTCCCAGTGTGAGTCCTTCACTCCCCAGTGAGTTTTCCAGTCTGTTTTTCTGTTTTCCCTAATCAGAGTCGTGTTTTGATCACGTTATGTCAGTTTTGTTTTTCCCCAGTTTGGAGTCGTGTATTGTTCACACATTTCTTTTTCTTTTATTATCCCCATAGAGTCTTGTCAGAGTCTCTGTTCCTGGTGAGTGTATTACTCCGATGGATGGTCTTTTCTTCTGTGTGAATCATATTCCCCACAGAATTTGTGTCTTTTGCATGCATACATCTGCATCATGAGGTCTCTTAGGGACCAAAATTTGTCTCATTACTGTTATTTAAGCCCATTCTACCGCGTCGAGATGAAGATTTATAAACTTCACTTCTCCGGCTAGAATGACCTTAAATAGGGGCATCTGTGAGACCCCAATTTTGGGCCCTAAGATCCCTCATGGCCCATATCATATCATATCATGGCCTCAAGGATCATTGCATGCCTTTGCTTTCCCCTTAGTGGATAGATTGCCTTGTAGGTTTGTTTCTTGATCACCAAGCATACTTTGCATTTGTATATCTTTGCTTTCATATGTTTATCATTCAAAAAGTACAAAAATATTGTCAGTCTAACCTTGTTGCTTGCAGTTGAAGCAATCATCAGCAATTAGGTCAAAATCAGTCATTGATCAGTCAAAGCAATGGATGGTGGCCATTCTTGCAGAATTTGGGCACCATGATCAACAATCAAGAGCTCATACATCTTGAGACATCATTTGAAATCAAGTTCTCAAGGAATTAGGGTTTGGAATTCATCAGAAGAAGTCCAGTCACTCAAAACCCTAGAAAAGTCAAACTTGGTCAACAGTTGATTTAATCAGAATTTGATGGATAGAATTGATCTGGAGAAGTTCATTCATGCTTGTATAAGCCTCATCTATCATGTCAAGCCTCATCATGGAAGAAAACCAAGCCAATCAGAAATTTTCCAGAAATAGAAAGTGGACCTGTAATTTCAACTGCCAAAAATGGAAACTTCTTGATCTTAAACTTACATCATGATACAAGCTTCAAATGATTTTTTGCCCAACATGAAAGTTGAAGATCTTGTTCTCCCATTTTCAAAAAGTCCAAGAACATCAAAATCCCATGTGTGGTTGTCAAGATATGATCAAATCATTTTCACCAATTTTTGAACTTTAACAGGCCATATCTCTCAAACCATAAGGCCAAATTTGGTGGGGTTTTTTCCTACACACCACATTTTTTATCCTCTTTCCAAAAATATAAATTTCATGACCTAAAACCTTACCATTCAAAATGGCATTTTTGGACCTTTTCATTTAAATTCAAAGTTTGACCAAACTTTGACTTTTTGATTTATGGACTTTTTCATCATTTTGCCAATTGGGAAATGTTTTAAACCATATTTGAAACTTGCTCCAAGCCTAAAACCATTATCATACCACCATTTTCCCATCATTTTGAATCAAAATGCAAAATGGACAAAATTGGCAATTGGCTTCATTTGAACAAAGCAAGTACAGCAATTCATGTGCAGCCAAAAACAGCAAACATACAGTCTGCTAGCAGCTTGTAGCAGGCCCAAATTCTCAGCAAAAAACACACCTCCACTCCCACTTTGTCCACAATTAGCAACTTTGCAAATGCATCATTACACACAAAAACAGCTTACCATTTAATTAAGTGATGATTAACAGGTCATATTTAAGTTTCATTCTGTCCAAACAAACCCTAATTTTGACAGCCACCACACAGAAAATATACAGTTCTCTCACTCTTGCATTTGGCAATTTTTTTGAATTTTCTGCCAAGTCCTCCAAACCCTCGAGCTTCCTCTTATTTTCTTGATCATCCATCACCATGGCAAGCTCTTTCCAAGCGTGAAATATCAGCTGGAACCATCACTGCAGAACCTGTTTTTTCCCAAGCATCTCAAATGGCAGTTAGAGTGTTGAGGGTTTCCAAGCACTACTGAGCCAAGGTCCTTCAAGCCTCCATCATCATCAACCATTGTGCTCATCTGTTTTTGCTTACAACCACAAAAAGAACACTGCATCATAATTTCTTCAAATACAAGTAAAATTCCAACCAACTCTTTTCTTAAAATAATGCAATACTATATGTAGTGTTTACCTTGTTGAGTATTGTGTAGCTTGAATCATGTGAATTGGTTAACTATGCTGGTCTAAATCTTGATTTTCATCTCTGTGTGCAAAGTACATTTGCTGTCAATTGTGTTGTTCATGATGATTTAATGAATTTGGACTTGAAATTCTTGTTGTTGGATGTTTAATGATGATGTTAGTATGTGTGATTTTGTTTTCTGAACATCTTGAATTTTCAAGCTCATGATGATGATGAGTACTGCTGTTGCATAATCCATGGTTCTGTCCAGAAATTCATGTGAGGTGTGTGTTTGTTTGTTGCTAAATGTTGTGACCTGAACACTAATGCCATGTTATTGTTTGACTTTGTTTGAAAGTTGTTGATTGAATGATTGAACACATGATGTTTGATGTTGTTGGTACCACGAATACAATGAACTATGCTGTTGTGTGTGTTGCTGTTGTGATGCTACATAAGTGCTAATGCTATGTCATTTATGTGTTGTTGCTCAAAACTTGTTTGGTTTGATGGTGATGAAACATGAACTTGATGTTTTGCTTGCTAAAACCTGCTGCAGTTGTGAATCTCATGAGCATGCTCAGAAAATCCATTGCATTGTGTTTGTTGTGTTTGGTGTTGGTCGTTCAATGTTGCATGATATTTGCATGAACCTACTGTGCTATGCTGTTTTGTTTTGTTGTTGATTGATGCTACTGCATCATGACAGTACCTCCTTGCCCTGACTAGTTGTTTCTGCTGGGTTCCAAGTGATTACTTGATGGTGATGAACACAGGCTGTCCATGATTAAAACCTTGTCCCTGCCCAAATTTATGAGCTGCCCAAAACTTCCCATGATTTTGATGTTGTCTGTTGATTGTTGTTCATGAACATGAACTTGAAGTTGCCGATGAATGCTGTCTACTTGATATTGTTTGTCCATGATCAATGCTTGAAATGCCATGAGTGCTGCTGTGTGTTTATGCTGGAATTTATTTTCATGATGATGAACTTGCTTGAAATTCCATCATGCTGCTGCTGCAACCTTGCCCTGCACCAGAATTTCCACTTGTTGTGTTTGGTTTGTTGTGTTTTGATGATGCTTATTTTGAATGAGTTCATGATGATGAATGTTGCTTTTGACTGCTTGCTAATACCATTGCTGTTGTCGAATGTGCCCTGCTGTTTGTGAGGAACACTGTTAATGATGAATGCTGTCTGCTTGCTGAATGCCATGGTGTTGTTTGGTTGATGTTAGAATGCTGAATGTTATGCTACTACCATGCTGTGCTGTTGTTTGATGATTACATATTGATGATGAATACCATGCTGCTAACCATGCTGTTATGCCTTGCTGCAATTGCCCTGCTGTTTGTGAGTTTTGTTGGACTTCATTTTTGATCAATTGCATGAGGTTGTTGAGTTTATGCTGTTCATGTGTAGACATCATTCTGTCCAGGTTTTCTCCCTCGATTAGGTGTGTTTGTTGATGTTTAATATTGCATGATGAACCTGTATTGATTACATGTTTATATGCTGTTACTTAATGCTTGTTCATAAAATTAACATGCTGTTGTTTGTTGCATTTGGACATGAGTGCTGGTTTATGGTACGATTATTGCTACATGTTGCTTTTGGTTTTAATTGATGAATGAAACATGATGATGAATACCAATGCGGTCAATGCCATGCTGTTTGTTCAAACCTTAAGCTGTTTAGAAAGTCCACATGTGTTTGTTTGTTTTTGTTGAATGATGATGATGGATAAATATGAATGCTGCTGTTGTTAGAAACCTGCTGTTTCCTTCCAGAAGGCATGCTTTCATGATTGCATGAACATTGGCTGTTGTTATTGCTCATGTTACATAATACATTTCCCTGCCATGCTGTCGTGTTTGTTTGATCGAAATTGGCTTATTTGATGCTGTTTGCATGAACCACATTGCCAAAACCCTAGGATGCATGAGAACTTAGCAACTTGAACAACCATTGGCCGTGCACTATTCCATTAAGAAATGGACCAATTACAACATTTTATTTGCCTTGCCAAAGCTGTGTCGTTTCACTTAAGTTGGCAGAAATTACAAGTTTGCCATCCTGTTGACTTTATTTGACCAATTGCCATGCTATCTTGTGCATATTCATCCAATTATTTCATCCAACTTCACAAATTATTTTCTCATTCACATTTCATCCAAAAATCTTGAAATTTTTTCCACATGTTCACAAGAATGTCCTTGATTTAATCATGATTTTTAATTAATTTTCCATGGTCTGGATTTTTAATGATAATTATTTTCTTGACATGTATGTTCAAATGATACATTGTGCCAAATCAATTGTGAAATACTCATGTTGCATCCAATACCTTTGAAATTTTTTGTGGTAAAACTAGACACATTGATCTTCATTTCCATATAAAGTTTGTGGATTTCTCATTTGTGGTTTGATAGATATGAATTTTTGAATTAGGGTGTGACAATTTGTGTCACACCAATGATTTGCAAATGAATGATTTTTGTTCACATGCTTCCTCTTATCCAAATGACCTCAAATTTTGCATGAATGATCCCTTGCATGTCTAATTGATGTATGAATTTTCTTGGAATTAATCTTGCTGTTTTCCATTTGATTGAGAATTTTCTTTCATATGTGGTCATTTGTTGACTTTTTGTGCTATGCCTTGCCAAATCTTTTGTGAAATTCTCAAATCTTATTGTATGACCATGAAATTTCATATGTGATAACTAGACATCTCAAGCTTTGCATTGGTGTTAATCTCATTCATTTCTCTTCTGTTTTCAAATTGATATGATTTTTTGAAGTTGACCCATGCTTGTTGACTTTCACCATGCTTACTTGAATTTGATTTGACTTCATGAATTTCATTGACTGCCTTCCTCTCATCCAAATGCCATGAAATTTTGCATGTATACCATGTTAGATGTTAGGATTGAGTGTGATTTATTTCATAATTTTTGGGATTGTTTGAGTTGACTTTTGAATGAAGTCTTTGCTGTTGACTTTTGTATGCTTCTACTGCCATGCTTTGCATTCATTTGTGTATGAAATGACCATGATGCATGATATAAGTTTGAATCCAATTGTGTTTGCTTTTTACATGATTGATGTTGACTTTGATTGAATATTGCTTGCTGCCTTGGCCTTTTTCTTTCATCTTTGGCCCTAGGCTAGTCCTAGTGGTCTTCTGAGCTTACAATTGAGCTATTTGTTTCAGGTTGAGCACCCATGCTTTAAGGATCACTCAAATGTGATTGAATTTGTTTGTTTATCATGTGCTAACAATTTGTTCTGTAGGTGACTCATACTTGAGTCTTTATGCCTTGCACAATTGGTCCCTCTGTTGGTTGACTTTTGGTTCATTTCTCTTTGTTTTAATTGTTGAACTGTTTACTAATTGGTTTGACTTTTGCAGGTACTTTAGTTGCTTAAGTTCTTTGAACTTGCTTGCTTGCTTTGCTTTTTAGCATTTGCTTTGAGGTATAATTACTTCTTCTTCATGTAGTCTGGAGACCCGGTCTGTTATTTGACCGGGCAAACTGTCTGAAGTCCTCCTTAAGAGGCAATGCCTGTGTTTGTTTAAAATTGTCCCAAGCAGGAAAAGTCCTTCAAGTAAGGCAATTGGTGGAAGGTAGGGATAAGTAATCTATCCCCCACTATTCAGTGTGTCCTCTCCTTGCTCCCAGTACCTGGTTGAAGCAATGAGATAAATACCCAAGATCTAATCGAGTCAATAATGTGGAGAGAGTTCCTACTTTCTGAACTCCCACACTTTCTTTGATGCTCTCTCTCATGTGAGATAGAAGCAATGAGGCACACCCCTCATCTCCTATTAATCTGCTTCACCTGAGCCCCTCAATGGCCAGGTTAAGAGCAACCTTCACCCATTACAGTGGACTTTTAAAGTCAAACCCTCTTGTGTGAGCCCCCATTGTTTGGCTATAGAGTGTGTTGTTTGCTATTCATTGATTGACTGTTTGCTTCATATGCACTCGTTTGCCTGTATGCTATGCATTTATCATCATCATCAATTGCCATTAGTGCATGTTCATCTCATTTACTTGTTGTGATGCTATCATTGCTGTTTGCCCATTGAGGACAATTGTAAGTCCATTGCTTTGGCATTTGCTCCTGTGATGTGGAAGGATAGAGTGTAAGACCTCATTGGTCACTCATATCCTCTGTTGCTTTGTGTGTATGTGAGGATACAGTTATAAGTCCCTGTAAGTTGGCATCTGTTATCCTGTGATCATGATTTGATCTGTTTGATGTTGTATGTGAGGTTGCAGTTATAAGTCCCTGTAAGTTGGCATCTGCTTTCCTGTGATCATAGTTTGTTCATCTGTTTGTATGTGAGGTTGCAGTTATAAGTCCCTGTAAGTTGGCATCTGCTTTCCTGTGATCATAGTTTGTTCATCTGTTTGTATGAGAGGTTGCAATTGTAAGTCCCTGTAAGTTGGCATTTGCATTCCTGTGATCATGTTATTGCTTTTGTTCTTGTATGTGAGGATCCATTGTAAGTCCCTGTGTTGTGGCATTGGATTTCCTAGGACCATACTGTGGAGTTAACCTAAGTCCAGATAAATTGGCAGTTGACTTCCATGTTTCATCTTTGTTTTTCTTTTGAGGAGATTAGTGTAAGACCATTGAGTGGCATCTGATATCCCGTTCTGTTTTAGGAGATTGGTATAAGACCATTGATTGGCATCCGATATCCGCCTTTGCTTTGTTTGTTTATTATTATTAATTGCTATTCCAAAGAACACACTTGAATCATCTCCTATATGATTTCAAGAAGTGAACCGCCTGAGGAGTTTTACTATCCATCCTTCATCCATTCATCATTCATTACGTCTTAGAACCTTTTCACACTTTATCTTTTAAAACTTGACATAAGTGTTGTGCAAACATCTTCATGTTTTCTAACTAAAAACCTGGACTCAAGTCCTTGACCTTTTTTCAAACTCCATTTTCATAATACTCATCTGAATTGATCTTAATTATACTTTGACTCCATTTTCATAATCATAATCAGTAACTTCACTCATTCACTTGTTTTGGCTTTGTCCATTAATGCTTTCATACATGAGCTATAGGTTTGATTTATCTTAGTGGTTGATGTTAACCTCACCTTCTGTCTTTAGTGATTGAATTGTAAGTCTTCCTCGCCTATTATAGGGTTAACCCCTCCCTGGCCAGTTGAAGCTGTTCTCACATGGTGGACGTTGTTGTCTGTATAAGGTTGAGTTTTCTCCCGTGGATAACGTAAGACCTAGGGTTTATGTTTAAAATTGAACCTAACCCACTTTTGGAAATCTTTTAGCCGAACTACGGCGTTCTGATCCTTACCTTTGATGGAAGGTACGTAGGCAACGGGTTCATCCGTTCGAACCCAATACCCAATAATAATAAAAATTGTATATTCTTTTCTCATCATCCCAATCATGTTTGCACAATACATATGTCATAACAAATAACAATCTTTTACAACAAGTGTGAAAAGGGCTCCCTAGGAGTACCTAGGACGTAGTGGGTGCCTAACACCTTCCCATTGCGTAATTTACCCCTTACCCAGAATCTCTGATCTTTTTATTAGTTTTCTACGTGTAAAACTTCTTAGGCTTTTGTTCGCTTTTTAGCCAGTCCTTTGGATAAATAAAAGTGCGGTGGCGACTCGAAATTTCAATGTATCTCATAGCTTATGATTTAATCGATAGATCATATAGCGACGAATACACCGCTACAATTATTATTTATTGATTTATGTTTTTTGTGATTACCATTTTCAGAAAAAAGCAAAAAAAGTAAAAATAAAACATCATAGATGTGGATAAATAGAATTATATTTTATTGATGATCAAATTTGAAAATGCCCAAACAATGTTCACTTCTCCCTTAGGCATAGGAGAAGGATTTTCAAAAACAAATAAAAGCAATTACTTAGATCGATTCACAATAATAGGAATATCAACATCAGTCCAATTGTTGCAAGCTTTTCCATGCGTCACAAAATTGGTGCAATCTTCATCTTCATCACCCTCGATCACAGCAGCTAAGTGTTGTTCATTACCATGAATGAACCCTCCACTATGGAAGCTGGGTTGCACATCTTTAGCTCTAATCACATACGAACCTTGTTGGAAACCCAAACCAGCTCTGCTCTTGTTGTCGGCGACCTCTACAATCTGGCCCCACTGATTAGAATTACCATCTTCGATAATCTTCTGCGCATCTTTGAATGAGGACATGGGTTCCCCAACTCTCTTTTCCTCTGCAATAGATAAGGCTTGGAATGGAGTTTCAATCTCATCCTCAGCTTCTACATAAGAGAAAGATGACAGGTGGCTTACCAATAAAGCATTCTCTCCACCGATGATAACGAGCTTACCATTCTTTACAAACTTCAACTTCTGATGCAGAGTTGAGGTAATGGATCCTACCTCATGTATCCATGGCCTTCCTAACAAGCAGCTATAGGTCGGGTGGATATCCATTACTTGGAAAGTAATCTGGAAATCACTTGGACCTATCTTCACAGGAAGGTCCACTTCACCAATCACAGTTTTGCGAGAACCATCAAATGCTTTGACGATCACGTCACTATATCTCATCGAATCTCCTTGATACGACAATCTTGACAAGGTTAATTTCGGGAGTATGTTCAATGAAGAACCAATATCGACCAACACATTTGATAGAGTATCCTCCTTGAAATTTTGATTGAAATATGCAACGCTAAATTGTGATTTCTTCCCTCCTCAGGAAGTTCCTCATCACAGAAGCTCAAATTGTTACAGGAAGCGGTGTTATCCATAATATGATCAAACTGATCCACCGTAACATCATGCTCCATATAAGTTTGTTCTAATACCTTCTGCAATGCTTCTCTGTGCGCTTCAGCGTTCATAAGCAGAGACAACACTGAAATCTTGGAAGGAGTTTGGAGCAGCTGCTCCACCATATTAAACTCACTCTTCTTAATCAACCGGAGTACCTCATCATCCTCACTAGGCTTCAAACCGTTGGATTCACCAAACTGACACTTTGGAGCGCTAGTTGGATCAACCGCGGGCACTTCAATATTCTTACTAACAGATTCATCATCCACATTCTTAGGGAACACCGGTCCAAAGACACGACCACTACGAGTCACCTTAGTAACATCAGTTATGCTCATGACAGAACTGGTTGTATGTAAAGAAACCTCTTGACAATTCTCTAACATAGTTGCATTGTACTGATACGGGACAGCTTTATCACATGCATACAGGACGAGGCCCACTAACCGTATAACCAATAGAGATACTGATTTGTTGCTGACATTGTTACTACTGCTGCTGTCGAACTGGATTACCACTCTCTCTGGTGTCTTGAATACTCACACTATTACATTCACATCGTCATCCACGTGATAGGACTGGAGAATCTGAATCATACCTTCATTTGTTACCTCTGGATGTCTCTCTTCACAACCATACAACCTCTAGGATTGACACTGTAAATTGCACAACCATCATGGTCATGCTCACAATCGCTTACCAAACAGATATCCTTGTGCATCGTCACCAAGGACCTTCTAAAAAAGCGGACATAAAATACCTTGAACTTCCCAGGACAGCCATCCACCATATTGACAGAAGTGTTCCCATGAGCATGTAGTGGATTAACTTTGACATTAGGCGCACAGTCCTCAAAGGACACCATCCCACTCTTTACCAGCTTTTTAACTTCATACTTCAGGGGGTAACAATTCTCAATATCGTGACTGGGAGCTCCTTGGTGAAAGGTACAGCGAAGTTCCAGTTTATACCAACATGGAAGTGGTTCAGGAATCTAGGGCGGATTTCTTGGTTGCAAAAGGTTCTTGAGAACCAAAGATGGATACAGTTCAGCATAAGTCATAGGAATCGGGTCGAAAGAGACCTTATTCCTCTCAAAATTTGTTGTTGATGATGATTATTGGTGTTGGTGTTGGTGTAGGTGTATGTTCGTTACGGTGGAGGTTGTTGATGTTGTTGTTGAATTGGTGTTGATTGATTGTTAGAAAATACTGGAATTACAAATGATACTTGATGATGGTGTTGATGGGGTGGTTGACTTCTTCTTACATGAGGTCTCTTCTGCCTACCAACAGATACTGCATTGGTCTCATTCTCTTTCTTCTTGGCAAACCCACTGCCATATTTCTTGATGGACGAAACTTCCTCCCTATATAACCGTCCCTCTCATACACCTTCTTCTAGTCTCATCCCTATGTTTACCATCTCGTTAAAATCACTGGGGGAACTGGTAATTATCCGCTCATAGTAAAATAAGCTCAGGGTCTTGAGGAAAATCTTGGTCATCTCCTTTTCTTCCAAAGGAGGGGTAATCTGAGCGGCAAGCACTCTTCATTGCTGAGCATATTCTTTAAATGTCTCCTTATCCTTCTGAGACAATGACCTCAATTGATCCCTATCTGGCGCCATATCCACATTATACTTGTACTACTTCATAAATGCTTCACCCAAATCGTTGAATGTGCGGATACTCGCACTATCCAAACCCATGTACCACCTCAGAGCGGAACCAGTCAGACTGTCTTGGAAATAATGAATCAGTAACTGATCATTATCAGTAACTGATCTTTCTAGCATACATGATGAGATGACTGAGTGGACAGGTATTCCCTTTATACTTTTCAAAGTCAGGGACTTTAAACTTCATCGGGATCTTCACATTAGGAACCAAGCAAAGCTCCACAGCACTCTTACCAAACAGATCATTTCCCCTCAAGGGCTTCAACTCCTTTTGCAGCTCAAGGAATTGGTCTTTCATTTCATCCATCTTTTCATAAACATCCGGACCCTTAGACGGCTCGGAATGATAGATGATGTCTTCAACGCGGGGTAAAGTCCGAACAACCGGCAGTGGCACAGACATGATTGGGCTAGATGCCGGCATGGAAGCAAATGTAGGCCCAAAACCCTCAGGCACAAAGTTGGGCGGCATTCCCCATGGGAATCCGGCAGGCATGGCAGGTCCAAAATGAGCGGCAGCAGTTGGAATGGTAGAGGTAGCAACCTCTGAAATGACAGTCCTCTGAGGAGGAGGAGGAGTTGCAGGTGTTGGAGAAGATTGGCTCTGAGAAGTTAACACTGACTCCATCATGGCAGTCAGGCGAGCGATCTCGTCTTTCAAGACTTTGTTCTCTTGCTCTATATGTTCCATGATTTTTGAGTGATTGGCGCGGGTATTGTATCGATGAGCCAGCTTGGCTGAAGCACAGAAGAAATACCAATAAGACATCTGGCAAAAGAGAAACCTGCTATGCAAATGATGCATGAAATGCAATGCTTGATTGTTTTTATTTTCAAGGAACTTACTATATTATTTGCAAATATATATAACAATTGTAACAATTTGATTGACCATAAAAATATTTTTTATTTATATAATTGGAAGGATTACACTGAGTACAATTTCAGAAACCAAAACTACAAGAGAAAAGGAGACTAGTCATCCTAAGGATCCCTAACAATAGCATCAGAAGATCTGGCTGTAGGCGCGTACTTCCTTCAGATGCGTCAAATCTCGGACTCAAAAGAAGTCTTCATCTGAGTCTTCTCGAGGACAAGTTGATCAACAATCTTCTTCTAAGCGATGGAAGGCTGAGGCATACTAGAGGAAGATGAATCTTATGGTTCTCTCTGCCTCTTCATTACTCGGTCTTCAAGAAGCTCAATAAGTGCATCTTTTTCCTTAGACTCAAGCTGCAACTCCTTAGGCTTTCGGATCAAAGGATGGGAACATTCTTCCCACATATCCTTTTCTTGCTTCATCTTGGCGAGTGCGTCTTCCAACACCTCTATATCTTGGTTAGAGAGAGTTGATGGCTCATCCACAACCATAGACATAGGTCTCTCACAAGCATAAGGCATCTTCAATTCCAAAGCTCTCCTCTTCACCCAAAGAGTGTAAGCTTCCAAAGCTACACAATTGCACGGACCAAGCTCGGATCTTCCTTTCCTATGCGCATTATGCCAAGCGTGCATAATCTTCTGCTTCAAATGTTGGGCATATTTACCCGCTTGATAGAAAATACCTTCTAACAAAGTGTTATTAGGTTTGTCTCTCAAGGGGAACCCAAGTTGACGATGAGCCAAAGTAGGGTTGTAGTTGATTCCTCCTTGTGTACCAATGAGAGGCACATTAGAGAATTCACGACAACAATCAATAATCTCCAAGCTACTTAATGAAGAGTCACACCAAACTATACCACCGTAGACATTGTTTGTTCTCCATAAAAGTAGGCGTCTGAGGTAAGTGCGAAATAAACCACTTGTACAGAAGAGGAACGTAACAGACGATTGTCCCACCACCCTTAGAATTCCTTAGATGAAAAGAGAAATACATATCACCCAAAAAGTAGGCACAGGATTACCAATCAAGAAAATTCTAATGGCGTTAACATCAACAAAACCGTCAATGTTAGGGAACAAGGCTAAACCATAGATGAGCAACATAAAGATAGCTTCAAAAGCATCCACATTACCGGTTTGAGCAAAGGCAGTAGCTTCCTTGATGAGGAACTCAGAAGTCAATCCAAACAATCCTCCTTTCTTCACCCAATGAGCCTCTATCTCAGACTTCTTCAAGTGAAGGGCTTCAGCTATAACATGAGATCTGGGAATCTCTTCCAATCCTCTAAAAGGAACTTTGTCAGAAACAGGTATTCCCAAGAGATGGGCATACTCCTTTAACATAGACATGAGCTGATAATCAGGAAAAGTGAAGCAATGGTAGAGAGGATCGTAAAACTGAACAACACACTTAAGAGTCCTTCAACCACATTAGCGGACAGAATAGACAGAAGCTTCCTATGACGTTGTTTGAAGTCCTGGGGATCTAATACAAAAGATGATAACTTCCTTAACTCTCTCAAATCGGGACATCTGAAACTGTACTTCTTAGTGTTCCTTCGTCCATAATCCATGGTTTGAAAATATTTGCAAATAAGACCTCAATTCCTTTAAATTTTCATGTGATGAATTTTATGATGCGTATGAAAGCATGAATGCAACAATCACAAATAAGGGATCGCACATAAGGAAAACAAACAAAGGTCAAGGGATGAATCAAGTCATTGTCAAGATCAATCATCCATTTTGGTGGATTATGGTTTTCATCTTATCAACACCCAAGTTCCATTGATATTGACAAGACTTGATTGGATCAACCAAGAATCAAAGGGTTGGTTGCGAGTCACAAGCATGGAGTCTGGGTAAGAACCATCCCCAAGGAGTGTACTAGGGATAAAACCTATAGATCATGTTCTAAAAAGTTCTCAGAGTCTTAATTCCATCTATCGGATATTACAGGTTAGGATGACTGACTCATCAACCCATAATATTCTCAAGAGAAACTCGTCTGAGTGTAGTATCGCGTAACAACTGTTATCAAGTCTACACTTGAACAGTCTCTACATTACGTCCTAAATAGGCCAAGAGGGGTTAAATGTTCTACAACCCTCATCTTCTTGGACCCCAAATCAGAGATAGTAATTCCTAACCACAAATAACCTGTGTGACATTCATAACTCCAACAGGGTCTCCACTGAGTAGATGGGTCTCAACCCAACTTGTTAAGGACTACTCCACACAAGTCGAACATGACTATACCATCCTCCTATCTTAATTGCACTCAAGTTCGGGTTAGAACTTATCTCACCACTCAGAGATCACCAAGCATAACAAGCAGATTATATCACACAAACAAATATACATAAATCAAATATACAATTATATACACACACAAAAGTAGGCTAAACCCACTGGAAACTACTCCCATGCAGAGTCGCCACTTAATTTCTGTAGCGGTAAATTCATGACCATCAAGCTATGGATAAGCTAGACGTCAATTAAACCAGAGTCGCTACCGCGCTTTTATTGTTTCCAAGGGAAAAGGGAAAAGTACGAACAAAACCCAAAGATAAGAAGTTTTCAAATCAAAACTAATAAAATGTTAGAGATTACAAGTAAGGGGTTGGTTACACAGAGGGAAGGTGTTAACACCCAAAGTGTCCTAGGTACTCCTAGGGAGCCATTTTTTGTGTACATATGTGTTTTTGTATAAAATGATGTTTGCAATAAATAGAGTGGATGGATGAGAAAAGAATTCATTAATTATATTTTTTGTGTTTGACAAGACCTTCGGACTTGTGCCTACGTACCAACATAAAATGAGGGATCAAAACCTCGTAGTTCGTGGTATAACTTTCAAAGTGAATGAGTTGCTTTTAACAAAATTTTGAATTTAACAAAGGCACAAGAGGCCTAAAAAGGATTGAGTGAGTGTTAGTTTTTTGGGGCTTTTGAAATTTTAAGTCAAGTATAGTTAAATTCATTTACAATTTTGCTTAAGAAAAGAGTTTGAAAATGCAACGGCATAAGGCCGAAGTTTCTAATTTGCAATATGGTCTAAGTTTAGAAAAAACAAATAAAGAAGATTTTAAAAGGAGGGAGATATTTGAAATTAAAGAAATGGGGAGGAGATGAAGAGACTAATCCTAAGCACAAATTTAAAAGTTGAGAGTTGAAAAGATCTTACCAATGGGCTGCAATCCAATAGACGAGAATGTCATATAGAAACCCAATTTTCCCTAGGACTTTAGAATCAAGCAACATCAATACACAAATAGCAACGTGAAGAGCAAGACATCAAATAAAGATAGCCACATCCAAGCTTAGCAACTCCATGGTCTTCTTCATAATTCTCCATGTATCAGATGACTTCAAAGATAGGCATTAGACACGGGTTCAAAATAACAGCTTCAATATGATCATGTTGCAGATGAACTCCAATGGACCTTCAATATTGTATCATATGAATGTTCACTTCACGAGCATTTGGTTTCGTGAAAGTTGGCATTGGCCAAGTCCTTTTGCATGGGGAGTGTTGCCTAATTCTAAGTCCAATGTCTCAGAGCAAACCAACAGTCCACACAAAATGTCTTTTAGGGTTTTTTGTTGTTATTATGTACATTAAGGTCAAAAGAACACAAACACAAACAAGTATATACAAACACAATATATTCACAAAGTATGGCTTAAGTGAGCAAAGTGAAAATGGCATTAAAGTAAACAACTTGAATGGTATGAATAATGGCAAATAAATAGACTTAAAATTAAAGTGCATAAAAGTAAATGGCTTAAAATTAAATGTTAGTTGTTAGTTTATTAGAAGTTAGTATTGCTTTTGTTTTTGTTTTGTTTATGTCATTCTTTGGAGAACACTCAACCCACTTATCACAAGCATGGATCCTTGAACCAAGACATCTTCCAAGGGAAGGAAAAAAGGTCAAGTTTCCACATAATACCATGAAAGAGGGGAGACTTACAATCTCACTTACTAGAAGGTTGTGCCTTTTGTGTCAATAATTTAGCGCTATGTTAAGCAATCGTAATTGGACTTATGTAGAAGTCACAACTATTTAAGGTTGGACAATAGAAATTTTAGTGTTAATGCATGTTAGAGACATGGTATTATGAACCATGCTCCTAAAACATACCACACTTAAAAAGAATATGCAAAAGGGTGGATCTAATCTCATCCGCACTCATGTTGATTTTTCAATCAACTAACCTTAGTATATGAAGATAGCATAGGTCCATGACATGAATGAATAGAGAAGGGGGATGAGATGAAGGGGGGGGGGGAGATGGAATCAACACAAATTGGTCAAAGGAGGACTTTTACCAAATTAAAATCATTCATTCATTTTGGGAGATGAAATGTACATTTCATCAATCCCCTAAATTCAATGATTTTAACTTAACAAAGTCAAATCAACCTTGACCAAGGCCCAACAACACAAGTCAAACTCAACAAGTCAATATCAAATGCTTAACATAATTTATTTTGCAATTAAACAATTAAAATCAATTAAATAATGCATTAAATTAAATTATGATTTGTCAAATTCCTAAAACCTCATCAAAACACCAAAGAAATGGCCATGAGATTTATCATAGGTCAAACAAGGTCAAAGGACCTTGGAGAAAAAATTCGTAATTTTTGGAAACTTAAAAGTATTTTTAAACAATTAAAAATATTCACAAAATCAATTAAATCATGAAAAATATTAATTGATCCAAAAAATAAATTTAATTCATAAAATGAAAGAGGAATTTATTTAAATTTTTTTGGTTAAGCTCTCATATTTTTTGGATCAATATTAAAATTAATATGAATTAATGAAAATAGAACAAATAAAATGAAAATCAAATAATCAGAAAAAACGTGGACCACTTGATCTCCCTCATTAATTGAGGTGGCAGATCAAGTGGCCACTAGCGCGCAATCCACAATGGACCTGAGTCAATGCGCCACAACAATGGTAATTCAAACCAACACGTGAGATTAGATTAAATCAAATGGATCATATGGTTCTAAGGACTGCCAACTCACCACCGGAGCCAAAGCTCTAGTCTGCTTCTCCAGTGAGACTCACCGGACTGGTTCAGTCACAACCATCACCAAAATTTAAAAAAAAGGACATGATTTCAAAATAAAATTGGCACTGAGCTCGAATCTGACCTCAATTTATCTTAACTCCAAGTATATTGAGAGATACAAGGAGTTGAAATTTGAGGTGCACGACCTGAGTTGCTTCGATTTGATCTCAAAGAAACTCAATCATGTTGCCTACATTGGTAGGACTTCAGACAACCAACTATCCAAGAGAATTATGTAGAATTGAGTGAGAATCGAAGAGATGAAAATTTCTGGAAAATACCTTCAATGTAGGTTTGAATTCGATTGGTCTTGCTCTTGCTTGTGCTTAATCTTTCTCTGAATGCTTGAAGGAGTGGATTAGAATGATCAAAAGGCTTTGGATCCTTGGAGTTTTGAATCTCAAAATAGTGAGATTCAAACTCAATTTCCAATGGAAATTCTCAAGGTTGTCTGTCATACCCCAAAATTCGCCCGTTAATTTTGCAAGACTTTTTTAAGGCACCCCAACTTATTTTCCAAGGCATTGACCTTAAAGGAACCAAGACCCAGCTCACAAATGGCCCAATCCAGAAAAATACCCAAACTGGCATGCTCGCTAGGCGAGCAAATCCTTCGCCTAGCAAACCCTTCGCTACAATACTCGCCTAGCGAAGCTTGCGAATACCAGAAAATTCTGGGCTTCATTCTGAGCCCATTAGGTCATAAAAAGAGCATTATAAATACCACAACTTCAGTGAGAAAAAGGGGAGAACGAAAAAGGACGGAGACGGGAGATAGAGAGAAGGCACAGCAAACCCTGGAGGCTAACCCAGAGAATTCAGAGCAACCCTAAAGGAAACCCTGAAGGAAACTCATCCGCATTAAGGTCACCTCCACCCAACTCAATCTGACTTGCCAATTCAAGGTTGCAATTCGATTGCAAACAGGTTTGTATTACTATTACCGCTTTATGTTCTTAATTTGCATGTGATATTATAATTGAATTCATAAACATATTTGAGGTTTTGCATGTGAATTTAAGTGTGCCTGAATATTGTGAATGTTGAACCATGTAATTTGTGTATTGGACGCCATAAGGCGTGCAGCAGGCTGAGGTCATACTGTTCTGAAATTCAAAACCCGCAGCCGCTCGCTAGCACATCGCTAAGCGAGCATGTAGCGAGTATTCGCTAGGCCTTCGCTAGGCGAGGCAGAGGCGAACGTGACAGTCGCTAATATTTTGGGGGTTCTGTTCTGTGTTTATTTGATCCGTTCTATGTTAATCATGCGTTATTTTGCCTGACATTCCTACTGCTGTTTTTTCCTTTGCGGTGTAATCCTCGATTGCATCCCCATTTGGTATTCTGACCTGTGTGCTGAATGTTGTAAGGCTTCACATATTCCCAGGAACAAGTAGCTTGCTAGGTATTCCACTTTATTTGTGGGATACCCTTGTGGAGATTCATCCTAATTATTTAATTGATTTTAATGTGGAGATTCCTCCTATTTACTTAATTGATTTTAATGTGGAGATTCCTCCTATTTACTTAATTGATTTTAATGTGGAGATTCATCCTAATTACTTGATTAATATGGACCTAATTACCTAATTGATTACAACTACCTAATCGATTGTAAAATATTGCCTTTGAATATGTGATCTTGGACCTCTCTTTGTTGCCTTACGATATTACGGTATTACGGTCATGTCCCGCGAATGTGGGGATACACCTAGCGAAGACCCTTCGGTTAAATCATCACGTCCCTATAAAATAAATCATAGTCCCTCGGATGTTGCCTGCGAATATATGATTTTGTCCCTCGATGACCCTTCGTTGTAGCCTACGGTTAAATGATGATTGTCCCTTCGAATGCTAAGGTATCCTTACAAATGTTGCCTTCAATGACCAATCGATGACCCTTTTACATCCAAAGGGTAAGACTACTTACTTCTCGATAGTAAGGACAGTTTTACCCTCATAAGGATAGGACATGCCCATAAAGGCCTTGGGTAGGTATAACCCTTAATTGCTGACTCACAACCTAAAACATTTTTCACACCTCACACCTTTCAAAACATCTTTTAGAAAATCACCACTTGGTATACATTCATACTAGAATCATTACCGAGTTATATTTTTCTAAACAACTTTCAAAACTAAACGAGATAACCACTTTGTATACATTCATACAAGAATCATTACAAAGTTAAACTCTCTTTTCAAAACATTTTTTAAGCAATTCACACAACACTCTTTTCAGACAAACATAAGTGATCAAGCAATTAAGAGCCCATGGATAACCATGGATACAAAGGGTGCTAACACCTTCCCTTTGTATAATGTACCTCCCGAACCCAAAATCTAATTAAGGTCTTTCCTGTTCTTTTCCACCTTTCCTTATGGGATAAAAGAAAAGTCGGTGGCGACTCTTGTTATCCGCGACATTTGCTTTCCAAAGCAAAACACACCAAAGTCAGTTCACCGTATGACAGAACTGGCGACTCTGCTGGGGAGCCTTAAAAAGAGAGGTTACCTTAAAAACAAGATCATTTATTCAAATTGTCTGATTTACTTTTAAGGGATTGCTTGGGTATTTTATGCTTGAGTGAAAGATCCTACACCCGGATCTAGTGTACCTTAGGTAAGTAGCAATAGATCATCGCGACTATCCGGCGTATACTGGAATGGTCAAAATGATGGCTACGGTTAATGTGAGACTTTGGATGTCCTGATGTTCCTCATGTTTACTTGAGGAAAAATTTGGCATCCGCGTGGTGTCATCAAAGCATTAACCAGACCTTTAGAACCCTAATTGACTCATCCTAGCCATTAGAAAGTAGTGAGATAACTGACTTCGGTTCCGACTGGGGTTGGTTGAGACTCGATACTACACTCTTTGAGATCGGACTTTGGGGAAGCTTTGGGCAACCACTTGGTGTTGCACTGAAGTGGACTTAAGGAAAGGTCAATGATTTGAGATCCTTCTAGAACCCGGTTACTATTCTAGGACAGGTTGAACCAACCAAACTTCAGTGGGGAGGGTACTTACCTATGGAACTCATGCAAGCCTTAAAACCTAAGAATGATTGTTGTGTGACTTGTTTGTGCTTGTTACTTATTTAACCTCATAACATCATAACATCATAACATCATGGCATTGTACTAGCCATTTCAAGGACTTAGGGATTTAGCTTTGCTCTGAAACAGGGCTATGGCTTCAAGAAAGACCATTCGGATCAATTTTGTAGCAATCTTTCCTCAACTAAAGGATTTAGTGTCAGAACTTCCCGATCAGGCTCAGTTCATCAAGAAACATGGTCATCTCCTCAATTTGGTTACCACTGATTTCAAAGAAGATATGATGAGAGTCCTATTCCAGTTCTTCGATCCTAAACATCATTGCTTCACATTCCCAGATTATCACTTGGTACCCACATTAGAAGAATTCTCCAGGCTGCTGGGGATACCTATTCTTGATCAAACACCTTTCAGTGGTTTAGAAAAGATTCCGAAGTCTGAAGAAGTTGCCGCAGCTTTACACATGACAAAGTCAGACATTGAAACCAACTGGGTAGCAAGAAGTGGAATTAAGGGTTTACTTGCCAAGTTTCTGATAAATAAGGCCCGAGAATTCTTAAAGGTTATGAATGTTCATGCTTTCGAAGACGTTCTAGCATTACTAATCTATGGTTTGGTGTTATTTCCTAATCCAGACCAATTCGTAGATATGAATGCTATTAAGATGTTTCTCACTCATAATCTTGTGCCTACCTTGCTTGGAGACATTCTGCATTCCCTTCACACTCGTACTATGAAACGGCAAGGGACTCTCATGTGCTGCATACCTCTATTGTCTAGGTGGTTTATTTCACACCTTCCTCAATCAGTCTTAAAGAATGAGCAAAATCTGAAATGGTCTCAAAGGATAATGTCGCTCTCTCATTCAGACATCCGTTGGTGTCCTCATCTCAAGGAAAATGTTATCATCATAGACCGTTGTGGAGAATTCTCTAACGTACCACTCCTGGGGATAAGAGGAGGTATTACTTATAACCCAGCTTTAGCCCTACGCCAATTGGGGTATGCTCGAAGAGAGGGTCCACATGAAAGAATTATTCAAGGCACTGTGTTTGACTATGACACCGATTCCCAAGGTCTCCGTCAGAGATTTGTACGAGCCTGGGGCATGGTGAAAAGAAGCACTTTAGGACAGAAAAACTCTATTCCTATGGAAACTTATCTCAGATGGGTGCGCGCCAGAGCTCGTGAACTTGTCATGCCATACCTTGCAGTCGGACCGCTGATTGTTGAACCAGAGGTTGAAGGAGGTACTCCTCAGATCATTCCTTATCCAGATATGCCTACCGAGGTTGAAGAATTAAAGAGATCCTGGATCCAGTTGAGAGAGGAAAGGGATACTTTTGAGACTCAGTTCGTTGCAGAAAGGAAGAAAGTATTAGAGCTCACCAGCCAGCTTAATGAGGAACGAAGACTCAATACATATCTTCGTCCGAAAAGAAGCCGTCCCTGGGAGATTTGAGCTTTCATTGTATTTTTATTATTTCCTTTTGTAATAAACATTGATTAAAGAAATTATTAATAAAAGTTCCCCTCTTTTTGGTGGTTTACGCAAAGTTAAATTCCAGGAGTCCTTGAAAACATTTCATACATTGCATAGCATAACATAACATTGCATAACAGGTATCCTAAAAGATCAATATTCTCACGATCTTCATTGCAAACAGAAAAATGGCTCTCGAACAAACTGTCAAAGATCTCCAGGAGATGATGCTGAGCTTATCCAAGGGGCAGGAGGAACTGAAGGCTCTCTTGCTCGAGAAGAAGAAAGACCAGAAACCTGTGAGTTACATTAACCCGGGAAGAAGGCGTAAAGGACAGGCTGCGGGAATCAAGATTAGACTTCCGAAGGATCAAGAGGAGGAGACAGAAAATGATTCGGAAGATGAGAATGTTGATCCCCTCAACCAAGAGGACGACGATGAAGATTATGAAGATGAACAGTACTCTCCAAAAGAGGATAAGTATAAGTTGTTGGAAGAACGCATGCTAGCTATGGAGGGTCAGAAGGCGCCCGGTCTGGATTTCGAAAGCTTGGGACTGGTCTTTGATGTGGTCATTCCTCGCAAATTCAAGATCCCCACTTTCACTAAGTATGATGGTGCGTCTTGTCCTCAGATGCATTTGAGAGCTTATGTGAGAAAGATTCAGCCGTATACCACTGATAGGAAACTATGGATCCATTTCTTCCAGGAGAGCCTGTCTGGCACACAGTTGGAGTGGTATTATCAGCTCGAGAGCTCTAACATCCGCACCTGGACTGATTTAGCGACAACTTTCTACAAGCACTACCAATACAATTCTGAATTGGCGCCTACTCGGCTACAGTTGCAGAATATGACTATGGGCTCTAAAGAAAGCTTCAAAGAATATGCTCAAAAATGGAGAGATTTGGCTGGAAGAGTCAAACCCCCTATGACTGATCGAGAATTAGTGGACATGTTCATGGGTACACTGACTGGTCCATTCTACAGCCATCTACTGGGAAGTTCTTCATCAGGTTTCACTGACCTTATATTGACGGGTGAACGTGTTGAAAGTGGTATTCAAAGTGGAAAGATATAGGCAGCTACCTCCGCAAGCACCAGAAAGACCCATCAGGGAAAGAATGAGTCAAATGCTGTGTATGGTGAAAGGGGTCATAACAAGAAAAGCTGTGACCATACCATCAGAGCAGTTACAATTGCAGCCCCGCCAGCTCAAAACTTCCAGCACAGACAAGACAGGCCAAGAAGGCAGTTTACCAAGATCAAGATGACTTTAGCGCAAGCACTGCAGGGTATGCTAAAGGCAAATTTAATCACTCTCAGAGATCCTCCTACGAGTCCCAACACTACTTCTTCTTGTTATAATCCCAATGCCAGGTGTGCATATCACTCCGATAGCCCCGAGCATGATACAAATGATTGTTGGTCGTTGAAGAATAAGATTCAGGATATGATCGACGCTGGTGAAATTGAATTTGATCCTCCAGGGACTCCTAATGTCATCACTGCACCTATGCCTAACCATGACAAGACTGTTAATGTTGTGAATGACAATTCTCACATTGCTAATGTGGCAGACTTAACATCTCCTCTCCTGATCATCAAGAAGAATTTATTGCAAGCTGGTTTATTTCCAGGTTGTGCTGAAAGTTTCGACCTTTGTGTACTTCGACCCAACGAGTGCTCGAAGTTGAGGAATGGTATTCAACGGCTGATAGACGATCGTACAATTCTCTTCGAAAAGATTCCTAAGGTGGAAAACCCTGTGGAAGAAATATTTGTGATTGCCAGGTCCAAAGGTCCAGTGAAGATTACCGCTACTAGAGTACCTGTGAAGATTACTTCTGAGCCCAAGGTAGCTCCCCTAATCATTACTGCGCCTGGCCCAGTACCGTATTCCTCCAGCAAAACCATTCTGTGGAATTATGGAGGTGATGTTTACATCCATGGCGTAAAGCAAGTTGGTAATTCTGCTAATCCTAATGACATTGTTGGGACTAGTAAAGTTACTCGAAGTGGAAGGATCTTCTCTCCAGAAATCTCACCTCCCGCCCCTGAAACTCGAGGCAAGGAACCAGTCAACCCTTCTCAGTCAGGGACACCCGTCGAAGTTACTACTGAAGATGTTGCCAAACAAGAAATGGAAGAAATGCTGAAAATCATCCGCAAGAGTGATTTTGATGTGGTAGAACAGCTGGGGCATACTCCGTCTAAGATCTCGATGTTATCCTTGTTATTGTCTTCTGAATCTCATGCCAATGCATTGATAAAATTCCTGAAGACTGCTCATGTACCTCAGGAGACATCCGTCGATCAGTTCGAAAACTATGTTGCTCACCTGGCTGTTGACAATGGCCTAGGCTTTTCTGATGCTGACCTGACACCAGCAGGAAAGAATCACAATAAAGCTCTGCATATCTCCCTTGAGTGTAAGGGGATCACTTTGTCTCATGTGTTGATCAATAATGGCTCTTCTTTGAATGTACTACCGAAAGCCGTGCTCGATAAACTTGACTGTAAAAGCATTGAACTGAAGCCTAGTGACATTGTGGTGCGTGCTTACGATGGTGCGAAGAGTGTTGTCCATGGTGAAATGGTTCTCCCTATCAAGATAGGACCTCAAGTCTTCAACACTATCTTTCACGTAATGAACATTCGTCCTGCCTATTCCTGCTTGCTGGGACGCCCTTGGATTCATGGGGCAAGTGCTGTAGCCTCGTCTCTCCATCAAAAGCTGAGGTATCCAATATAGGGCAAGATTTTCACTGTGTGTGGAGAAGAAGAATATATTGTCAGTAGTGTGCAGGCCTTCAGATACGTCGAAATGGATGGTGAATTCTTTGAGACTCCTTCTCAATCATTCGAAGTAGTTCCTCCGACCAGTCCTGTCCTTAAGCCAACTCCCCTTGTGCCCAAGGTTATTCGTGCTCCTCCTGCCATGATTTCTCTGAAAGATGCTCAAGCCGTGGTTGAAAACGGTGGTCGTACTGGTTGGGGTCAACTGATCAACGTACCATACAAGTCTGACAAGTCTGGTCTGGGATTTAACTCTGAAAGGGTGGTCAAAGATCAGATTAATGTTGTAGTAGTTGCTGATAGCGATTGCGACCTGGATAGCTGGATTTTCCCAACAATTGGTGACGGACTCAATAATTGGAAGGCTGAAGACACTATCCCGATTTCCTTTAGTCAGGAGTAATTGTTATTGTCTGTTTTATTGTTGCAAAATTTTTTAGTTTTTACAATTGAACTTCTTAAAGCATTGTGTCTATGCCCGGGGCACGATAGCTAATTTGTTAAGGGTTTTGTCATTTTCATAAGCATATTCACATTCAATAAATTAATGGACTTTTTGCATTCAAATATTGCGCTCTTTATCTTTCCTGTCATCTTCCGAAAAAGCTATGTTTTCTTACACACACTCACGTAACGAATTGCAGATCCATACCCACTCTGGATCCTGTTGATAATAGTTCTACTATTGTTCATTATGACTTTGAAAATCCGATCTACCAAGCCGAGGATGGAAGTGAGGAAGATTGTGAAGTACCTGGAGAACTTGCCAGACTGGTACTGCAAGAAGAGAAGACTATACAGCCGCATGAAGAGCCAATCGAAATTGTAAACCTAGGTACTGAAGTGGACAAGAAAGAAGTCAAAATAGGAGCAGGCTTGGAAAACAGTATTAAAGAAAGATTGATTCAGATGTTACATGACTATGTAGAGATTTTTGCTTGGTCTTATGAAGACATGCCAGGATTGGATACTGATATAGTAGTGCATCGTTTGCCAACGAAGGAAGATTGTCGTCCTGTTAAGCAAAAGGTTCGCCGCATGCGTCCTGAAATGTCTGAGAAAATCAAAGCCGAGGTTATGAAACAATTTGATGCAGGTTTTCTGGCTGTTACTGCTTATCCTCAATGGGTTGCTAATGTGGTACCGGTACCGAAGAAGGATGGTAAGGTGCGAATGTGCGTCGATTACAGAGATTTGAATAAAGCGAGTCCCAAAGATGACTTTCCACTCCCGCACATTGATGTTCTGGTAGACAATACCGCTCAACACAAAGTATTCTCCTTCATGGATGGATTCTCGGGTTATAACCAGATTAAGATGGCACCTGAAGACATGGAGAAAACTACGTTTGTGACGCAATGGGGCACTTTCTGTTACAAAGTAATGCCATTCGGTTTAAAGAACGTCGGGGCAACGTACCAGCGTGCTATGGTGGTTTTGTTCCATGATATGATTCATCATGAAATAGAAGTATATGTGGATGACATGATAGCCAGATCTCATACTGAAGAAGAACATCTCGATCATTTGTACAAATTGTTTGAGAGGTTGAAGAAATACAAGCTGAGATTGAACCCGAACAAATGCACCTTTGGAGTAAGATCCGGTAAACTCTTGGGATTTATTGTCAGTGGTAAAGGAATTGAGGTTGACCCGGCTAAGGTGAGAGCTATCCAAGAAATGCCAGTGCCCCGTACAGATAAGGAAGTCAGAGGTTTCTTGGGACGTTTGAATTACATCGCCCGGTTTATCTCCCATTTAACTGCTACCTGCAAACCCATCTTCAAACTACTGAGGAAGAATCAAGAGATGATATGGAATGATGAATGTCAAGAAGCTTTTGACAAAATCAAGAAGTATCTCCAGGAACCTCCGATCCTGATGCCACCAGTTGAAGGAAGACCTCTAATCATGTATTTTACCGTGTTAGAAAATTCAATGGGGTGTGTGTTGGGGCAACATGGCGAGTCTGGTCGAAAAGAGCATGCCATATACTACCTTAGCAAAAAGTTTACCGACTGTGAAACAAGATACTCACTGCTCGAGAGAACTTGCTGTGCTTTGGCCTGGGCTGCTCGCTGACTAAGACAGTATATGTTGAATCATACCACTTTGTTGATTTCTAAGATGGATCCCATCAAATACATATTTGAGAAACCTGCCCTCTCCGGAAGAATAGCGAGATGGCAGATGATTTTAACAGAGTATGATATCCAGTATACTACCCAGAAAGCAATCAAAGGAAGCGTGCTAGCTGATCATTTGACTCATCAAGCAGTGGATGATTACCAATCTATGAATTTTGAGTTCCCAGATGAGGATGTCATGCTTGTTATTGATTACAAAGAACCTGGACCAGATGAAGGACCCGAACTAGGATCCCGATGGACTATGGTTTTCGATGGATCTTCTAATGCGTTGGATAATGGTGTTGGTGTTGTAATTATTTCTCCCAAGGGTTGCCATACGCCTTTCACTGCTAGACTATGTTTCGATTGTACCAACAATATGGCCGAGTATGAAGCATGTATTTTGGGACTCAGAGCTGCTATAGACCTGAGAATCAAGTTTTTGAGTGTGTACGGAGACTCAGCATTAGTAATCAGTCAGATCAAAGGAGAATGGGACACTAAACATCCGAATCTCATCCCTTATCGAGAGCGGGTGTTGACATTAATCCCATACTTTGAAAGATTACATTCGAACATATTCCACGAGAAGAGAATCAGTTGGCAGACGCCTTGGCCACCATGTCATCTATGTTCAGAGTCAGATGGGACAATGAAGCTCCCAGGATCACCATTGAACGACTAGATGAACCAGCATATTGTTATGAACTTAACGCTGATGAAGTAGAAGAGAAACCTTGGTTCCACGAAGTAAAAAGATATTTAGAAGCTCGGGAACACCCTGAAGGGGCGTCCATCAATGACAGAAAATTCCTGAGGAAGTTCTCCGCTAAATTCTTTTTGAGTAATGGAATATTATACAAACGTAATCATGATTCGACTTTGCTTCGTTGTATGGATAAAAAGGAAGCAGAAAAGATTATGGAAGACATGCATGACGGTATTTTTGGGACTCACTCTAGTGGACATACAATGGCCAAGAAGATTCTGAGATCAGGGTATTATTGGTCTACCATGGAAGCTGATTGCCACCATCACTCCAGAACTTGTCACAAGTGCCAGATCTATGCGGATAAAGTACATGTGCCTCCTGCTCCTTTAAACGTGTTGACAGCCCCTTGGCCCTTTGCAATGTGGGGCATTGATATGATTGGGGAGATTAAACCTACTGCTTCTAACGGACATCGCTTCATTCTTGTTGCGATTGATTACTTTAAAAAGTGGGTAGAGGCAGCCTCATTTGCTTCTGTTACCAAGAATGTGGTGGCACAGTTCATCAAGAATAGTCTTATTTGCCGATATGGCGTCCCTGAAAGAGTTATCACTGATAATGGCACTAATTTGAACAACAAGATGATTACTGAACTCTGCACGCAATTCAAGATAAAACACCATAACTCTTCTCCGTACCGGCCAAAGATGAACGGCACCGTGGAGGCTGCTAATAAGAATATCAAGAAGATCATACAAAAGATGACAGTAACGTACAAAGACTGGCATGAGATGTTACCATTTGCTCTTCATGGTTATCGCACTTCAGTACGCACTTCGACAGGGGCAACTCCTTTCTCTTTAGTCTATGGAATGGAAGCCGTCCTACCGGTAGAGGTTCAGATTCCCTCTCTAAGAATCATGAAAGAGACAGGTTTAGACGAGGATGAATGGATTCAGACTCGACTCGATCAGATAAATTTGATTGATGAAAATAGACTGGCGGCTGTTTGTCATGGGCAGATATATCAGAAGCGCATGACCCAGGCATTCAACAAAAAGGTCAAGAGACGGGTGTATCAAATCGGCGACTTAGTTATCAAGCGTATCATTCTACCACAAGGTGATCCCAGGGGTAAATGGACTCCCACATACGAAGGGCCATTTGTAGTTAAGAAGGTATTCTCTGGTGGAGCCATGATACTTGCTACGATGGACGGCGAAGACTTCCCACATCCCGTGAACGCAGACATAGTCAAAAAATACTACGCATAAAAGAGACCCGCTAGGTCGACGTACCTAGGAAAAAGTAAGGGCATCCCGGCAAACCAAAAGGGTTCGGGCAAAAATTAGGGATAAATATATAAAAATGTACACCCGGCAAGTCGAAAACCTGAAAAGGCGGCTTGGGCAAAAAGGGGTATCCTGGTGGACTGAAAACCTGAAAAGGCGGTCCAGGCAAAAATTAGGGATTAAAAGCGTATGACTATGTCCCGTTCTCAGACAGCGTCATCCAAGTTCAAGGGACTGAACAAGCCAATCACTTCTATCCGACAGCAGGAGATGAGATGCTTGAAGACATAATGACAGTAGCAGAATTAAAATCAACAGGGCTTTTCCTTCATAGTTGTTCTTTATGTTCTCGACAATTTCCTCTTACTAGGATTTCTGTCTCCATGTACACAAATTGCCTGTTTATAGGCCCTCTTTCAAAATCAATATAATTTTATTTCCAAAAAGATGCTTTAGTTTTACTTTTTCTGTTTTGTTTGCATAAACATCCATTGATTTAATTTGAATTGATATGTGCATTTGAATATGATCGATGTGTACCAAAAATGCATGCATAAAATAGAAATAGCAATCACTATGAGACTTCAGGATCGAGGAGAAGGTCTAACCATGCTTCCCAATGAATCCGTTGCTAATTCTATTCCCCAGCAAAGCCAGTTATTCCCCAAAAGCAATTGGCATTACTAGACAAATTGGTCATCTCTTCCACCCCCAGTCGGGCTTCCTTAGATGAGAAGGGGTCATCAATACAAGTATCTCCAACCAGAAGATGGGGATTTATTTTCCCCAGGGGGTCGCCAGAAAAAAAACTTTTCAGACGCATAATTCATTCATTACATCATTTCACAACATACGCATGCATACATTGTTCGCATTTATTTTCATAAGCATAAAACATCTCATGCATCATGACATGGCATGGAGCTAACTTTATTTTTCAGTTAATTATCCTCCTGATACAGTCAAAACAAAGGTCCATCCAGACGGACATCTTTATCAATTACATTCAAGATTCAACTACATCTCTCAGATACAATCCATATGAGCATTCACTCTGGCAAGCGCTCTAATATCCGCCCAATGGTGGCATCATTAAACCCATCCCAGATATTCATTGCAAATACAACATATACAAATACTATCAGACATAGCCTAGCGTACGGTTCATTCTGACTCAGCTCAATATATGACTCCTTCAACTCAGATACGATCTAACGTACGATCCATTCTGACCTTCAACTACTCCAATACGGTCTAGCGTACGACCCATTTGGACCTTCAAATCCTCAGATACTGCCTAGCGTACGGTACATTCTGGGGTGTAGTCTAGCGTACGACTACTTTCTTCTTCAGATACAGCCTAACGTACGGCTCATTCTGCAACTCCAATACGGTCTAGTGTACGACCCATTTGGACCTTCAAATCCTCAGATACTGCCTAGCGTACGGTACATTCCGGGGTGTAGTCTAGCGTACGACTACTTTCTTCTTCAGATACAGCCTAACGTATGGCTCATTCTACAACTCCAATACGGTCTAGCGTACGACCCATTTGGACCTTCAAATCCTCAGATACTGCCTAGCGTACGGTACATTCCGGGGTGTAGTCTAGCGTACGACTACTTTCTTCTTCAAATACAGCCTAACGTACGACTCATTCTGCAACTCAGATACGATCTAGCGTACGATCCATTCTGATCTTGCGTCCCCGGCGAAGTCATCCGCCTAATGAACAACTCACTTTGCTATTCAGATACGGTCTAGCGTATGATCCATTCTGATCTCTTATCCCCAGCAACGTATAACACACTCTGACTCCCCGGCGAAGTCGACAGCCTAATGGATGACTCACTATATGGTCTAGCGTATGACCCGGTATGACACCCATGTCTTCAGATATCATCTAATGTACGACGCACTCTGAAGCCCCTCTTCATCAAGACTAACGTCCTGGATGGCATCTTTAAGCCCATCTTCATCAAGACAAACTTTTAATTAACAAGTGCAAATTTTTGGGGCATTCTAGTGTTCAATAATCTTCCACCTCCAGACCACGAACGGCGTACACACCATTCTAACTCTTTCGGTCCAAGAATATTGAACAGGGGCAGCTGTCATACCCCAAAATTCGCCCGTTAATTTTGCAAGACTTTTTTAAGGCACCCCAACTTATTTTCCAAGGCATTGACCTTAAAGGAACCAAGACCCAGCTCACAAATGGCCCAATCCAGAAAAAGACCCAAACTGGCATGCTCGCTAGGCGAGCAAATCCTTCGCCTAGCAAACCCTTCGCTACAATACTCGCCTAGCGAAGCTTGCGAATACCAGAAAATTCTGGGCTTCATTCTGAGCCCATTAGGTCATAAAAAGAGCATTATAAATACCACAACTTCAGTGAGAAAAAGGGGAGAACGAAAAAGGACGGAGACGGGAGATAGAGAGAAGGCACAGCAAACCCTGGAGGCTAACCCAGAGAATTCAGAGCAACCCTAAAGGAAACCCTGAAGGAAACTCATCCGCATCAAGGTCACCTCCGCCCAACTCAATCCGACTTGCCAATTCAAGGTTACAATTCGATTGCAAACAGGTTTGTATTACCATTACCGCTTTATGTTCTTAATTTGCATGTGATATTATAATTGAATTCATAAACATATTTGAGGTTTTGCATGTGAATTTAAGTGTACCTGAATATTGTGAATGCTGAACCATGTAATTTGTGTATTGGACGCCATAAGGCGTGCAGCAGGCTGAGGTCATACTGTTCTGAAATTCAAAACCCGCAGCCGCTCGCTAGCACATCGCTAAGCGAGCATGTAGCGAGTATTCGCTAGGCCTTCGCTAGGCGAGGCAGAGGCGAACGTGACAGTCGCTAATATTTTGGGGGTTCTGTTCTGTGTTTATTTGATCCGTTCTATGTTAATCATGCGTTATTTTGCCTGACATTCCTACTGATGTGTTTTCCTTTGCGGTGTAATCCTCGATTGCACCCCCATTTGGTATTCTGACCTGTGTGCTGAATGTTGTAAGGGTTCACATATTCCCAGGAATAAGTAGCTTGCTAGGTATTCCACTTTATTTGTGGGATACCCTTGTGGAGATTCATCCTAATTATTTAATTGATTTTAATGTGGAGATTCCTCCTATTTACTTAATTGATTTTAATGTGGAGATTCCTCCTATTTACTTAATTGATTTTAATGTGGAGATTCATCCTAATTACTTGATTAATATGGACCTAATTACCTAATTGATTACAACTACCTAATCGATTGTAAAATATTGCCTTTGAATATGTGATCTTGGACCTCTCTTTGTTGCCTTACGATATTACGGTATTACGGTCATGTCCCGCGAATGTGGGGATACACCTAGCGAAGACTCTTCGGTTAAATCATCACGTCCCTATAAAATAAATCATAGTCCCTCGGATGTTGCCTGCGAATATATGATTTTGTCCCTCGATGACCCTTCGTTGTAGCCTACGGTTAAATGATGATTGTCCCTTCGAATGCTAAGGTATCCTTACAAATGTTGCCTTCAATGACCAATCGATGACCCTACGATGACCCTTTTACATCCAAAGGGTAAGACTACTTACTTCTCGATAGTAAGGACAGTTTTACCCTCATAAGGATAGGACATGCCCATAAAGGCCTTGGGTAGGTATAACCCTTAATTGCTGACTCACAACCTAAAACATTTTTCACACCTCACACCTTTCAAAACATCTTTTAGAAAATCACCACTTGGTATACATTCATACTAGAATCATTACCGAGTTATATTTTTCTAAACAACTTTCAAAACTAAACGAGATAACCACTTTGTATACATTCATACAAGAATCATTACAAAGTTAAACTCTCTTTTCAAAACATTTTTTAAGCAATTCACACAACACTCTTTTCAGACAAACATAAGTGATCAAGCAATTAAGACACCCATGGATAACCATGGATACAAAGGGTGCTAACACCTTCCCTTTGTATAATGTACCTCCCGAATCCAAAATCTAATTAAGGTCTTTCCTGTTCTTTTCCACCTTTCCTTATGGGATAAAAGAAAAGTCGGTGGCGACTCTTGCTATCCGCGACATTTGCTTTCCAAAGCAAAACACACCAAAGTCAGTTCATCGTATGACATTGTCCTCTAAATAGGAAGGGTTTGAAGGTGTGGATTCAAAGCTGGCACACAGGGTCCTTTGTTCTGAGCCAAGAGGTCTCTATTTATAGCCAATTCAATTGATATTTGCACACTTGAACATGGAATCCAAAAATAGCAACGAGTGATGCATGGATGCATGGGTGTGTACAAGCCCATGAAATCATGTCATTTGGTCCATAATTGAATACAAACAAGTTTGAGATCATGTTGGAATTCTAGGAAAATGTGCATGGAAGTTTGAAGTTCAATCTTGCCAAATGGTGATGCAATGTTCAAGCCATGTGCAGCCCATTCAAATCTTGTCCAAAATGGATGAAAATGGACTTTTTGGAAAGGTTAGATCAAGAGGGACAACTTTAATGTTTGACACTTTTTCATTTTAAGCTTGGATTATGATGAATTTCGAGGTGGAAGTTGGGAAAATCAAACATATCAAAAAAAAATCTAAGTGTCAAGCCATATGTTCACTTATTCCACCTTGGCTAACTTTTTTTATGAGCTTCAAATGAGAAACGTACCTTCATCAAAGTTGTATATCTCTCAAAGTCCTCCAAAATGGTCACAAATGTGACCTCATTTGGATTTAATATGAAGGATTTATTCATTTTTGAAGTTGAGGAAAATCACTTGTTCAATGGCATTGGTCCAAAATGACCTATAATGTATCCTCGTATCACATGCTCATAAAAGTTGAATTATCTCTTCCTTAAAACATAAAGGTTGAAGTAGACACCTTGAATTTGATTGTTCAACTTGGAAATCTTTCATATCATAAAAATTGAGCAAGTTATGGCCTTGGGAAGTTGACCTCCAAATTAGGGTTTAGACAAAATGACCTATAATCTTTCATTATAAAAAATCACTTTCCAAGAAAAACTAGCTCTATACCTAAACATGAAAGTTGTTTGGAATGTCTTTTAGAGTAACTTTTATCTTGGAATCATTTTCATATGATAAAAATTGTAGGAGATAGGGTCTAGGGAACCCCAGTTTTGATTAGATGAATTCCTCTGGTCAACCACCATTAACCAACTTGCTAACTTGCAATTCTCTTGACTTTTGGGTCTCATGGAGGATCATATATGCATAAGATGATGAAATTTGAAGTATCCCTTGAAATATTTGATCAATTATTGAAGAAACTTGTTGAAGAAGTTACACAAGATACCCAGATGAATTAGGGTTTCCAAGGCAAACCAACTCCAAACTCTTGATGATTTCTTGATCACAATAACTTTTGAATATCATGGGGATCCATATATGATGCTTATAGCCATAGTAAACCACTCCTTGATTGAGCTCCTTGCATTGAGGGTCTTAAACCCTAGATGTGAGCTTGATAGATCAAAGGTGAGCACATGCCCTACCTACAAAAGAGTTAGTTTATACAAAGACATATTTTTGGTATTTTGGTTAGTAAAATGATAAAAATACAAAGTATGATACAATCACATGATGCTTGGTGATCTCTCCCAATGCAAACCCAATGAATGAGGGGTAAGGAGGATGCTAAGTTATGATCCCAATGCCAATGCATATGATGAGATAGCATGAGGGATCTTAGGGTCAAAATTGGGGTCTTACACCTGCTTTCCTTATTTACCATGTCAGTCCCCATGCTTTGCTAAGACCCTAGTCATGTGAGTCTCGGCTATGAGAAATTTCCTTTCTGGTTTAAACACTGTTACAACCCCTTTCCTTTTGGCTTAAACATCACCCCCTGACCATATCCCCTCCCAGTCTTTATCCTCCGAACTACAAAGATATGACTTCCTTATTGCATTATAAGGATACATAGGCATGGAGATGTGAATCCTTAGCGAGCACTTTCTTTTCTTTGTCCTTCCTGGTTCCACGAACTACGAGGCTCTGACTTTCTCATTACACTATGAGAATACGCAGGCATGAGGGCCATAATCCTCCTCTAGCACTCCTTTTTCTTAATCCCCTTTCTTTGTTGCAAGCACATGAAGATTATAAACACCCATCCAAGCAAGAACATTCAAGATGGTTCCCATGGAATACCATGGATGTGAGGGGTGCCAATATCTTCCCATTGTATAACCGACTCCCGAACCTAGTTATCTATTTCTTTTCCCTTGGGTTTTATCAATATTTTCCCTTCTCTATCTTTTGGGATAAATAAATTTCAGTGACGACTTTGTTATACCTTCGAGCGTGTGATGCGTTCGGTGGGCATATTTCAGCTAGCTTCACAACCCACTAATTAGTTTGAAGTTTTTAGTTTTTGTTTTCAATTTTTTTCCCTTTTGTATTAGTGTTTAGGACATGGGGGAGCTAGCTCAAAAATCACTCCTCCTAAACTTTGTATTGTTTGGTTCTCTGATATTAATGAACTTGTTTGCCAATATTTTCTTTTTTAGTTTAATTTGCTACATTACCAATGAATAAAAAAATAGTCACAAAGGATAAAATGAATACAAGTGATCGAGATTGAGGTTCCCCTGTTGATTGAAGATTGATGAAGAAAAGGGAAACCAACATTTTATACTCAATCTCCAAAATCCAAGCCAGTAATATTTGAGCCTAAATTTTACATTGTTTACTTATTTATTTCTTGAGATCATCCATGCAATTTTATTATATGGAATTTGTGTTGTGTCTTTTTAATTGGTTGGTCTAATAAACACACATAGAGAAGAATATTTGTGAAAATTATGCAGCCTTTATAAACCACCATGTTGTATGATTGAATCCCTTACTAACCAACATTGAGCCTTAGACCCTTCTTTCAGTGACTTGGCCAATATTTATCCATTGACTCAAATGATAAAATATTTTCACTTTCATGTTGAGAATGTATTTAGGGCATTCTGTAATAGGTATAGACCATCCCTTAGTAATGAACTCTTCATACTTCTGATGCATAGTCCATATTTCAAGGAATCTAAAACTAGCGACATGTTTATATTGGGAGAATCTAGTTTCCAATAGAAGAGGATAGTGATCAGACCTTAGTTTGGGAAAAGTTTAAATATTCAAAGTAGTGAAGGTGGTTAGCCAATTGTTATTACAAAAGGCCTCGTCCAATCTTCTTTTTATAAAGTTACTTCCTTGTCTGTCATTGTTCAAAGTGAAAAATGAACCTATAGTGGGGATATCTATAAGGTTATTGTTTTTTGACCAGTTGGTAAACTGTTGTATGTGTGTTTTGTTAGGTGCACGTTTTCATTTATGGTCATGGGCACCAGCTATAACATTGAAGTCTCGTACAATGCACCAAGGTATGATATTGTTATTAAAGGTGAAAGAGAGGTTTAGCAATAGGTTTCTTCTAGAGATATGATAGGCATAGGCATACATAATAATGATCCCAATTGTTATGGAGTCTTGTATGATAGAGAAAGAAATATGTCGGTCTGAAACTAATTTTACTTGAGTGTCAAGAAACTTGTTCCAAATGCACCAAAGGTTGGGGAGAAGTCAAATTCTAAGGTTACAAGCGACCCCTTTTATGTTTAATGATTTAAAGTAGTTATAGAGTAAAACTATTAATGGTCATCTAGGGTTCTGATATGAAGCAAAATAATGGTTTATGAGTTTTAATATGTTTCTTTAGAGTTAATATTATGGGGGGATTGACCAAGCCCCTTACATACTAATTGAGGCTTTTCATTGTAAATGGTTGAAGCTAGCTAGCTACCTTTGCCCTGGTTATATAGGTTCCTCTAGCTTTGGATTTTTTTCTCAAGTTTTTCTTTATTGATTTTGATATTGTCAAGTGGAAACCTTGGTTGTTTGTGTTTTAATCTTCATATCTTTCAGATAAATACCCATCATTTTTCATCTCAGCCATGTTGGGCCAAGATTTATTCAAGAAATCTTCATCTAAGTTTTGTGTTATAGCTATCCTATCTTCCACGTCTGTGGTTTGAGTTTCATTCACTAACTTAGAGTTATCCGAGTTGATCACTTCCATGATGGCTAGTTACTTGTTATGTTACGGACTGCTCTCCATGGTTCTGATTTTATTTAGGTTTTTAATTACCCTTTTCCTCTCTTTTGAGTGTTTTTCCTTTGTGTATCAACGGTTTTTAGGGTTACTTTAATGATGTTCAGAGGTGCTTTCTCTTTTGCGTGATCATCATTAATATCTTTTCTCTCCACTTGTTTCACCTTTCGGATCCATATTATTTGTATGATCAATTCTATTTGTTATTCGTTCCTTGTTTTTGTGCTTTACAGGACATAAGATTTTTGTTCATCCCCCATGTTTTTGGTTTTGTTGCTTTCTTCTGTAGTAGTGTTTTTCTTCTACATGCACCAATATAGTGGCATATATCATTACAATGAGAAAAAAATTCTTGAAGTTTTTCATATTCAATTTCAACAAAGAATGCAAAACCAACCCTTACTACAAGAATTTTGTAGCTTAAGTCTTTGTGTAAATTAATGTCCACCAAGACTCTAACAAAGTGGCCAAATGATCTATCAAAAACTGGTTTGCTTGAGGTAGAGTTTATGCAAATCAGTGCTCCTAAGTTGCTGACTATTATGAAAATTATTTTAGGCCTCCTATATTCTTGTGAAAGGCCATGGATTTTGGCCTAGACCTAAGCAGAAGTTTGATTGACATTTTGAGGGGACAAAGTCCTTATACCAAGGAAAAAGTTTGAGAATACCTGAATTTAATTTCCAAGAGCTTATAGATTTGACTATTTGAACATCTTATAAATAAGAGAAGGTGAACTCGTAGGATCCCTTTAGGAAAGAAGTTATTCCCCACTTTCCAATTGATGACCACTATGTGATAGCTTGGTTCTAATACTAACCACAATTAATGGCATTGGAACTTTAGGCCATATGATCCTCCCATGAAGGTTGTGATTGCAAGCTGTAAATCCTAACTTGTATTCTTCTAAAATTGCAACGACTAGATGGTCTCCTTTAAGACATAGAATAAGTGGTTGACTTTGAGGAATGTTACAAACATTATCAACTGCATTAGCATAAGTTTTTTATTTAAATATTTTCTTAGTTTTTTTCGGTTGACATAGATATAGTCTATACAACTTGACCATTGTTAGGAACATTGGTTTCAAGGAAGAGATGATGAGCGAGAGAAAAAAAAGTCATGGAAGGATCAGGGATGAAGAAGAAAATTGAACCTATGTCAATATTTTTTTACCAAATTCTTACAACAACATTTTTAATATGCCTATTCAACCAATTTAACACTAATTTATTTGGAAAATAATAAATAATTAAACACAATATTTTAATTTATATAAAACTTGACCTATAAAGTAAAGTTTACATAAAATAAATAATTAAATAATTCTAAAAATAGTTTTAATTAAATTTTTATTTTTATTTTTATTTAATAATTAAATTTTTGTCTCTTCATAATTCTAAGATGAATCAAAGTTATAAGTGGTTTTTTTTAAAATAACCACTATTTTTAAAAAAATCCAAAATAACCAATATTTCCATTTTTTTCCAAAATAATCACCTTTCAAAACAGACGAGCCAGATGAACAAGCGCATCCATTTTGAAACAGGAGGATGCGTCAGCATCACTGGCGCATGCTTTGGAAGCATGAATTGAGGGGGCTAAGTGAGTTGGCGCCTATGCTTGGCCTTTGGTGTATGCGCCAATTCATCTGGCGCATACACCTATGTATTTATTTTTTATTTTTTTAATTTTTTTTTAAATTTATTTTATTTTTAATAAATAATGAAATATAATATTAAAAAAAATTATTTATGATGTAATAAGTTATATGGGATTGACAAAAATTTAATGATCGGTCCGATCGAAACGTCCCCCTGTTCCACATCCAGGTGCGTTAATTAGTCTTCGAGGTCTTCCACGATTTTCCTGAGGTGTTTGGGGTCTTTGTGTGCTGACTTGATCCAATGATGGCTGGTGTGAAGGTCTGGTGGAAGTTCCAGTAATATTTGATAGATGTGTCATCATTTGGTCCCAATAGCTGGGGGGCTCTAGCCAACGGCGCTTCCGTAATGTAGTTCGGTGCCCATGTTGTCGTAGTTGGGTCGATGTGGTTGGGTGAATTATAGACGGTATAGTTACTCGAATTGGGACATTGAATTGTTTTGGAAACGAAGAAATGGTTCCTAGGGTGAACTATAGTTAAACAATGGTCGGGTGTTTTGGTAATGGGATGTTTGGGTGGTCATTAGTGAGGGGGCTACGATGAAGTGGCCCATATGAATCATCTGGGCTATAGACGGTTATGGTTGATGCGTATGGTTGTTGGTGGATAGGGTTTGATTCTTGGTTTTGTGGTTGGGTGGGTGACATGAATGGATTGTGAGGTTGGGTGTTTGGTTGTTAGGTGGGTGGCATGAATGGGTTGCGAAGTTGGGTATTTGGTAGGTTGATGGTGTGAGGTTAGTTGTTGGGTTTGGGTGGTTTGGCATTGGTGTTGGATGGGGACTTATTGTTGGGCGTATGATGACGAAGCTAGTTGGCGTGGATCAATCAAATATCGTGGCTCAGACACAAATTGTTGCGTTGTTACCGACCTAAACCATGTCGTATATTGTTAAGTTGGTCTTGCACCATGTATGACTGGTTCGTTTAAGATGTGTTGTCATCGATTCCTCCAATGATGACACGTCTCTTTTGCGAAGTCTCTCTAGTCGGAATTGAAATTCTGGTATCAGATATGAGATGTCGAAGGTAATGTCACGACACTAATATCTACGTCTGGGGGCTACCAAGCCAGGAAGGAAATCGACTAAACAGAATCAGTTCAAAGACTCTCAGTAAACAACTTCAAGTTACAGTCTTTTCACCTAATCTCTACCCGTGTGACTTCTACCTAAGAACTCTTAGATATGAGATCCTACTCACTCCCCCTCAATCACAACAGTGATATAAAACAAGAATTACAATGAAAAGAAGACACTCTTCAAAGACGCATACTTGATCTTGCTTAAAAGCTTCAATCAAGTAAACACACACTCATGCTTCAAAGCTTTGAGTGGACAAATTACAACTCAACAATCAGTCTAATTCAATCATATATGGATGAATGAATGGCTTACAATTCACACGACCACACAAGACTAAAACCCTTATTCTCTTTCAATATTTCATTCGTTATTTCTTGTGTATAAAACCAGGTTTTCCATGTCCTTTATATAGAAGCAATTGGCTGGGCTTGGACATCATAAAACCCTAAAACTATTTCCCATTCATATCTTCTCATGACAGCTGATTATATCTTGTTGGAAAATAAGTCAATCTGGTTGTAATTAATGATTGAATAGCGCGTTTAATCATCTCTCCAATCATACATAGATTAGCATAAAAAACACAATCACACAATACATAACATTCAGACTGAATGTTCTGTATACAGATGTCATGACATCGGGTCTGACATCTCAGTAAAATCCTGCATATTCACATTTTAAACATCCTGCAGGTACATGTTATCTTATGTCACGACAACACTTGTGACAACTTGTGAACACTCTAGGTTTTACCAAAATTGCTGCCAACACATAGAACCAACAAACTCCCCCTTTGGCAAATTTTGGCTAAAACATACATCAGACCATTTGTTCACAAGAGTACAAAAAAAACCCATCAGCAGTTTAGCAGCAGAAGTAATAAACCACACATTTACTAGCTATAATAGCAACTAGTAAACACATATTAAACACATTTATGTGCTTCTTCTCCCCCTAAGTTTGTTCAACACAAACATCTCCTTCAACAATACCTATAACATACATCACCCCATCTGACATCTCCTTCAACATCACCTGTACTACACATAACATCCTTTTCAACATCATTTGTCATCTGTTTAGCATAACTACTTCATAGCACATATTAATGCTACTTCATAGCACATATTAATGCTACTTCATAGCACATATTAATGCTACTTCATAGCACATATTAATGCTACTTCATAGCACATATTAACTGCATCTCTCCTTTAGCTACTTCTCCCCCTTTTTAGTCAAAATAGACCAAAGAGACCAATGAGACAAAATAAATGTCTATTAGTCAAAGAGGATGTCACATAGAATGTTAAAACATATTGTCAGGTGTTACAGAACCACAAACAAACACAACTATATAAGCTGAGATAAAATCCATAGACATCAAAGAGAACCCAAAAATTACATCAAGGCATCAAAACAAGACTGCCAAAAAAAATCAAACATCAAGGCATCCAGAACAGCACATCATCATAATAGGGGGAACAATCTTCACCAACACTCAGTCAGAAGAGCTAGCACCTTCATCAGCTTCAGACCCAAAACTGCCACTTGATTTATCTTGAGATTTAGACCTCTCACTTGAGGTGTGGGCATTTGTTTCCTTGGCTTGACCAACATTTTCTCTATCACCTTGCTCCAAGCTATTAATCAGAACCTCTAAACCTTCTTTCCTGGCTTTAGCTACCCTTATCCCAGTCTCCAATTCCTTACAAGTCTCTTTCAGTTCAGCAATCAGACCATCTTGAGAGGTTGGCTTCTTTACAGCAGATGTCATGACAATGTCATTGACATGACTGCCTTCAAATAATTTGTAATGAACTGACAAGGGAGGTTTTCTTCTACTAGGGATATCACTTGTGCTCAGAATTCCAGGTTACTGGCTCAGGATTATCCCACAAATTATTGAGGGAAAATCTATGGGCAGCTTCACTGCATTTGTAGAAGCATGTTTGACAATTTGTTAAAACATGAATCTACCATAATCAAAATTAAGCTTGGTTCCAATAGCAAATATGAGCCTTCCAAAAGCATTTGAGATTGTAGAGATGTGGTTTGTTAGTACCCAGTTTGCTGACCCTATCTTGTGCAAGATAGCATATTTCACAGTTAATTTTCCAGCAGAGATATACTTCTTGCTTGGCCATTCCTTGACCTATCCAGCAATTATTTCCCTACAGACCTCATTGTCTGTGGCCTCTAGTTCACCAGCACCTTCTGTTCCTCTTCCTAGGAACTTATTGATCATAGTTGGAGAAAACTTCACACACTTTCCTCTAACAAACACCTTACAAAACTCTTTATTGTTCTTGTCAGCAATGTCCTCAGGGATGTTCACCATAAATTCTTTAACAAGACCTTCAAAATACTGAGATAACCCACTAACAGTCTTCATTAATCCAGCATACTTAATCAGGTCCATGACCTCTTTAACCTCCACAACATCCTTTCCCAGTTCTCTTTCCACGGCCACTCTCCTTTGGATTACAAATTTACACTTGGATGCACCATCTTCAAGATGGAAGGAAATGTTATCCAGGTGTACAGCAGCAACCTTTGCATGAGATTTTCTAATAGTTGACTTTTTGACAGAAGAGATGTCAGGGACATCGTCTTCAACATCTTCCTCTGAATCAGAACTTTCTCTTACCTTTCTCTTCTTTACCTCCACTTTACTCCAAGACTTTGAAGGTCCTACAGCAGTAGCCTTCTTACCAGTTTTGGATGTCATCATCTCAGCCACAAACCTACCCTTTCTGGTCTTCATCCTCTTATCAACACTTGGCTTCAAGTGATGAAGCAAGCTATCATCTTCATCATTTGAGCTCTCATCTTCCAAGTCAATCACCTTCTTAGCAGAGTCATGCTTCTTAGACTGGGAAGCTTCTACAGATTTCTTACAAGGCAAGGTTTGCCCTAAAGAGCATAATCCTTTAGCAGCTATATCTTTTTTAGACCTAGATGACTCATCATCTTTCTCATTGTGAGGTTCAACCTCAGGAGAGGGGTCCCTTCTCGATAGAGGAGTCGAAACTCCCTTTACTGAGTGTCCTTCATTAAGGATCCTCATGACAAGATTTCTAATGACACGATCAGTATGATGCATGTCATCCTTAGAGCTAGGGTTATCATAATTGTTACCTTGAGTATGTCCTACAATGGAGGAAGGACCAGGAGCGTCTCCTAGGATGACTGATAGGGGAATCACTTCCAAAATGTCTTCATTAAGAAAGTCCATAGAGGGTGTTCTAGCTTTATGCGTAGGTTTGGAGTTTTTAGAACCAGAAGATGAAGGATGTTGTGACATCTTGTTAAGCTTGTGGAAGGATTTTTGTTGCCCTAGCAGAGAAGGTTGATGAAGTTTGAGGAAGGTGGAAATGTTTGAGCTGAGGTTGCGTGTGAAAATGCTATAGATGGAAGTTCCAATACTAGGTAATGATTTACCATAAATGGGGCACTTTCTTTTAAGTGGGCAGACAATATTTTTATTACCTTTTCCACTCCAAATTAATTGCTATAAATTCTCATGGATACAAATCCCTAATTTGCCTCTTAAACATTCAAATTGATTAGCATCCAAAGCCTTTATAAATATGTCAACTAATTGCATTTCAGTAGTAACATGCTCCAGGGCTATGATTTTCTCTTCCACTAGTTCTCTAATAAAGTGATGATGAATATCAATGTGCTTTGTCCTGCTGTGCTGAATAGGATTCTTAGAAATATTTATAGCACTCAGGTTGTCACAGTATAATGTCATGACATCTTGCGTGACATTGTATTCAATTAGCATATGTTTCATCCAAACCAGTTGAGAACAACTACTTCCAGCTGCTATGTATTCAGCTTCAGCAGTGGACAGGGACACACAATTTTGTTTCTTACTAAACCATGATATTAAGTTGTTCCCCAGGAAGAAACATCCTCCTAATGTGCTTTTTCTATCATCATCACTTCCAGCCCAGTCAGCATCATAGTATCCAGTCAGCATAGATCCAGATCCATGAGTATACAACATCCTATAGGCACTGGTGCCATTGACATATTTCAGTATCCTTTTCACTTGGTTTATGTGACTGACTTTTGGTTCAGCTTGATATCTAGCATAAACACCTACAGCAAAAGAAATGGCAGGTCTGCTTGTTGTGAGGTATAGAAGACTTCCTATCATGCTTCTGTAGAGACTTTGATCTACACTAACACCATTTTCATCTTTGGAGACTTTCAGATGTGTAGGAGAAGGTGTCCTTTTATGACTTGCATTCTCCATGCCAAACTTCTTAACAATGTTTTGGGCATATTTGCTTTGAGATAGAAAGATAGAATCTTCCATCTGCTTGACTTGTAGCCCAAGAAAATAGGTCAACTCTCCAACAAGGCTCATTTCAAATTCAGACTGCATTTGTTTAACAAAATGTTCGACCATCTGATCTGACATCCCACCAAACACAATATCATCCACATATATTTGAACCACCATGAGTTTTCCTCCTTCACTCTTAACAAATAGGGTCTTGTCAATGCCTCCCTTCCTATATCCATTGTTAGTGAGGAACATTGTGATTCTATCATACCAAGCCCTAGGAGCTTGTTTCAAACCATAGAGGGCCTTCCTCAACTTGTACACATGCTTTGGAAGATTTGGATCTATAAAACCTTTAGGTTGTTCAACATATACTTCCTCATTTAAGTAGCCATTCAAGAAGGCACTTTTTACATCCATTTGGAACAGTTTAAACTTCAGAATACATGCCACCTCAAGCAACAGTCTAATGGACTCTGTCGCAACCTGCGAAAAATAGTATGCGAAAAAACAACCGACGAGAAAAGAAATGACAGAAGAGTCGCCACGGTGCGTTATTTATCCCAAAGGAGGGAAAGGAAACGCTCGAAGAAAACTTGAAGAAAAGGAAAGGAAAAGACAAGGTCTCGCAACCAAATCTTGGGTTCGGGAGTCGATTATGCGAAAGGGAAGGTATTAGCACCCCTACCCATCCGTAGTACTCTACGGGATCCACTCTTGTTGTTCTTGTCTAAAGGGTGTGCGTTTATCTAATGTGCTATTTACTAAATAAGGGTTAAAAGAAAATGACTCGCACGGATGTCGCATCCACTGCATACGTATCTCATCTGAATATGAGAATCAGAGTCTTCGTAGCTCGGCTACCTATGGGTGAAAGAGAAGTGTGCTCGCTAAGACATCGCGTCTTATGCCTACGTATATCATCTGGAATGAGAATCAGAGAAAAACGTAGTTCAGCTAACTACGGGAATAAGGGTCTCAATTGCAACTAGGGCAAGAGAAAGGGAAGGTCTCGATCGCAACGAGGGCGAGAGAAAAGAATCGCAACAAGGGCGAAAGAAAACAAGGATTAGTTGTTAGTTGTCAGTCAAACTCGGCAAGACATCGCATCTTGTGCCTACGTATCTCATCTGAACATGAGAATCAGAGTTGTCGTAGTTCGACTACATAGGGTTAAGGATTGCCATCTGAACATGGACTTACAAAGGAGGACACCAGTTGTGTCAAAGGAGAGTAGGCAATGTGTTCACGTCCTAGCAGCAGGTGTCGCAGCTCGCTGAATCGAGTCTTAGGCAGTTACCTCTTTGCAATAGGACGGAGTGACATGCCACAGGATCGGAGACGCACAGAAGGTCTAAAAATAGGGAAGCTCTGCCCTAGAGTTGTTATGCAATGTGGACCTATGTATTAGGATTTACAAATGGGAATATCTACCTAATGTCAGCATGCAAAGAATAAGGGAACACTACCTATGTTATCATACAAAGAATAAGGGAGTTCTACCTATGTTATCATACAAAGAATAAGGGAATACTACCTACGTTATCATACAAAGGGTTCTACCTAATGGGTGCTACCTAAACGGAACAAGAGTCGATGGATGGAGCAAAGAGAGGAGAAGGGTAGATGGCGATGCATGAAGCAATCGACTTACAGGTAGATGGCGATGCCTGAAGCAATCGACTTACAAGAGAAATGGTGATGCATGAAGCAATCGACTTACAAAAGGATGGATGAATACGTGCTGGTTCTGTTAAGTTTTGAAAATGATTACTCGATGTTGAATCGAGGTTTTGAACTTGTTTTGAAATGGTTATCGGATGTTCGTTATTAATTCTTATATTAACAGATGAATAAAGAATGAAAGAATAAACATTATACACTTCATGGGAGAGGGGTACATTTTTTATGAATGGGGATCGTTCATGGCAATCAAACAAAATAAGAATATATGCCTCATACATCATACAAGTAGGCAACAGTTGTCAAACAATCAGATAAGCAATCAAGTATATGATCAAATCAAATAATCAAAGAATGAAATGAAAGAGCATCAGACAATGTGAGAGAAGTATAAACATATTAAACAAACAAACAATAGAAGCATGGATGAAAGAAACAAGTATAAAAAATATCAGATGAATCAGATAGATGAAACTATGCACACAAAGGATCAATGAATAATTTAATCGAGAAATGATGCAAGGATCAAATAAAATCAAGATGAAAGGCCTCTAGTACATGGCATATGAGATGAACAAGGGAGGATCAAAAGATCTCTTCAATTGCCCTAAGCAACCCCTTAAGTCAAACATCAATCATAGAAAAGTCAACTGTAAAGTCAAGTCAATTTAAAAATTATCAAATAAATAGTAAATTAATCAAGAAAATTATGAAAAATTAAACTAGCTAAGGTGGGGTTAGGACATCATCATCCCCCAAAAAGATTTTTAAAATAATGTGAATTAGTGTATAAATTAATTGAAATAAAACAGAAGTCAAATGAAAAGTCAACCAAACAAACTAGGTCAAAAATAAATCCAAAATAAATTGAAAATGAGAAATAAAATCCCAAGAAAAGGTCAGGTTGACCATGGGACATTGGTTAACCCTCATCCCAAAAATCAGAAGTTAAAAATAATTCTAAGTCATGAAAATAAAATTAATAAAAAAAGTATGCTAATATGAACTATTTGGAATAAATAATTGAAATAAAATATTAACAATAAATAAATATGAAAATAAAAATTAAATATAATTAAATAAAACATTAAAAAATGTGAAAAGTATTTTTTGGTATTTTTATGAATAAATAAAATATTTTTATTATTTAAAAACAAAACAGAAAAAATAAAATGAATTAAATAAAAAGAAATGAAAATGAATGTGGTATAATAGTAATGGGCCAGGCAGGGAGGTGTGGATAGTGGTAGCGCGCTAGGCCCGGTCCAAGTATTTATTCCAGTGTGACACCATAAAAATAAACGTACAGCTTATTAAATCATGTAACACACCATCAACCGGTCAAGTGTATATAAGTCACAAAAGACATAATAGGAAATGGATGGACAAGATCATAAAACACGCACACGATCCAAGGGTCTCTGGCGTGACGCGTCCGGTCTTTTTCATGCAACATACAAAACCCTTACAACATGCATGCTGGAAACATAAAACTCAGGCCATTTCTTCCATTTTCCACACAAGATTTCTCATGCTATGGCTCACCAAATGGGATGATATAAAAAGCAAAGTTTAAGTGCAAAATGAGTAGAACACAATGGTGTTTTATTTTGAAGGAAATGATAACTTAAACATGGTGAAAAGTGAACAACAAGGGACCCTCATGAACACGGATACAACAAAAATTTCACAACACAAACTCAAGCTCAATCACAATGCCTCATGGTGAGGGCTTCATAGACAAACATGGCATATTATTTACATGGAAAATCAAAATGAAACAAGCATGGCATAATGGGAAACAATATGAAGTAAGCATGGTAAGAATGAAAGAAACAAGTGATGATCAAGTATGAATGAGCATGAGCAAGGCCATGGAAGAGAGTGAGTGAAATGTTTACCTATTGGATGAAAGGTCCACTGCCCCTTGAAGATGGAAGGAGAATAAGGTGTTGTTTTGATGCTTGTGCTTGAGAAACTTGTGAAATGGAAATGGAAGGAAAGCAAACTTGTCCACTTGCCTTGCTCTTTCTTAGGTCGAAAATAGTGGCAGCCTCTATCTCTTCAGATTAGGGTTTAGATGCTTATGTATGTTGGGTTTAAAATGGCTAATGGGCTTGCACATGTTTGGTTTGGTTCATGAGCAAAATCCAATGCAAAAGGTGAGGTGTGAAAGGAAACTCTAATTGTAGCAAAACATAAGTGAGTGGAACCAAAAGTACATGGCCAAATGAGGAAAAGTAAGGGCTGGTCGATTTTGTGGTCTGACTTGGTTGTCTTGTGCAGCATAAAAACAATCCAAATAGGTGACTTTGTGACCTTGTATCTTGAAGAATACATGACCAAATGGTAACGCAATGCAAACAGTAGGAAGAGGGCATGGAGCTTAACATTTTTCATGTTGAACACAAGTTGAAATGGTGAGTGGAAAGAGGTGAGAAATGGCCATAAAGTGCAGATTTCATCATGCCAACAGGTTGGGCCAGTGTGGCCTAAATGCTGCCTAAAAATTCAGTTCATGATGCCTACTTTAGATGAGTGCATCTCTCAAACCAATGATCCAAATGGGATGATTCTAAAAGGATGTGAAAGAGGACATGGCAAGGTACAATTGTCATGAAGAAAGTATTTTCAAAATATGCCTTGAAGTGCAAGAAAACTGGCCTATAAGTCTTGACAAATCTTGAAGATTTTGGACTTAGAAAATTTTCTAAGTGTCCTAAAAATAATGTCTCACTTTGACTAAGCATAACTTTCTCAATTTTAACCCAAATGAAATAAACTTTATATCTCTAGAAATCTTGGAACAAGAGGAACAACTTTCATGTTGGAGAAATTCTCAAATGGAGCTTGCATTTTGATGGAAAATGGGCTTAAAGTGGGTGCAACAATCATGAAAACTTGCCCTAAATAGAAAGTCAACTATTTTCAAATTTAGTAACTTTTCCAACTCCTGATTAAATGATGAGTCCATGATCCAACCTTGATCAAATTTCACATGTAGGCTCCCTTAGGCATGAATTTTGAGATTCCACTTTCAAAATGTTAGGAGTTGACTTTTCTGGCCCCACAGTTGACATTTCCCAAATTGTCTGATTCCTGATTCCATTGATCAATTGAAGCAACTCTGGCTCAAATAAAGAGCTGATTTTTTGTATGTAGATCCTTATGGACATATGGAGGGCCATGGAAAAGAGTTTTACCTAAGGAATCAGAAATAAATCGATTTTATACCAAACCCTTGTTTTAGGGCAAAATGATCAGGAACTGATTGCACTGATTGCCAATCGATCTTTCTGAGACAATTGTGAATCTTCCTAGGCCAAGATGCCTCTCCAATCATGACATGGATAAGCTCCTTCACTTCCAACCAAACATTGCTTGTTGCAGATAACCATGAAACCCTAATCTCCTAATTAAATCCAGATGCACACTCTGGGAGCTCTGAATCCTCCATTGATGAACTGTAGACCACCATAAGATACCTGGACCACCTTGAGACTTGTATATTTGGAGAATGAATTTCAATTCTCAGTCTTGCTTTGTGTGGGCTCCTTCTGTTAAGGAGTGATCAATCTAACCCTAATTTCCCAAGTCACTAATGCAGTATGCAATGAGTATGACCTAGTATGATGCTAATGCAATGTGAAACATAATCCCATGCTTCCTCGAAAAAGTGAAGGGTAAATTTTGGGGTATTACAGCTGCCCCTATTCAATTAACTGGAGACCCGAAAGGAAGATAGCAGTGGCTTTTTCGCACTTTCGAGGTATCAAGGGACTGAATATAATAAAAAAAACCTGAAAATTTACACTAAAGTGAGGTGAAGTAACAATGCCTGTCAGGATCGGCAAAGAAATGGTCTTAAAAGAATCTGTCTGGTACAGTGAGAGTCGGTCTGAACACCAAAAAAGAAGGGTAGTCTGAATACCAAAATAAATGGTAACACAGGAATAACCATGGCCTGAACGCCACTCATGAGTCTGAATACTGGAAGTAACTTCGATCTGAGCATCGGAAGATACTAAATTATCAAACATCGGTCTGAACACCGGGAAACTGGCCTGAACGCCACTTCGGTCTGAATACCAGAAAACTGGCCTGAATTGCCACAAGTTGCGTCGACCTGAACGTCGGAAACTTCTTCGATCTGAACATCGGAAAATTGGCCTGAATGCCACTTCGGTCTGAATACCGGAAAACTGGCTTGAATGCCACAAGTTGCATTGACCTGAACGTCGGAAACTTCTTCAATCTGAGTATCGGAAAATTGGCCTGAATGCCACTTCGGTTTAAATCTCGGGAAACTGGCCTGAAGGCCACTTCGGTCTGAATACCGGAAAACTGGCCTGAATGCCACAAGTTGCGCCGACCTGAACGTCGAAAACTTCTTCGATCTGAACATCGAAAAAATGGCCTGAATGCCACTTCGGTCTGAATACCGGAAGACTGGCCTGAATGCCACTTCGGTCTGAATACAGGAAACTTCCATGCCTGTCAACATCGGCAGAAATAGGGAAAATGATAATTGAGGCGGCACGTGGGCCAACGACCTATACTGGGGATAATAAGTCATGAACAACCTTCAGTCTGATTACTGGAAACAAGCTTCTGGTTTATCACCTGGGATACCGAGAATTTTTCAATGGCGTAATGCTCCATGAAAATGGAAATGCTACGCGATTTGGGAGGATGCAATGCAATATGATTCTACATGCAGGGATGCGAGATGCTGGGGAGAATGCCAAGCCAAGGCAAGGAATCCTGCCGGGGATATGATTACAATCTTCTGGACCCTGGTGTCGCATCACGCGAAAAACCGGCGGGAAAACAAGAACAACAGAGCCGCCACCGTGCGCTATTTATCCCAAAAGAGGGAAAGGAAACGCTCAGAGTAAACCTGGAAAAAGCATGGTCTCGCGACCAAAGAGAATGGGATCGGGAGTCGGTTATGCGAAGGGAAGGTATTAGCACCCCTACGCATCCGTCGTACTCGACGGGATCCACGCACAATAGGAAGGAAAAATAGTTGCTAAAACACTGCTCACACGCACACATTGGCTGAAAGAGACACAAGAAAACAGACTGAAACTGACTCGGCAGGATATCGCATCCTGGGCCTACTTAGTCTATCAAGCATAGACATCAGAGTCAAAGTAGTTCGAACTGGGGGAACGACACATGCTCGCTAGGATGTCGCATCCTATGCATACGTATCTCCTTTGGACGAAGGAGAATCAGAGCATTCGTAGCTCGGCTAACACGCACACAAACAAACACGGGCAAAGGCAAACATGGAGCCTGAATGCCATTTACTGGACTTACATCAACATCCGAACCAAAACACACACGAGAAGGCAAACATGGAGCCCGAATGCCAATCACTGGACTTACATCGGCATCCGAACCAAACACACGCACACTGGAACCCGAATGCCACTCGATGGACTTACATCAGCTTCCAAGCACACAACAAGACACAGGATGTGGAATGCCAATCGCTGGGCTTACATCCATCTCCTACACACGCAAGACAAAACAAAGACACAGGCGCCCGGAGAGATCTGCTCATCTCCTGCCTACGTACCTCATCTGGTATGAGGATCAGGGCGACGTAGTTCCCCTATGAAGGGACACAGGACTAGCCTAACCAGATAACAGAGGGAGACACAACTAGGGAGACTAACTCGAGCCTAGATGTTATCATGCAAAATCATCCCTAAGTTAAGGGTTCTAGCTAACTTGCACAGGAAGCAAGCCTATCTTAACCAACACAGGTAAACAGCAAATCAAGCATTCACAAGTAGCACACACTATATACACACAAGTGGGGCTCAATCAAGGGGTAAGACTGCAAGAGCAAGTCATCTGTACAGTGGTAAGGGTAGCTCTTAACCTTGACATTGAGAGTCAAGGTGAAGCTGATGAAAGGAGAGTGAAGATAAGACTTCACAGCTCTTATCCCTGGTCAGGGAGAGCTTCAGACAATGAAGTGTGGGTCCAGAAAGTGGGAACCCTTCTACACTTTAAGACACTGACACAATTGTACATTGTACAAGATCTTGGGTTTGTATCCCAATGCATCAACACCTTGGTGTGAGCAGAGGGATGACTCAACAGAATAGCGGGAGATAGATTGCGTATCTCTTATATCCGCCCATTGCCTCATAGAGGTCTTTACCTGCTTGGGGACAAAAATAAACAAGCACAAACATCGCCTCTTAAGGAGGACTTCAGACAGGTGCCTGGCTAGGTAACAAGCCAGGTCTTCCAGATTACATGGAGACAAGAATGTTATACCTCAATGCAAATTGCTTATCAAGCAAAGCAAAGCAATATTAGCAACTAATGTACCTGAAATCAATCAAATACAATCAGTATACCAATCACCGAACTAAACAGCAAATGGTTCACAGTTAACTATACAGACAAACACAAGCCAATGCACAAAGGTGCAAGCCATTAAGGCTTAAACTCAAGTATCAATCCCTGCAAAACAAAGTCAAAATTAGCTATACACAAGTCACAAATCAAGTCCAATGGAAGCACACCATCAAGCAAAGGCCATTTGTGCTATTAACCTGAAACATAACTCAAAAGTGAGATCACAAACCACTAGTCCAAGACTAGGGTCAAAAGGAGATGAAAAATCCAAAACAGCAAGTGAAAAATGATCAAAACCAAGATAAATCCATTAAGAAGAGAATCCAATTGGTCTCACATCAAAACTATGCACCAAATTCATTTCATGCACAATCTAGGTCAAAGTAGGCAAGTGTGAACCACATATGAGCAAACAGAATGATTTCCATCAAACAAATACCAAAACAGCTCAATAAATTCCACAAAAATTCCAGTTCAAACAGGACACATTCAATGAGCTTCATGTCAAATTTCATGCTATTTGTACAAAAGTAAGTAAGGAAATTAAATTCAACAAGTCAGGACATGCAAAAATCAATCCAAACTAGGTCACAAAGCATGTGTCAACTTCAAGCAAATGTAAAACAGTGACAACAAATGAGAAATGAATGGGACCAAAGCCAAAGTGAACTCAAACATGTTAGGAATCACTCCATCAAATTTCATCTTCATATGGTAAGGTATGAGAATTTCACATAGCATGGAAGTTAATCACTCAAGAAAAGTTCACAAAATGGTAAACAGCAAACAAAAATCCCAATCAAATAGGAAATGGCTCAACAATTCCTACAAAAAATCATGGCAAAACTAGACATATACAAGATATCTCATGCAAAAATTGGGAGCAAATGGCAAAGCACAAGAATAAAAAATAAAATCATGAATTTGACATAACATAGTGTGACACACATTGTCACACTCAACTTGCACACATCATATCTTGCAAACCATAAATCCAGAATTCACAAACTATACATCAAAATCACCAGCAATGAGTCAAGAACAAGCATGTGAAATTTCATTCATTTTGGATAATGCATGATCATTTTATGAAGGAAATGGTGAAACATACATCAAATGCATACATATCAAGGATCACTAGGCAAATCCAAAAAATCACCAGGCACAACTTTAATTACCATGCCTAAAAAAAACTAGACAAAATTTGGAGATCAACACAAAAATCCCCATCCAATTTGGATAAAAAATGAATTAGTTGTAATTTTTTGAAGTTTATTGATGAAAATGAAATTTTTATTTAACATTTAAAATGAATTAAAGGCGCTGAATGGCAAATTTGTAAATACTGAGAGCCTGGCCAAAACGCGGCCGTTTCATTAAACGGCTTGGCGCGTTGTGATTCGCTGATTCCGGTGGTAAACACGTTTTTGAACGCAAGCCACGGCAGTGAAGATCAAACACGCGATCTGGACCATCTTCTTCACCACGTTCATCAAACAACTTTCCAGAAAATCCAAATGCACAAATCTTTCACCAAAATGAACAAATCCTATATGGTTGGAACCGTCTAAGCTAACACAATCACAATATCCACATGAAATTATCCAGAAATCCACACACAGCGAGAATCGATCAAAAATAGTTTTAACATCTAAACTTAAATCCTAGATTTCTCAATGAATATCCAATGAAAATGCGCGATTCAAGCTTCAGATTACTCAGCAATGAATACTCTATCGAATCCATATCCTAATTTAAGCAATTAAAACAATTGATTTCTGACCTCAATTCGAGTGCAGGTATGGATTTGATCGTTTCCAGCCTTGAAGTCGTGAAACAGTCGTGTATTGAGGTATGGACAAGAATATGGAGTCAAGATTTTAGCTCGAAACAGCTTGCACTAGTGGTAATCTTCAACTGTCATGTACAAGATGCAAAAGCCATAGCCATGATTCTTCAAGATCCTTCTACTGTGAGCTTCAACAGAAATCTTACTCCACCTACAAATGATGATTCGCACCAGAGATAGCAGAAAAATGGAAGAAATCTTGATGAATGATGATAAAAAAATGTGAGAGCCAATTGTGAGAATTTGAGAGAATTTGTGAATTTGCTTTTGGATCTGAAAGAATGAGATGTCATTATGAGAAACAGTTATGATTAAGACTTTATACCTCACACTAATCCAAAATTTAATCAAGATTAAGCAAATTGGAATGATTAGTATAAAATGCATTTTTCATGATTTTGGCCAAAATGCCCTTTTCCAAACCAGTCAATGTATCAGTCCAAACTTGGTTCAAGCAAGTCTAAAATGACATTTTGGATGTGTATGAAAAGGTCCCAAGTGCATATGGCTAGTAATTCTTAAAATCACTATTTCACACCAAAAAGGCAAATGAATTCACTTGAAAAATGTCATTTTGCTATGAGGTTTTTTGATGAAATGTAGTGATGCACTATGAAAGTTCATGTTAAATGTGGTTTGCTCAAAGAAAGATCAGCCAATTTGGCCATTCCATGTGAATGTTATGGCACTTTGAATTTAGGCATTTTCTGAAAATGAATGGACTATATCTTGCCAACCACACATGGGAATTTCAAGTTCTTGGACTTTTTGGAATGGTGAGATCAAGATCTTCAACTTTCATGTTGGACAAAATTCCATTTGAAGCTTGTATGATGAATTAATTTTGAGGAGAAAAACTTTCCATTTTGGGCAGTTGAAATTACAGGTCACCTGCCATTTTAGGAAACTTTTGATCTGACTTTATTTTCTTCAACCTTGGTCTTTGATATGTCAAATGAGACTTATATGGACATAAATGATGCCTTTCAAACCATCTCCCACCTTCCAATCCATAAAATCAGGCACAGTTGACCACAGTTGACTTTTTATGGTTTCAGCTGAAATTCAGCTTGACTAATGACTTCTGAGCATCCAATCTTTGGCCAAATCATTTCAAAATGATCCTTAGACCATATGAACTTGATAAATCAACCCTAGGGCTTTGTCTCAATGGAAATGGCACATGCTTGCTTGTTTGACCTGATCTCCTGACCAGTTTGACCTAATTTGTCAGCTGAACTTGCACTTGGGCAAAGGCAATGCAATGTTATGCAATGGACTATGTTATGTTAATAACCTAATGATGAAATGTATGCACAAAAGGTGGGGTGCAAATTTGAGGTGCTACAGCTGCCCCTATTCAATCAACTGGGAACCCGAATGGATGAGAGCAACGGCTGTCAGACTTTCAGGGTAAACAGGGATTGAATACCAAGAACCGTAGAATTTGCACACTGCTGGGATCCACCAACGGAAACGTCCACTGGGATTTGATATTTATTACTGGGAATTTGATTTTCTGATTTCTTTTCTCAAAGGTACAACCACCTCCAAACATCTCAAGATGATGAATGGGAAGAGAAATCACAACTAGATGCCAACGGACAACTAGGAAAAACTCGACGTTTACCAAAACCAACGGAGAGGTAAGTCAATCATCGATGAATGACTGGAAGGATAGCGATACAACCATACGTCAACGGACGAAATGGGAAAAACTCAACGTTTACCAAAACCAACGGAGAGGTAACCCAGCTGGGACGACCAGGAAAAACTCTACTGGGGACGACCAGGAAAAACTCGACGTTTACCAAGACCAACGGAGAGGTAACCAGACATCATCGGATGACTGGGAAGACTCGACTAGACGTCATAGGACGAAAGGGAGAAGCTCGACGTTTATCGACACCAACGGAGAAGGAGACCAGACATCAACGGACGACGGATGAACTGGGAAGACTCGACCAGACGTCATAGGACGAAAGGGAGAAGCTCGACGTTTATCGACACCAACGGAGAAGGAGAAAGCCATTTCACGAGGGAAAGGCACCACAATCAGAAACCGAATAGGACGTCTACTGGGGATTCTGGCTGGGAATCAACCAGACATTAATGAATGACTGGGAACAGGGTATACAATCAAACGTCAACGGACGAATGAGAAAAACTCAACGTTTATCGAAACCAACGGAGAGGTAAATCCGCATGGGGAAGGGTACAACTAGACGTCATCGGACGACTAGGAAAAACTCGACGTTTATCGACACCAACGGAGAGGAGGAAACTCTGAGGGGAACCATATGGTATTACCAAATGATCTGCGGGGAATAAGCAACCAGACATCATCGGACGACTAGGAAAAACTCGACGTTTATCGACACCAACGGAGAGGAGATTCAACTGGGGACGACCCTGTGGGGAAAGATATCAACTATACGCCAACGGACGCATAGGAAAAACTCGACGTTTATCGACACCAACGGAGAGGAGGATAGCTACTTCACTAGGGAAGGAGGACGACGTTACGAACATCGAAAGATGATGTTTACAGACATCAAAGAAGACCCGACATTTACGCATGACTGGGAAAGCACCGAAAGATGGTGTTTACCGACACCAAAGAAGACCAGACACTTACGCATGACTGGGAAATCACCGAAAGATGGTGTTTACCGACACCAAAGAAGACAACACGCACGGGTGCTGACAGGACGACATCTACACATGTCAAGGCAAGGCTACACACTTGCTGGAGTCTCACTGGGGATCAAGGTCACGACAGCGAGCAAACAGGAAGGAACACCAAGAATACCGGGTTGTAGGCATGAAAACCGGTGACCGACCAAAGCGTGAATTGGTTTGTGTTCCAAAGCACTCAACATCCTGAAGAGGGCTAGAAAAGCAGTCTCGTTAAAGGATGGACATGGACATTCGGTTCCATAAGGAATACGAATCTTACTCAACTGGGGAGGACGACTTCGACCCAAGAGCACATGAGATACATTATCTATAGCCGTCAAAACGTAGATAACATACTCGCATGGAAGATTATCCATAACCGGGTTGGTTGTTAAATGGATAAATCGACCGAAAAGAAAGGCATCGGGGTACCAGATTAGGTATGCAAAGATGACCAATCGAAAGGGGATAAAGTTGCTAACTCGGAGCAAATACCCAAAGGGAAGGGGAAGACCCACTCGGGACAATACTGCTTGATTAAGGCAAGTATCCAGAGGGGGAAAGAATATCAATACCGCAAACTGGATACTGATAACTGCAAAGAGGGGATTACATCTACCGGTTAGTAGGTAGAAAACCACGGAAAAGTAACCGGTCATCGATAGGATGAGCACAAAGGGTTAACTCCACACAGGGGAGAACAGAGGATTCACATCTACCGGTTAGTAGGTAGAAGACCACAAAGATCGGACTTACAGCTACCGGGTTGTAGGTAGAGGCCAACAGACAGTCTGCTGAGACAGAGTGAGAAAAAAGGATTCACAACTACCGGGTAGTAGGTAGAAGACCGCAAAATCCGCCAACAATCAGAATGAACCACAAAGGTTACCTCTGCTAGGGGATGAAAGTGGGATTTTACAACTACCAGGAGTAGGTAGAAAACCACAAAGATAAGACTTACCACTACCGGTTAGTAGGTAGAAGCCCCACATTCCACTGAGGACGAGATGAATGAGTGCCGGTTAGTAAGCAACTATTCATTCATGCCCCATGGAAGCACAAGAGACAGCCACAAGGAAGCCAATTCATGATCGATCCGAAAAGGCAAACTGAATCAAGACATCCTAATGAGGAAAGAACTCAATAGGGAAAACCCATCCCAAGGGGAGGGAACGGAAACAACCGTCATCCACGAGGATATAACTCAGTGGGGAAATGCAGAAGAAAACGACAGACACTTTCTGCTTAAGGGGTCAACTCTACATGGAGAGATTAGACACCCACATTTGCTAGGGGAATTGACCCAATCTTGCAAGATGCTACCAATCGGGGAGTAACAATGCTGGGAATACCCGCTCACTTGCGGAGTCACTTGTTGGGGAAACTCTTCTCTCAACCCTGCTGGGGAACCCAATTCTGAAATCGATCCAAGCGATGCTAAACTCTTTCCAACAATCCCTTCTCGGTCACCATGGCTAAGGGCTAATGGATATGCTTGCAATGCAGATGCATGAGAGTTTTTTTTTTTTTTTAGCGCAATGCCCCATGATCATGGAAAGGCTACGCACTAGTGATGCAATATGCTATGCTTATCTAAATGATGAATGCATAAAACACACGTCTCCTCCAAAGACAACACCGGGGAACTCCAGGAATGGTGCTGAGGATCTCATTACCACGTCAATTTCCAACCTGTCGGGGAACGATAAACTTTGCTGGGGATATGGTAACCTTCAGGCTTGCTGAGGAGGCACCGATCTCGAATCTGCTAGGGAGATGACACTCTCAAACCCATTGGGGAAATACGGCCTATCGGACACGGGCCGCCCTTCGATTCGTCGACCACTGGTGTTCACCATCCTACCACAGTTTGACTTTCCACTTTTGAGAACTCTCAGACTCATCTGAACTCTTCTAATTCATCACCTTGTATTCCCGGCTCCTCCGTACTCTACGGGGATCGGACTCCTGGGATTCATACAACTTTCCAGTCTTCAGACTTTGAAGAGTCTTCTTGATTAACTCCTTCCAGGATCGTTGTCCTTCTTTCGCCGTCTTTTCATTGTTCGTCTATCCCTTGCCCCTGGTTGGACTCTGTGGGGATTTCTTTTTTTTCAAAATGCTTCATATCACCACCTGCCAGTGAATGAAGATATCTAACAGCACCCGCACAAGAGGTCGTTAGATAAAAAACGTGCCCCGGGCATGCCCCATATTTCAACACCTAGGTCACTCAAACTTCCGATTAAGATTTCCGGATTTCAATCTTATAAGCACGCATCGGAAGGGACCTCTATGTTTCAAAATGCAAATATTCTTATCAAAAATGAACGGATGTTTTCGTAATCAAAGCGGTAATGAAAACAAAAACAAAACTATTTGACTGAACGCATTTATAGACTGAAACAAAAAGGTGGCTCAGAATCGAGCAACACACAGGAAGCAAACCCTGGAAAGAGGTGATTGCGCACAAAAGGAAAAATCTATCCTAATGGCAATGTGAAACCATGATCTCATCGGGTTCCAACTCGGTTACACCCCATATGTCCTCAAGACTTTCCGCACTTTCGGCCTTCTGAACCAGACGCTTCCGATCGATCTCTGTCGGATATTAGCCGAATCATCTAAAGCTCAAACGATCATGCTAGACGCAGTTGTTCATTTCAATCCCTCTTTTGCCCGGACCGCCCTTTCGGGTTTCAGTCCACCGGGATACCCTTTTTTTTGCCCAAGCCGCCCTTGTGGGGTTTTCGACTTGCCGGGTGTACAGTTTTTTTTTTTATTATCCCTAACTTTTGCCCGAACCTTTTCTTTCTGTTTTTTGGTTCGCCGGGATGCCCTTTTTTGCCTGGACTCTTTTATTCTTTTTGTCCAGCGGGACTCTTTTTACGAAGTATTTTCTAACTGCGTCCGCATCTACAGGGGATGGAAAATCCTCGCCACTCATGGTCGTCAGCAACAAGGCTCTGTCAGAGAAAACCTTTTTGACCATGCTGGGGATTCATGATTGGGTGTCCACTTGCCCCTACGATCGTTGAGGAGGAAGGATCCTTTTCAACACCAACTCTCTTACATGGTACGCACGAGGTCGCACTCTTCGGTCAACAACACGCTTCATTCACTAGGTACAACTGCCCCATGACAAGTAACTATCAGCCTCTTTTCTCCTCGGTCAGGCTCAACGTGTCATACTGAGTCCTTATCCACTCATCCTTTTTCAAGTTTACGTCCAACGGGACCCCATGACAAAACCTGAGTCTCAAATGGTAGTACCACCCATATCTGAGTGAGAAAGGCATTGCCCCAGTAGCCGTACGTATCGAGGTTCGGCACCCGGGATACAAACTTTGTACTCAACCACCATCGTGGGTGCATTCAAATGTTATCGGGGAAGCACTAGCTCATTCACTTTAAACTCTCCCCCTCAGACATCAGAATCCGTTCGGATTCAGGGTCAGGCTCCTCCTCCGGGATCGGTCACTCTCAATCTTTCGATTTGAGTACCTCGAGATGTCCTCATCAGGGAATTCGGACTTCCTTGGTTGATAATCATCAATGGATTGTTGGGCGAGATAACCATACCGTACCCTCCTCTTGGTTGCTTTCTGGGAGGTATACTGAATATCGTATTCAGTCGACGCCATTTGCCCTCTCGCAACCCGTCCGGTCCACGCTGACTTCTCAAGCATATACTCGATCAGATCCATTTTGGACATCCACAAAGCGGTATGAATCAGCATACTGTCTCAGTCGGCGAGCAGCCTATGCCAAAGTACATCAAGTTTTCTCGAGCAGTGAGTGTATCGTTTCACAGTCGATAAACTTTTTGCTTAGGTAAATTGCATGCTCTTTTCGACAAGACTCGTCATGCTGACCCAATACACCTCATAGACCCCTTGAGGGCTGTCAAGTACCAGATTAACAGAATCAGAGGTTCCTGCAACTTGTTCTTTTTCCAATGCCATCCTACCTGACCGTTTGATCTCTTTTTGTTTTTGGTTCAGGCGTTTCTTGCATTATTTTCCTTTTTCTTTTTTTTCTTTCTTTCTCTTTTTCTTTCTTTTTTTTTTTTGTAGGATCGACCTCAATTCCTTTTATTTGCTCACAACAAGCCTCTGTAGCTTGACGGACAGCACTCCATAAGTGCACTGATTTGGACTCAACAGTCTGGGTTGTCTCAGCCTGGTCAAGCAACTTGATCAAGTCCACCGGATGCCCCTCTCTTGCTCGGGACTTTGTCATCATGTCCTCAACATGGCGTTTGCTTTCACGATGAATCATATCATAAAACGAAGTCACCGTAGCCCTTTGATCCGTGGCACCGGCCTTCTTCTTCACCTTACAACAAGAAGGTACTCTTTGGTGTGATGACATTGTTTACTCCATATCATCTGGCGACAATTCCACTTGACTTTGGCCAAGCAAGCCATCCATGAAGGTAAACACCGAGAACTGAGCTGTACTATCAACCAATACATCAATATGAAGTATCGAGAATTCATCTTTCGAACTAGCTCTATTCACGTCTCGATAGTCCCACACACTTCTCATCTTTTAGCACCGGTTTCCGCTTCACTGGAAGACAGTCTTCTCTCCATGGTAGCTCGTGCCCCACAACATGGGTATTCCACCCTGGTGTATCTTGATGCAACCAGGTGAAGATATCAACCTGCTCAACAGGGCTACCATTCTGTTCTCGACTCGCCTCTGAAGCGGCCTTAACTTTCATTTCCCTTCTGACCTCGGCGGTACTTGGGATGACAATCTTGACTCGCTCCTCGTGCAGTTGAATCACCTTCTCCTCTTGTTTCAACGCCCTGGCTAATTCCAGCAGATCACAATCTTCTTCGCCTTATTCTTCGGCATGATAGATCGGAGTGTCGAAGTCATACAGAGGTGTAACCAAATTGTTATCGATGAGATCAAGATGGTAATCACTTTTGAGGTCGAAACCAAATGAATCAAAAGGAAAGAGAATAAAAACATTGCCATTTTTATTTTTATTTTTAAAACTGCAAAAAAGTGAAAAACAGGGAACACCGCTTTTAATCACAAAAACATCCATTTATTACTGATGCAAAATGTTGCACAATGAAACACATGAGATGGCCCTTACAATGGACCATTACGTTTCGGGCAAAACGTATGGCTTTTATGCAAACAAAATAAAACCAGAAATCCTACATCTCAGGATGAGTGACAGTGGTGATTTCGGAGGCCTTCCAATTGCCTGGTACGCACGACTTTATCCACAACTCGAGCTCGCGGTCACGGTCGGTCTCTTCACTCACTGAACAAGCAGAATCCAGCATTCCTGCACTGACAAAGATGTACGACGGACGACGTCCTCTGTTTGGTCTAGACGACTCTTGATCTGGATAACCAATCCCGAACATGTCTGCCTTTACCACTATGTCAATGATCCTGCCCCAACCTCGGGCCTCTTTGTTCTTCACCACCTCTAGAGCCTGTTTATAAGAAGAAAAGGACAGTTTCTTCTTCTCTTTTTCAATAACAACGGCATTCCCCACCTTGACGGCTTCAACGGCCAGACTCAGTGTTTCAAATTTTTCACTGTCCGTTTCTACTTCCTTCATCCCCTGGGTCGTATCCTTCATTCCTACACACCCCTCTGTGGTGATGGCAGCACAACAATCATCAACAACAGGGAAAGCTCCATCCTGTACCAGAGGTTTTGGGACCACGGCCATTGGAACCTTTAACTGATCTTCCTCAGTCACCTCCATTCCTTTCTTGACCTTTTTCACCATCTTCACTTTTACAGGACCCTGCCTGGGTACAGGGTTGACATCCCCGTCCATGATCTGTGCCAAGCTGATGATCTTGGAGTCCACCATGTCTTGGACGACATGCTTGAAAGCCCTACAACCCTCAACACTGTGTCCGGGTGCCTCAGAATGGAACTCGCACCTGGCATTCTCATCATAGTGTGCAGGCCTCTTCTGTTGTGCTATGGGAATCAAAATCCTTGGCCAGACTAACCCCAAATCCCTCAATCTTCTGAACAGAAGGGTGTAGGTCACAGGTGGTTCCTCAAACTGACGCTCCTCCTTCTTCTTCTTCACCTGGCTCCTAGCTCTCGGTACTTTCTGTTGAGGTGGTGGTTGTTGCTGTGGAGCAAGTGTATTACCAATAGGAGTGGTTACATTGACAGCATAAGGGTGATAACGGTCCTTACCGCGTTCCTTCTTTACTAGCACACCACTTGAGTCAACCTCTTTTTTGAACAAGCCACCGCCAGAGGGTTCCTTGGCTACAGAGTCAGAGGGATTTGTCACTTCGGATGATGGAGCTTTTCCTTGAACTTTCTCCACCATCAGCCACTTCTCAATCTTTTCCAATCTCTCAGCCATGGCTTTCTGCCCCAAGGCAAGCCCTTGCACAACACTGAACAAATCCCTCACCATCTCTTTCAGTTCAAGGATGTCGGCGTTGGGAGGATCCATCAGTTTGGATTTGTTGCCCCTAGCAGGATATCTGAGCAAACGAGCTATGCGCACCGGTTGACACCTACAAAACAGCAAATGGGTTAGTATGACTCACACATGCAATGTCTATCCGTACTAGGAAAATTCTGTCCTTTGATTCCGGTTTCATCGAGACAGATAAAATTTCATCAACAACAATCTGACATCTGGATGTCTCTCAACCAGAATCTCAATCAACAATGGACCCTGAGTACGGATCGACATGGGTTGAATGCAGATGAATGCAAAATGGGATGATGCAAATGCATGAATGCGGGTCACTGGGCCACCAAGTCATCTGAAGACCCATTCTCAGAACCAGTCACAGTCATCTGTGGGACTAAGTCACCATAAATTCGACTTGGGGAGTTCCGAAATAAACGGAACTGGAGATTACATCGTCATCATCACTGGAACATCCACTGAACGGATGACAGCCAGATCCTCTGAACAGGTACTCTCAAATTCAACCCGGGGATCCGAAATAAACGGAACCCGCTGATAAACCACGGACAGAACTCCGGCGTCCCAGAAATAAATGTCCATAATTCACAGTCACCATCAGTACAAGAGTCACCAACAAGTCACCAACAAGTCAGCAACAGCACCTGTTAAAATGATCATTCCCTCCCCACTCACGGGTGTCATCTAGGTCAGGGTAAGGTCGAGAGAAACACAGGATAAACAACCCTTTCAAGAATATCATCCTGTGCACACCAGATGTATGCACCGATAATACCCCATCAGAGTCTGAACTGCTCGTGATATCAATGTTCCGCTAAATGGCGTACACCACCCGCTTCCCATGAATCACTCTATTCCTAGGTTTCCTAGATTACACTCATAGCCTGGGTATTGGGCCTTTTACCTCGAGTAACTCCCACCCCAAACAGAGAAACACAGCCAGCACAGCAGATGAATATGAATGAATGCAAACATTAATGCACACAATAAATGCAAACAATAAACAATGAATGCAATAAATAACACAGCAAAAAGCAACCAAAGCCCTAACCTAGAGAGCGCTAGGAGAGACTCGCTTAGGGAAGATGGACCAGCACAGGTCAACTTCTCTTTATCCCCAGCAGAGTCGCCAGCTGTCGCATCACGCGAAAAACCGGCGGGAAAACAAGAACAACAGAGCCGCCACCGTGCGCTATTTATCCCAAAAGAGGGAAAGGAAACGCTCAGAGTAAACCTGGAAAAAGCATGGTCTCGCGACCAAAGAGAATGGGATCGGGAGTCGGTTATGCGAAGGGAAGGTATTAGCACCCCTACGCATCCGTCGTACTCGACGGGATCCACGCACAATAGGAAGGAAAAATGGTTGCTAAAACACTGCTCACACGCACACACTGGCTGAAAGAGACACAAGAAAACAGACTGAAACTGACTCGGCAGGATATCGCATCCTGGGCCTACTTAGTCTATCAAGCATAGACATCAGAGTCAAAGTAGTTCGAACTGGGGGAACGACACATGCTCGCTAGGATGTCGCATCCTATGCATACGTATCTCCTTTGGACGAAGGAGAATCAGAGCATTCGTAGCTCGGCTAACACGCACACAAACAAACACGGGCAAAGGCAAACATGGAGCCTGAATGCAAATTACTGGACTTACATCAACATCCGAACCAAAACACACACCAGAAGGCAAACGTGGAGCCCGAATGCCAATCACTGGACTTACATCGGCATCCGAACCAAACACACGCACACTGGAACCCGAATGCCACTCGATGGACTTACATCAGCTTCCAAGCACACAACAAGACACAGGATGTGGAATGCCAATCGCTGGGCTTACATCCATCTCCTACACACGCAAGACAAAACAAAGACACAGGCGCCCAGAGAGATCTGCTCGTCTCCTGCCTACGTACCTCATCTGGTATGAGGATCAGGGCGACGTAGTTCCCCTACGAAGGGACACAGGACTAGCCTAACCAGATAACAGAGGGAGACACAACTAGGGAGACTAACTCGAGCCTAGATGTTATCATGCAAAATCATCCCTAAGTTAAGGGTTCTAGCTAACTTGCACAGGAAGCAAGCCTATCTTAACCAACACAGGTAAACAGCAAATCAAGCATTCACAAGTAGCACACACTATATACACACAAGTGGGGCTCAATCAAGGGGTAAGACTGCAAGAGCAAGTCATCTGTACAGGGGTAAGGGTAGCTCTTAACCTTGACATTGAGAGTCAAGGTGAAGCTGATGAAAGGAGAGTGAAGATAAGACTTCACAGCTCTTATCCCTGGTCAGGGAGAGCTTCAGACAATGAAGTGTGGGTCCAGAAAGTGGGAACCCTTCTACACTTTAAGACACTGACACAATTGTACATTGTACAAGATCTTGGGTTTGTATCCCAATGCATCAACACCTTGGTGTGAGCAGAGGGATGACTCAACAGAATAGCGGGAGATAGATTGCGTATCTCTTATATCCGCCCATTGCCTCATAGAGGTCTTTACCTGCTTGGGGACAAAAATAAACAAGCACAAACATCGCCTCTTAAGGAGGACTTCAGACAGTTGCCTGGCTAGGTAACAAGCCAGGTATTCCAGATTACATGGAGACAAGAATGTTATACCTCAATACAAATTGCTTATCAAGCAAAGCAAAGCAATATTAGCAACTAATGTACCTGAAATCAATCAAATACAATCAGTATACCAATCACCGAACTAAACAGCAAATGGTTCACAGTTAACTATACAGACAAACACAAGCCAATGCACAAAGGTGCAAGCCATTAAGGCTTAAACTCAAGTATCAATCCCTGCAAAACAAAGTCAAAATTAGCTATACACAAGTCACAAATCAAGTCCAATGGAAGCACACCATCAAGCAAAGGCCATTTGTGCTATTAACCTGAAACATAACTCAAAAGTGAGATCACAAACCACTAGTCCAAGACTAGGGTCAAAAGGAGATGAAAAATCGAAAACAGCAAGTGAAAAATGATCAAAACCAAGATAAATCCATTAAGAAGAGAATCCAATTGGTCTCACATCAAAACTATGCACCAAATTCATTTCATGCACAATCTAGGTCAAAGTAGGCAAGTGTGAACCACATATGAGCAAACAGAATGATTTCCATCAAACAAATACCAAAACAGCTCAATAAATTCCACAAAAATTCCAGTTCAAACAGGACACATTCAATGAGCTTCATGTCAAATTTCATGCTATTTGTACAAAAGTAAGTAAGGAAATTAAATTCAACAAGTCAGGACATGCAAAAATCAATCCAAACTAGGTCACAAAGCATGTGTCAACTTCAAGCAAATGTAAAACAGTGACAACAAATGAGAAATGAATGGGACCAAATCCAAAGTGAACTCAAACATGTTAGGAATCACTCCATCAAATTTCATCTTCATATGGTAAGGTATGAGAATTTCACATAGCATGGAAGTTAATCACTCAAGAAAAGTTCACAAAATGGTAAACAGCAAACAAAAATCCCAATCAAATAGGAAATGGCTCAACAATTCCTACAAAAAATCATGGCAAAACTAGACATATACAAGATATCTCATGCAAAAATTGGGAGCAAATGGCAAAGCACAAGAATAAAAAATAAAATCATGAAGTTGACATAACATAGTGTGACACACATTGTCACACTCAACTTGCACACATCATATCTTGCAAACCATAAATCCAGAATTCACAAACTATACATCAAAATCACCAGCAATGAGTCAAGAACAAGCATGTGAAATTTCATTCATTTTGGATAATGCATGATCATTTTATGAAGGAAATGGTGAAACATACATCAAATGCATACATATCAAGGATCACTAGGCAAATCCAAAAAATCACCAGGCACAACTTTAATTACCATGCCTAAAAAAAACTAGACAAAATTTGGAGATCAACACAAAAATCCCCATCCAATTTGGATAAAAAATGAATTAGTTGTAATTTTTTGAAGTTTATTGATGAAAATGAAATTTTTATTTAACATTTAAAATGAATTAAAGGCGCTGAATGGCAAATTTGTAAATACTGAGAGCCTGGCCAAAACGCGGTCGTTTCATTAAACGGCTTGGCGCGTTGTGATTCGCTGATTCCGGTGGTAAACACGTTTTTGAACGCAAGCCACGGCAGTGAAGATCAAACACGCGATCTGGACCATCTTCTTCACCACGTTCATCAAACAACTTTCCAGAAAATCCAAATGCACAAATCTTTCACCAAAATGAACAAATCCTATATGGTTGGAACCGTCTAAGCTAACACAATCACAATATCCACATGAAATTATCCAGAAATCCACACACAGCGAGAATCGATCAAAAATAGTTTTAACATCTAAACTTAAATCCTAGATTTCTCAATGAATATCCAATGAAAATGCGCGATTCAAGCTTCAGATTACTCAGCAATGAATACTCTATCGAATCCATATCCTAATTTAAGCAATTAAAACAATTGATTTCTGACCTCAATTCGAGTGCAGGTATGGATTTGATCGTTTCCAGCCTTGAAGTCGTGAAACAGTCGTGTATTGAGGTATGGACAAGAATATGGAGTCAAGATTTTAGCTCGAAACAGCTTGCACTAGTGGTAATCTTCAACTGTCATGTACAAGATGCAAAAGCCATAGCCATGATTCTTCAAGATCCTTCTACTGTGAGCTTCAACAGAAATCTTACTCCACCTACAAATGATGATTCGCACCAGAGATAGCAGAAAAATGGAAGAAATCTTGATGAATGATGATAAAAAAATGTGAGAGCCAATTGTGAGAATTTGAGAGAATTTGTGAATTTGCTTTTGGATCTGAAAGAATGAGATGTCATTATGAGAAACAGTTATGATTAAGACTTTATACCTCACACTAATCAAAAATTTAATCAAGATTAAGCAAATTGGAATGATTAGTATAAAATGCATTTTTCATGATTTTGGCCAAAATGCCCTTTTCCAAACCAGTCAATGTATCAGTCCAAACTTGGTTCAAGCAAGTCTAAAATGACATTTTGGATGTGTATGAAAAGGTCCCAAGTGCATATGGCTAGTAATTCTTAAAATCACTATTTCACACCAAAAAGGCAAATGAATTCACTTGAAAAATGTCATTTTGCTATGAGGTTTTTTGATGAAATGTAGTGATGCACTATGAAAGTTCATGTTAAATGTGGTTTGCTCAAAGAAAGATCAGCCAATTTGGCCATTCCATGTGAATGTTATGGCACTTTGAATTTAGGCATTTTCTGAAAATGAATGGACCATATCTTGCCAACCACACATGGGAATTTCAAGTTCTTGGACTTTTTGGAATGGTGAGATCAAGATCTTCAACTTTCATGTTGGACAAAATTCCATTTGAAGCTTGTATGATGAAGTAATTTTGAGGAGAAAAACTTTCCATTTTGGGCAGTTGAAATTACAGGTCACCTGCCATTTTAGGAAACTTTTGATCTGACTTTATTTTCTTCAACCTTGGTCTTTGATATGTCAAATGAGACTTATATGGACATGAATGATGCCTTTCAAACCATCTCCCACCTTCCAATCCATAAAATCAGGCACAGTTGACCACAGTTGACTTTTTATGGTTTCAGCTGAAATTCAGCTTGACTAATGACTTCTGAGCATCCAATCTTTGGCCAAATCATTTCAAAATGATCCTTAGACCATATGAACTTGATAAATCAACCCTAGGGCTTTGTCTCAATGGAAATGGCACATGCTTGCTTGTTTGACCTGATCTCCTGACCAGTTTGACCTAATTTGTCAACTGAACTTGCACTTGGGCAAAGGCAATGCAATGTTATGCAATGGACTATATTATGTTAATAACCTAATGATGAAATGTATGCACAAAAGGTGGGGTGCAATTTTGAGGTGCTACACCTGGCACTGCTGTTGGAGACGCACAGCACAATGAACTCTATGGGGAGATGACCGGCCACGCGGTGTTCCGGCAATAACAAAATACTGACACTCTGACTAGAGAGAGAATGGCACTGAAAGCTTGTTGCTGAGGGAAACGGCGGTGGTTCTGGCAACCATAATCTGCGAGAGGAACGACTCAGTAAGGGAAGCAAACACCGTTACGGTACCGAGATTCTGCTTCAAGGAAAGAGACCATGGATCTAGCGTCGAGATCGTCGATCTGGCATCGAACTCTGAGGAGCAGCCGCTTCTGCTGGGAAGATACAGTTGGCACTGTCAACTCCGCTCGGGATATACAGTCTGGCACTGTCAACTCTACTGGGGAGCATATAGTCTGAAACACATGCTTGGGGAAGCACATTAGTGAGAACCTGCTGGGGATTGAAGAATCCAATGCTTGGGCCAGCTCTGTAGGGATAAGATACAAAATACCAATTGTTGAAGAGAAACAATCGCGATCGTCTGCTGGGAACCTTAAGGGAATGCCCTGAGTGTACCTGTTCTGAATAGACGATCCAGAGCACTTAAAATTTACAGCAATTTTAAATGAGCATGTACCTGTAAAGCTCTTATGTTTCATGATGCAATGCTTATCAAAAATTCGGACGTCATTTTTGCAAACAAAACAGTAAAATGAAAACGAAAACAGCGATATACTGAATGACATGATTTTATTGATTGGATGGCCTCTGAATAGGCATGTACATTAGGAAGCAATCCATGGATAGAGGTGATCGCACAAAAGATAAAAACAGCAATTAATCTAATGGCAATGCGAAATGGATTTCTATCGGGTTCCAATTCCGCTATGACTCGCTCGTCTTCAAGATCCTCCAGATGATCAACTTTCTGAAAAAGGTGATTGGACTGTTTCCTATCCTTCGAAAATTTCCAGTTATCGACACGAGATGAGATTTAGAACTACTCAGAACGCAGTCATTCGCTTAATCCCTAACTTTTGCCTGGATCACCCTTTCGGGTTTTCAATCCACCGGGATACCCATTTTTGCCTAAGTTGCCTTTTCAGGTTTTCAACTTACCGGGTGTACAATCTTTTCATTTTTAATCCCTAACTTTTGCCCGAACCTTTTTCATTTTCTTGGTTCGTCGGGATGCCCATTTTTGTCTGGACTACTCTTTTTATTGTCCAGCGGGTCTATGTTATGCGAAGTATTTTTTAACTACGTCCGAGTTCACAGGGGAAGTGAAGTCTTCACCATCCATAGTTGCAAGCATTAAGGCTCCACCATCGAAAATCTTGGTGATAATATATGGTCCATCATAGTTAGGAGTCCACTTGCCCCTGTGATCTGTCTGAGGAGGAAGGATCCTTTTCAACACCAAATCTCCGACTTGGAAGCATCGAGGATGCACTTTCTGATCAAAGGCTCTCTTCATCCGACTCTGATACAACTGCCCATGACAAATGGTTGTCATTCGCTTCTCTTCGATAAGACTCAACTCATTGAACCTTGTTCGAATCCATTCAGCTTCGTCTAGCTTGACATCCAACAAGACTCTTAGAGAAGGAATCTCCACTTCAACAGGTAGGACTGCTTTCATACCATACACAAGGGAGTAAGGGGTTGCCCCGGTCGATGTACGTGATGAAGTACGGTACCCATGCAAGGTGAAGGGTAGCATCTCATGCCAATCTCTGTACGTAACGACCATCTTCTGCACAATCTTCTTTATGTTCTTATTTGCTGCCTCAACAGCACCGTTCATCTTAGGACGATAAGTGGAAGAATTGTGATGTTGAATGTTGAAGTTCTGGTACAACTCCTTCATCATTTTGTTATTGAGATTAGAACCATTATCAGTAATGATTTTTTCGGGAATCCCATAACGACAAATGATTTCTTTCTTAATGAATCGGGCAACCACATGTCTGGTGACCTTCGCAAATGACGCTGCTTCGACCCACTTGGTGAAATAGTCGATGGCAACAAGGATGAAGCGATGCCCATTAGAGGCAGTCGGCTCAATCTTTCCAATCATATCAATTCCCCACATAGCAAACGGCCACGGCAAAGACATCACATTTAGAGGATTTGGCGGCACATGCATATTATCAGCATAAATCTGGCATTTATGACACTTTCGAGCATATTTGAAACAATCAGATTCCATGGTCATCCAGTAATAACCCGCTCTCAAAAATTTCTTAGTCATTGCATGTCCGCTGGCATGAGTACCGAAGGAGCCTTCATGAACTTCCTGCATTAACATGTGTCGCATTACGCGAAAAACCGGCGGGAAAACAGAACAACAGAGCCGCCACCGTGCGTTATTTATCCCAAAAGAGGGAAAGGAAACGCTCAGAGTAAACCTGGAAAAGACATGGTCTCGCGACCAAAGAGAATGGGATCGGGAGTCGGTTATGCGTAGGGAAGGTATTAGCACCCCTACGCATCCGTCGTACTCGACGGGATCCACGCACAAAAGGAAGGAAAATGGTTGCTAAAACACTGCTCATAAACAAACAAACACTGGCTGAAAGAGACACAAGAAAACAAACAAGACTGGCTCGGCAGGATATCGCATCCTGGGCCTACTTAGTCTATCAAGCATAGACATCAGAGTCGAAGTAGTTCGGACTGGGGGAAACACATGCTCACTAGGATGTCGCATCCTATGCATACGTATCTTCTCGGACTAAGAAGAATCAGAGCATCCGTAGCTTGGCTCACGCACGCAAACAAAACAACACAGGCAAACTTGGAATCCGAATGCCAATCGCTGGACTTACATCAGATTCTGAACCAAAACGCACCCACACTGGAAACCAGATGCCACTTGATGGACTTATACCGGACTCCAAGCATACAACAAGAGGATATGGAATGCCAATCGCTGGCCTTACATCCATCTCCTGACACACACAAGACAAAACAAAAAAGGCGCCCGGAGAGATCAGCTCATCTCCTGCCTACGTACCTCATCTGGTATGAGGATCAGGGCGACGTAGTTCCCCTACGCAGGGACACAGGACTAGCCTAACCAGATAACAGAGGGAGACACAACTAGGGAGACTAACTCGAGCCTAGATGTTATCATGCAAAATCATCCCTAAGTCAAGGTTGCTATCTATCTTGCACAAGAAGCAAGCTAAACCTAAAGCACAGGCAATAGCAAAGCAAACAATTACAGATAGCACACACTATATACATACCAAGTGGGGCTCAAACAAAAGGTTAGGCTGCAAGAGCAAGCCAACTGGAAGGGTAATGTTAGCTCTTAACCTTGACATTGAGAGTCAAGGTGAAGCCAGATGAAAGGTGAGTGAAGATTAGACTTCACAACTCTTATCCCTGGTCAGGGAGAGCTTCAGACAATGAAGTGTGGGTCCAGAAAGTGGGAACCCTTCTACACTTATGACACTGACTCAACTGATCTTGGGTTAATGTCCACAAGGCATCAACATGTGATGTGAGCCAAGGGACGACTCAACAGAATAGCAGGAGGTGGACGACACACCTCTTGTGTCTGCCAATTGCCTTAACAAAGGTCTTTTCCTGCTTGGGGACAAAAATAAACAAGCACAAACATTGCCTCTTAAGGAGGACTTCAGACAGGCGCCTGGCCAAGTAACAGGCCAGGTCTTCTAGACTACATGGAGAAGAGATCATTATACCTCAGTGCTCAAGCTAGCAAGCAAAGCAAACACAAGTTCACAAGGGAACTATATCAACTAAGGTACCTGAAATCAATCCAATATAATCAGTACTCAGCTCAAACAAAAAGCAAACAGACAATGGTCTACAGTTAACTACACAGTCAAACAACAGTCAATGCACAAAGGTGCAAGCCATAAGACACAAACTCAAGTTTCAAAACCTACAAAACAAATTCAAAGTTAGTCATAAACAAGCAACAAGCCAACTCCAATTGAGGGCACATCATCAAGCATAAGCAAATTGTGCTTTTAACCTGAAACAAAGCTCAAATGTGAGAACACAAACCACTAGTACAAGCCTAGGGTCAAAATGGGATCAAAAAGTCAAAACAGAACATGAAACTTATCAAAAATCAAGATCAATCAAATAATAAACAAATCCAAGTGGTTTCACATTCATATCATCAACCATTATCATTTCATGAAGGAAAGAGTGCGAAGCATGCAATTTAGAACCTCAAAGAACCAAACAGAAAGATTCAACTCAAATCAACTCACAAACATTTCAATAAAATCCCCAAAAAATTCATGGTCAAACAGCATTCATAACATGACAATCATACCAAATTTCAAGTTATTTGGACAAAGGGAAGCAAGTCATTTAAATTCATAAAGTCAAGCCAAGTTCAAACAAGCTCATACAAGGCATAAAAACATGCATCCACTTCAAGCAATCATAAAACAGAGACCAAGCATGATAAATGAATGAAATCAAAGCCATGGCAAACTTCAATATGTCTATAATACACATGCCAAATTTCAAGTCTATCCAATTAACCACAAGGATTTCACAAATCAAATAAAATCATGTCTCACAAGAAGCCCACATTTGGTCAAACAGGGGAGAAATTATCAAACAAATAGGAAATGCATTCCAAAATTCCAGGAAAATTCACACTCAAACTCAACACTCATAAGTATCAACATGCAAAAATCCAGATTATTTTGAGTTCATATGGCATAGTAACAAAAATCATCAAATTGGACATGAATGGTGTGACACAAATTGTCACACCTCTATTCAAAAAATCATATCTCACAATCCAGAAACTCAAAAATCACAAACCACATATCAAAATGCTCCTAAAGGTGTCTAGAATAAGCACAAAAAATTTCAGCCTCATCCAATTAAGAATCATCATTTCACAAGCAAAATGGCATGGAAGATACAAATTGGATACACATGAACAAACCCTAGGCAAAACAGAAACCCACACGTGCATAAATTCTGAAAAAAATCACCATAAAAAACTAGAGATCATGAGGAACATTTCACAAAAAATCCCACATTATTTGGACAAGTATTGAATGACTTATGATTTTTCTAAGATTGACATACAAAATGAAATAAAAATGGAAATCAAAAATGAATTAATGGATTAAATGGAAAATAATGACTGAAAATGGCAATTTGGTAAATACGGAGCCACTTAAGTGAAACGCTGCGTTTCACTTAAGTGTGTGGCGCCACGCTATTGGCTCATGGCTCACAAACAGGAAAAAACATGCAAAAGCCAGGCAATATGGATCAAAGCCAATTCTGGAACGCGTTCTTCATCACATTCATCGCGTTCATCAACAAATTTCCAGCATGAACATTTTTTCACCAAATTTGACAAATGATATACCAATAGATTCGTCTCATCATGCACAACAACAATCCTAACATGATTTTCCCTAATTCAAGCTAACAAGTCCAGATCGAGCATGGAAAGTTTTGAACATCAAACTTTAAATCAAGATAACTCATTCAATTTTCAATGAAATTTGATTCTACAAAGTGCAGCGCAATCAGCATGGCAAGATCTATCCAAATCATATCATGATTTCAAGAATTGTAAGGATCGAATTCCAACCTTAATCGAAGAGCAGATCTAAAATCGTGAATTTCAAGGCCTTAGAAGTGAAAACAAATGTTCCTTAATGATGCAGAAGATGAATGAAGTGAGGATCGTGGCTCAATTGTTCTTGAAGCAGCTCCAATCAACACTTGCCATAGAAGAAGCTCAATGTAACAGTTGTGATTTCTTCAAGATTTCTTCACTCTTTGTCTCAACACATCTTCCACTAGGCCTGCAGATGATGATTATCACAAGCAACAAGCAAAAGAAATACAGAATTTGATGAAAAGAAGTTGAAGAAAATTGAGAGAATTTGAGAGAATTTTTTGTTTGGATCTGAAATTGTGATTATTGATGTGATTTTCTGTTATGATTAAGAATATATATGAGCTGTTAATCCATCTTGTTAATCATGCTTAGGCAAAATGAATGAGATTAGTGAAATGCACATGTTAATGGAAATTGGCCAAAGTACCCTTCATGCAATGCCATGCAATGTAACAGTGTAAATCCATTTGCAGCAAATCACAAATCCTGTTTCAAGGCCATTTGAATTGGTTTGGAATGAAAATTGCACATACTTTTCAAATTCACCTTTTTTCCCACCAAAATTTAAATTGATCACTTGAAAAATGCACTTTTTATGTGATGATTTTTTATGAAATGTAATGATGGATTATGAAAGAGCATGTCAAATGGAATTTGCTCAAAAAAGAATCACCCAATTTGACCAAATGGTTCAAGAGTTATGCCTCCTTGAAGTTCAACTTTTCTTGAAAATGATTTGATCATAACTTGCCAACCACAAATGAGAAATGAGTGTTCTTGGACTTTTTGGAAAGGTGAGAGCAAGATATTAAACTTTCATGTTGGACAAAATCCCATTTAAAGCTTGTATGATGATGTAAATTTGAGGAGAAGACCTTTCCATTTTTGGCAGTTTGAAATTACAGGTCACTTACTATTTTTGGAAACTTTTCATCTGACCTCAAATTCTTCAATCTTGATCTTTGACATGTCAAATGAGACTTGTATGGACATGAATGAAGCCTTTCAAACCAACTCCCACCTTCAAATCCATGAATTCTGGCACAGTTGACCACAGTTGACTTTCTAGGGTTTCAGATGCAATCCAGCTTGACTGTTGAGCTTTGATCATCCAATCCTTGGCCAAACCACTTCAAAATGATCCTTGAATCATGTGAACTTGATGAACCAACCCTAGGGCTTTGCCTCAATAGGAATTGCACATGCTTGCTTGCTTGACTGATTCTCCTGACCAGTTGACCTAATCTTGTCTAATGGCTTGCACTTGGGCAAAGGACAATGCAATGCTATGCAGTGGACTATGTTATGTTAATGACCTAATCATGAAAATGTATGTACAAAAAGGGAGGTGAAAATTTGAGGTGCTACAACATGTCCACTTCGTGTCTATCCACCCATCTGAGCAAGACCATGTCGAAGTTCCTCTTATACAGCACATCGTCTTTGTTCAAGAAGAAACTGCCCGCCAATCTTCTCAAAGTCTTTCTATCGTTGTTGGATGCCCCTGCAGGGTACTCTAGATTCTTCAAAAAGCACTTGATGTCGTGATACCAGGGCTTGTCATCGACTGCCAGTTCAGCAGCAAACACATACGCGGCCCTATCAAGGCGCATAACATCGATCCTGGGAGCATGGTTCCACCGAATCACCTTGATCATAGAGGATAGAGTAGCAAGAGCATCTGCCATCTATTTTTTGTCACGAGGTATATGATACAGCTTTACTGTTGTGAAGAAAGTCAACAGTCTTCTCGTGTAGTCTCTGTAGGGGACCAGATTAGGCTGGAGAGTATTCCAATCACCATTCACTTGATTGATCACGAGAGGTGAATCTTCGAAGATGTCCAGAGTCTTGATTCTCAAATCAATGGCTTGCTAAATTCCCAAGATGCAGGCCTCATACTCAGCTTCATTATTGGTGCACTCGAAAGTCAAACGAGCAGTGAAAGGCATGTGGGCGCCTTTCGGAGTACTAATGACAGCACTAATTCCACTTCCTTTGGCATTGACGGCCCCATCGAACATTAAAGTCCACTTTTCATCTGGATCAGGTCCCTCCTCAACAATTGGCTCTTCACAGTCTTTTATCTTGAGGAACATGATGTCTTCATCTGGAAAATCAAACTTCATCGGTTCATAATCATCAATCGGATGCTGAGCAAGATAATCTGACATAATACTCCCTTTGATGGCTTTCTGGGATGTATACTGGATGTCGTACTCTGTCAGTACCATTTGCCGACGAGCAACTCTTCCGGTGAGAGTTGGTTTCTCAAATATGTATTTGACTGGGTCCATCTTGGAGATCAGTAAGGTTGTGTGAGTCAGCATGTATTGTCTCAATCGTTTAGCAGCCCATGCAAGTGCACAACATGTCTTTTCAAGCATTGCAATCTGTGAATTTTTTACTCAGGTAGTAGATGGCATTCTCTTTCCTACCTGTCTCGTCATGTTGACCAAGAACACAACCCATGGAATTGTCAAGTACTGTCAAGTACATAATCAGCGGTCTCCCTGGGACTAGAGGCATAAGGATAGGAGGATTCTGCAAATACTCTTTTATCTTTTCGAAAATCTTTGGAAATCATCATTCCACCTGATAGCCTGATCTTTTCTTAACAATTTGAATATCGGCTCACACGTGGCTGTAAGGTGAGAGATGAACCTTGCAATGTAGTTCAACCTTCCTAAGAAACCACGGACTTGTTTCTCTGTTCTTGGCTCAGGCATTTCTTGTATCGCTTTCACTTTATCAGGATCCACCTCAATCCCTTTTCCACTAACAATAAAACCCAACAGTTTTCCAGATCTCACCCCGAAAGTACACTTGTTCGGATTAAGCCTCAACTTGAATTTTCTCAAACGCTCAAACAGTTTCTGCATATTCACCAAATGTTCTTCTTCTGTCTGAGATTTGGCAATCATATCATCAACATAAACCTCGATCTCATGATGAATCATATCATGGAAAAGAGTTACCATAGCTCGTTGATATGTTGCCCCAGCATTTTTCAAACCAAACGGCATCACCTTGTAGCAGAAGGTGCCCCATGGGGTTATGAAAGTTGTCTTCTCCATGTCTTCTGGTGCCATCTTAATTTGATTATAGCCAGAAAAGCCATCCATGAAGGAGAATACCGAGAACTGAGTCGTGTTATCCACCAAAACATCGATGTGAGGTAATGGGAAATCATCTTTTGGACTAGCTCTGTTCAGATCCCGGTAGTCGACACACATCCGTCCCTTCCCATCCTTCTTAGGTACTGGAACGATGTTTGCAACCCACGACGGATAATTGGTAACTGCTAGAAATCCTGCATCCAACTGTTTTTGCACTTCTTCCTTTATCTTGACAGCCATCTTTGGTCTTGTTCTTCTGAGCTTCTGCTTGACCGGAGGACAGTCCTCTTTGAGAGGCAAACGGTGTACCACGATGTCTGTGTCAAGCCCTGGCATGTCCTGATAAGACCAAGCGAAGATGTCGACATACTCTTGCAGCAATTCAATCAGCCCCTTCTTCACATAATCTTCCAAAGCAGCCCCTATCTTGATTTCTTTCTTGACGTCCTCGGTGCCAAGATTAATCACTTCAGTAGACTCTTGATGCAGTTGAATAACCCTCTTCCTCCTGTTTTAACAACCTGGCAAGTTCTTCAGGGAGTTCACAGTCTTCATCACCCTCTTCTTCAGCTTGAAAGATCGGATTTTCAAAGTCGAAGCGAGCCATAGCAGAACTGTTATCGATAGGATCCGGTGACGTGCATCTGCATGAGTGATGGTATGTGCTTATGAGTGTGAAAAATGAGTGAAAACTAAACAAAACATTGCCAAATATTTTTGATTATTTTTGAAAACTGCAAAAATAGAAAGACAATGAACAAAATATTTGAATGCAAAAAAACGTCCTTCATTTATGATAAATAATGCAGGTATTCACATAGATGAGCCCTACAATGAGTCATTACGCCCTGGGGGAAACGTAAGACTTGGACATGCATGAACAAACAAGAAAAATTACTCTTCAAGAAGAGTGACTTGGACAATCTCTTCAGAAGACCAATTGTTGATGACTTCACCCGGGATCTTTGGAAGCACCCAGTTGTCGATGTCGCAATCATTATCCCCATCTTCTTCGTTGATTGCAGAGATCTGGCCATACTGAATGATGCCAGCACTAGAGAAAGTAATCGGCCCCTGTCGAGTCTGAGGCACTGAAGTTGTAGAAGTCAATGTTGGCTGATACCCAATCCCGAACTTGTCTTCTTTCATCGGTAACTCCAACAGACGTCCCCATTCGGGGGCAGCACCTGAATCTATCAAGGCATGTGCCTGCTTGAAGGACGAGATAGAGGCACCTACTTTAACCTCTTCAACCGAAGCTGCATCTCTTACTTGCACTGCCTCGAAGGCCTGACAGAGAGTCTCATGAATTTCACCTTCTACCTCTACATACTTGAATGTAGACAGGTTACTGGCCAGAATTTCCTCCTCACCACTGACAGTGATAATTCTTCCATTGACCAGGAATTTGATCTTCTAATGCAGAGTTGAGGAGACTGCACCAGCATTGTGGATCCAAGGACGACCCAACAGGCAACTGTACGAGGGACTGATATCCATCACATAAAAGACGGTGTTGAAGGTTTGTGATCCAATCAGAATTGGCAATTCTACCTCTCCAAACACCGACCTCTTAGAACCATTGAAGGCTCTCACAATGAGATCGGAAGGCTTCAAGACCAAACCTTCTACTTCTAGCCTTGACAGGGCTTTCTTGGGTAGCACATTGAGAGAGGAGCCTGTATCCACCAGAACATGTGATAACACGGTGTCTTTGCATTCCATCGAGATGTGCAAAGCTTTGTTATGATTGCGTCCAGCTGGTGTCAAGTCAGAATCAGTAAAACCCAACCCGTTGCTTGCATGAACATTTGCAACGATCCCTTCTAATTGGTTTACTGAGATCTCTTGAGGCACAGATGCAGCTTTTAGGACTTTCAGAATTGCCTCCCTGTGTGCCTCCGAACACAGCAGGAGTGAGAGAATAGATATCTTGGACGGCGTCTAAATCAGCTGATCAACTACCTTGTAGTCGCTTTTCTTTATGATTCTCAGAAGCTTGTCCACGTCCTTCGTGAAAGTAGCCTCAGAGCCAGCCTGGGGTGCAGAGGTACCCTCATTCACAGCTTGTTTGCCCTTGGCTTTCGCCGCGGCGTCAGCATTATCAGTTTGGGTGACGGGTGGTGAGAACAGTCTACCACTCCTGGTGAATCGCCCGATTCCACCAACATTGTCCACTGCGGGATCTTTTATTTCCATCTCAGATTCAGACTTCTGATTTTGCACCTCTTCTGTTTCCAGTGGCCGTTCCACTCCATGATCGTGCGTGTACACACTCCCCCCATGGTGCCACGGAATGGCCCTTTCGCTGGTGAAAGGTAAAGGACCAGGGGTCGTGATGGTCATAGTGGACGGTCGCACTGGTGGCACCGGTTGCGCTTCTGGCACACTGATCTGAGCAGTTGGATAGAAAATTGTGATAGTGGAACATCATAGTCGTACTCAAAAATCTCATTCATTGAAACATAAACATCTGAAACATCGGAATTAAGTTCAATAGGTACATCAGAATCAACCATATTGTGTGGGATATCAGCAACAACATTGGAAAAATTAAATACATCATCAGGAATTACACAATCAACAGGATCAACATTTGTGAATTCATCAGCAGCATCTTCAAACACCTCTTCCACAACCCCTTCAACAACCTCTTGGACAGACAAGTCTTCAGCTTGGAGGATACCATTGTCAAGCAAGGCCTGGATACCTTGTTGCAGCTTCAAACAACCTCCACTCTATGTAGCACAACCCAAATAACCGTTCCCACAACCGGGGAAAACATCGGCCTTCAGCATGCAGTCTTTAATCTCCAACAGCGGAGTCTTCAGCTTCAACACATCCTTGATGGACATGGCTTCTCCTTCCACCATATTAACATTTGCACCACCATGTTGCGGCATGGGATTGTTGACGACATTAGGAGCCGGCGTAAAGTTGATGGCCTTCGAATCTATGAGGTCTTGAACTACGTGCTTAAAAGCTTTGCAGTTCTCAATATTATGGCCAGGTGCCCCATAGTGGAAATTACACCTAGCATTGGCGTCATAACCCATCGGAAGTCTGCCAACGGGAGAAGCCAGAGTGCGTAACTGCACGAGTTGTAATTGTTGAAGACTAGGAAGCAACTGAGCGTACGACATTGGAAGAGTGTCGAAACGCCTGTCCATCATCTTTTGCCTCTGTTGGTAGGCGGGTCTGTTACCCTGCTGCTGTTGTTGGTACTGAGTTTGTTGACATTGTGGTTGTTGTTGTTGTACTGGTGCTACAGCCGGAATGGTCACAGTTGTAACATAAGGTTGTTGATGGTAGCTCTGAAAACTGTTCCTTCTAATACCCCTTCTCTGATATGAAGACAGAGAATTGGCATCCCCCTCTCTCCGCTTCTGCCCTCCGATGAACGGCTTTTTCACCCCTGATGATGATCCACCCCCACTTTGGATCTTGCACGTCTTCAAGTAGTTCTCCACCCTCTCACCAGTAGAGGCTACATCAGCGAAATTGGAGGCGTTGCAACCCACCAGACGCTCCAAGTAAGATCTGGGCAGAGTGTTCATGAACATGTTTGCCATTTCCTTTTCCAACATTGGAGGCCGAACACGGGAAGCTGTCTCTCTCCAGCGTTGAGCATATTCTCTGAAGCATTCATTGCTCTTGAGAGACAGATTCTGGAGTTGAGTTCTGTCAGGCGCCATGTCTGCGTTGTACTGATACTGCTTCACGAAGGCCTCAGCCAAATCTCTCCAGCAACGGATGTGGGATCTGTCCAGTCTCATATACCATTCCAGGGATGCCCCAACTAGGTTGTCCTGGAAAAAGTACATGAGCAGCTTCTCGTCGTTGGAGTATGCAACCATCTTGCGGAAGTAGGCTTATACATGAGTCTTTGGGCAAGAGTTGCCATTGTATTTATCAAATACTGGAACTTTGAATTTTGGTGGTACCCTCACACCTGGGACCAGCCCCAAGTTAGCATAATCGACCCCCAGAGTATTATGTCCTTCCACAGCCTTTATCCTCTCCTCCAATCTTCTAAACATGGGGTCCATGCCATGGCCCATGCCAAGGTCCTCCTGCATCAGGGTGAACTAATCCTCCTGATCATCATGAATGGGTTATTGATCAGGGTTATCACGTGGGATCGGGATAGGGCCCGGTCCACTGGGTCCGTTAACTTCTCCAACTGGAGGATCAGTTACCGTCTCTGGTTGGGTAGTGGCGGAATTCCTCTGCATCATCTGTCTGAGCTCTTGTTGTCCTTGAGCCACCCCTTGAACCACATCCATGAATTGGTTCATGCGGATCCTCATCTCGGCGAGTTCTGCTTTTAGGCCTTCCATTGCTCTCTGTTGGTTTTTGCGGGTACCGTACCGGTGAATGCCTGAATAAGCTATCCTGCTAGTGGAACACCCAACAAAATGAGAACACCGCGGCGGTACCTGTTATGCAAGACATGCTATGGATATGCAAATGCAATGACATGTTTATCAATTCCAAAAGGGTATTTTGCCCCTTAATTCCAGTCTCTCAATAGAAAATTTGTAAGCGACATGTCTTTTTTTCTTCAGAAAACCCCGACTAGAATCAAGAAGAAAGATATAAACCCCTGGGAATAGATAAACATGTGTTAAATGATGTGAATGCAAAATGATGTGATGCAATGCAGTGACATGGAAATCAGGACTGCTGTATCTGCTTGAACCACTGTCAGGTTGCATTGTCTGAAGAGAAACCACTAAGGAATATAATACGAGATCAAAGTTCTGCTCTAGAAAATCGGGTTGGTTGAAGGTTAAGGTTTCCTGAATTTGGCCCGCCCCTCACTGGTAGGTTCTAAGAACAGAAGTTCGTCAGCTTCTTGCCCTTCAGTCGAATAATACGTTTACCATTGAAGGTTTGGCATTATTACGAGACAAAAGACCTCCACTGACTCCCCTCAACAGGATATCCTAAAGCAAGTTCCCAGCCTCGAGGTCCTCGGATTGAGCAGCGAGAATGCGCCCACCAGAGCTAACATAACCGCGTCTCTAAGGAGAGGCCTCGACTAAGTTCTCGGGAAATGGTCACCAGAGTCGACGATTTCTAGAGGAACATCTGTCGTTATGGAACACCCATAGGACAGAATGTATCCAAAAGAAACCTCGTCTGGATGTGGGTCTCATGAACAACTTAACGTAGCAACATGCCACGCAAGCCTCATGACTATCCACTCTAAAACCTATGTGTACGCTCAAACCTGGGTAGTGGGCTTATCTCTCATAAAACATCCCACCCCAACAAACAACCCACCCACATAACCCACAGATACAACAAACATATGTACATGAATGTAATAAGGTAAAGCAGGTAAATGCTGAAAAATAAATATCTGTACAAAAGAATAAACACCCAACAAACAAGAAACCTACAAAAGCTAGGACGGACTCGCTTAGGGAAACCGGGTCCCCAGCAGAGTCGCCAGCTGTCGCAACCTGCGAAAAATAACCGGCGAGAAAAGAAATGACAGAAGAGTCTCCACCGTGCGTTATTTATCCTAAAGGAGGGAAAGGAAACGCTCGAAGAAAACCTGAAGAAAAGGAAAGGAAAAGACAAGGTCTCGCAACCAAATCTTGGGTTCGGGAGTCAATTATGCGAAGGGAAGGTATTAGCACCCCTACGCATCTGTAGTACTCTACGGGATCCACTCTTGTTGTTCTTGTCTAAAGGGTGTGCCTTTATCTAATATGCTATTTACTAAAAGAGGGTCAAAAGAAAATGACTCGCACGGATGTCGCATCCACTGCATACGTATCTCATCTGAATATGAGAATCAGAGTCTTCGTAGCTCGGCTACCTATGGGTGAAAGAGAAGTGTGCTCGCTAAGACATCGCGTCTTATGCCTACGTATCTCATCTGGAATGAGAATCAGAGCAAAACGTAGTTCAACTAACTACGGGAATAAGGGTCTCAATTGCAACCAGGGCAAGATAAAGGGAAGGTCTCGATCGCAACGAGGGCGAGAGAAAAGAATCGCAACAAGGGCGAAAGCAAACAAGGATTAGTTGTTAGTTTTAAGTCAAACTCGGCAAGACATCGCATCTTGTGCCTACGTATATCATCTGAACATGAGAATCAGAGTTGTCGTAGTTCGACTAAATAGGGTTAAGGATTGCCATCTGAACATGGACTTACAAAGGAGGACACCAGTTGTGTCAAAGGAGAGTGGGCAATGTGTTCACGTCCTAGCAGCAGGTGTCGCAGCTCGCTGAATCGAGTCTTAGGAAGTTACCTCTTTGCAATAGGACGGAGTGACATGCCACAGGATCGGAGACGCACGGAAGGTCTAAAAATGGGGAAGCTCTGCCCTAGATTTGTCATTCAATGTGGACCTATGTATTAGGATTTACAAATGGGAATATCTACCTAATGTCAGCATGCAAAGAATAAGGGAATACTACCTATGTTATCATACAAAGAATAAGGGAATTCTACCTATGTTATCATACAAAGAATAAGGGAATACTACCTATGTTATCATACAAAGGGTTCTACCTAATGGGTGCTACCTAAACGGAACAAGAGTCGACGGATGGAGCAAAGAGAGGAGAAGGGTAGATGGCGATGCATGAAGCAATCGACTTACAGGTAGATGGCGATGCCTGAAGCAATCGACTTACAAGAGAAATGGCGATGCATGAAGCAATCGACTTACAAAAGGATGGATGAATACGTACTGGTTCTGTTAAGTTTTGAAAATGATTACTCGGCGTTGAATCGAGGTTTTGAACTTGTTTTGAAATGGTTATCGGATGTTCGTTTTTAATTCTTGTATTAACAAATGAATAAATAATGAAAGAATAAACATTATAAACTTCATGGGAGAGGGGTACATTTGTTATGAATGGGGATCGTTCATGGCAATCAAATAAAATAAGAATATATGCCTCATACATCATACAAGTAGGCAAAAGTCGTCAAACAATCAGATAAGCAATCAAGTATATGATCAAATAAAATAATCAAAGAATGAAATGAAAGAGCATCAGACAATGCGTGAGAAGTATAAACATATTAAACAAAAAAACAATAGAAGCATGGGTGAAAGAAACAAGTATAAAAAATATCAGATGAATCAGACAGATGAAACTATGCACACAAAGGATCAATGAATAATTTAATCGGGAAATGATGCAAGGATCAAATAAAATCAAGATGAAAGGCCTCTAGTACATGGCATATGAGATGAACAAGGAAGGATCAAAAGATCTCTTCAATTGCCCTAAGCAATCCCTTAAGTCAAACATCAATCATAGAAAAGTCAATTGTAAAGTCAAGTCAACTTAAAAATTTTCAAATAAATAGTAAATTAATCAATAAAATTATGAAAAATTAAACTAGCTAAGGTGGGGTCAGGACATCATCATCCCCCAAAAATATTTTTAAAATAATGTGAATTAGTGTATAAATTAATTGAAATAAAACAGAAGTCAAATGAAAAGTCAACCAAACAAACTAGGTTAAACATAAATCCAAAATAAATTGAAAATGAAAAACAAAATCCCAAGAAAAGGTCAGGTCGACCCTGGGACATTGGTCAACCCTCATCCCAAAAATCAAGAGTTAAAAATAATTGTAAGTCATGAAAATAAAATTAATAAAAAAAAGTATGCTAATATGAACTATTTGGAATAAATAATTATAATAAAATATTAACAATAAATAAATATGAAAATAAAAATTAAATAAAATTAAATAAAACATTAAAAAATGTGAAAAGTATTTTTTGGTATTTTTATGAATAAATAAAATCTTTTTATTATTTAAAAACAAAACAGAAAAAATAAAATGAATTAAAAAAAAGAAATGAAAATGAATGTGGTATAATAGTAATGGGCCAGGCAGGGAGGTGTGGATAGTGGTAGCGCGCTAGGCCCGGTCCAAGTATTTATTCCAGCGTGACACCATAAAAATAAACGTACAGCTTATTAAATCATGTAACACACCATCGACAGGTCAAGTGTATATAAGTCACAAAAGACAAAATAGGAAATGGATGGACAAGATCATAAAACACGCGCACGATCCAAGGGCCTCTGGCGTGACACGTCCGGTCTTTTTCATGCAACATACAAAACCCTAACAACATGCATGCTGGAAACGTAAAACCCAGGCCATTTCTTCCATTTTCCACACAAGATTTCTCATGCTATGGCTCACCAAATGGGATGATATAAAAAGCAAAATTTAAGTGCAAAATGAGTATAACACAATGGTGTTTTATTTTGAAGGAAATGGTAACTTAAACATGGTGAAAAGTGAACAACAAGGGACCCTCATGAACACGGATACAACAAAAATTTCACAACACAAACTCAAGCTCAATCACAATGCCTCATGGTGAGGGTTTCATAGACAAACATGGCATATTATTTACATGGAAAATCAAAATGAAACAAGCATGGCATAATGGGAAACAATATGAAGTAAGCATGGTAAGCATGAAAGAAACAAGTGATGAACAAGTATGAATGAGCATGAGCAAGGCCATGGAAGAGAGTGAGTGAAATGTTTACCTAGTGGATGAAAGGTCCAATGCCCCTTGAAGATGGAAGGAGAATAAGGTGCTGTTTTGATGCTTGTGCTTGAGAAACTTGTGAAATGGAAATGGAAGGAAAGCAACCTTGTCCACTTGCCTTGCTCTTGCTTAGGTCGAAAATAGTGGCCGCCTCTATCTCTTCAGATTAGGGTTTAGATGCTTATGTATGTTGGGTTTAAAATGGCTAATGGGCTTGCACATGTTTGGTTTGGTTCATGAGCAAAATCCAATGCAAAAGGTGAGGTGTGAAAGGAAACTCTAATTGTAGCAAAACTTAAGTGAGTGGAACCAAAAGTACATGGCCAAATGAGGAAAAGCAAGGGCTGGTCGATTTTGTGGTCTGACTTGGTTGTCTTGTGCAGCATAAAAACAATTCAAATAGGTGACTTTGTGACCTTGTATCTTGATGAATACATGACCAAATGGCAAGGCAATGCAAACAGTATGAAGAGGTCATGGAGCTTAACATTTTTCATGTTTAACACAAGTTGAAATGGTGAGTGGAAAGAGGGGGAAAATGGCCATAAAGTGCAGGTTTCATCATGCCAACAGGTTGGGCCAGTTTGGCCTAAATGCTGCCTAAAAATTCAGTTCATGATGCCAACTTTAGATGAGTGCATCTCTCAAACCAATGATCCAAATGGGATGATTCCAAAAGGATGTGAAAGAGGACATGTCAAGGTACAATTGTCATGAGGAAAGTATTTTCAAAAGATGCCTTGAAGTGCAAGAAAACTGGCCTATAAGTCTTTACAAATCTTGAAGATTTTGGACTTAGAAAATTTTCTAAGTGTCCTAAAATAATGTCTCACTTTGACCAAGCATAACTTTCTCAATTTTAATCCAAAGGAAACAAACTTTATATATCTAGAAATCTTGGAACAAGAGGAACAACTTTCATGTTGGAGAAATTCTCAAATGGAGCTCGCATCTTGATGGAAAATGGGCTTAAAGTGGGTGCAACAATCATGAAAACTTGCCCTAAATAGAAAGTCAACTATTTCCAAATTTAGTAACTTTTCCAACTCCTGATTAAATGATGAATCCATGATCCAACCTTGATCAAATTTCACATGTAGGCTCCCTTAGGCATGAATTTTGAGATTCCACTTTCAAAATGTTAGGAGTTGACTTTTCTGGCCCCACAGTTGACTTTTCCCAAACTATTTGATTTCCGATTCCATTTATCAATTGAAGCACCTTTGGCTCAAATAAAGAGCTGATTTTTTGTATGTAGATCCTTGTGGACATATGGAGGGCCATGGAAAAGAGTTTTACCCAAGGAATTAGAAATAAACTGATTTTATACCAAACCCTAGGTTTAGGGCAAAATGATCAGGAACTGATTGCACTGATTGCCAATGGATCTTTCAGAGACAATTGTGAATCTTCCTAGGCTAAAATGCCTCTCCAATCATGACATGGATAAGCTCCTTCACTTCCAACCAAACATTGCCTGTTGCAGATAGCCATGAAACCCTAATCTCCTGATTAAATCCAGATGCACACTCTAGGAGCTCTGAATCCTCCATTGATGAATTGTAGACCACCATAAGATACCTGGACCACCTTGAGACTTGTATATATGGAGAATGAATTTCAATTCTCAGTCTTGCTTTGTGTGGGCTCCTTATGTTAAGGAGTGATCAATTAAACCCTGATGATGCAAATGCAATCCCATGCTTATGCAAATGCAATGTGAAACTTAATCCCATGCTTCCAAGAAAAAGTGAAGGGTAAATTTTGGGGTATTAGAGACTCAAGGCGAGCTACAGGGGTAAATGTTTCATCAAAGTCAACTCCTTCAACTTGAGTGTATCCTTGTGCTACTAATCTTGCTTTATTTTTAGTAACCACCCCTTGTTCATCAGATTTATTCATGTACACCCACTTTGTTCCAATGACATTTATTCCTTCAGGTCTTGGAACCAGTTCCCATACTTCATTTCTCTTAAATTGGCCTAACTCTTCCTACATGGCATTGATCCAGAACTCATCAGTCAAGGCTTCCTTGACATTCCTAGGCTCAATCTTGGACACAAAACAACCATGTGAGATCACTTCCCTTGATCTAGTTGTGACCCCTTTATTTGGGTATCCTATAATGAGATCTTTAGGATGATCCTTCTGAATTCTGATAGAGGGTCCCTTATTAATTTTGTCAGCTTCAGATTCAGCTTGAGTGAGTTCACTCTCATTACTTTTGTCTGGGAAGTCAGCTGGGGAATCATTTAGGGATGTCTCAACATCGTCTGTGACATCAGTCTACTGATCATCAACCACAATATTGATAGATTCCATCATTACTTTTGTTCTGGAATTAAAGACTCTAAATGCTCTATTGTTTGTTGAGTAGCCCAGAAATATTCCTTCATCACTCTTGGGATCCAT